>NW_028168044.1:0-414497 GCF_964194135.1 Talpa europaea | reverse complement strand
CCTTTTATAACTGGTTTTGTCAGTTTTGCTTTGGGGAGTAAGTTTTGGGCTGGTTAGTGCAGGGGTGTCTGATCCTGGGGGGTTGATCTTTGACCCAGAATGTGTCCTGGCCTTGCCTCCACATTCCTGGTCAAAGGGATCCATCTTACAGTTTGGGACCCAGAGCAGCCTTATCAGTTCTCTCTGTGTTCAAGCCTCCCAAACCTTCCTGCTGGGCAAGGGGTGGGGTGTAATTTTAACCTTATTTAACGCTACCCCACCAGATACCATTTGGTTTCTGTTTTCCTGCCACAGTGGATACTTTCCTATATGTGATTTACATTCCCTCTTCCTGGTATTCACCTGTCTGCATCCATTAAATTCGGAAGTCTCTGGTGACAGAAGCAATTCAAAGCATGCACTTTATGACTTAACACTCTTACATCAATAAGTGTCAAATAAATTACCAAAAAGGGAACCCCATTTCCCCAAAGGCTAAACACGGAAGCAATTCTACATTTTCTTAAGAAAGAATTTCTGACAATTAAGTTGTAAGTTATGGTACAATCAAAAGAGCAAAAGGGTGTTGAATTGGGTTGCTTAATTTTTTTATTACTCATTTCCTGTCCAAACCATGTTTAATTACCAAATATTAAAACATGTGCCCATCAAATAAGCAAAAATAGTATAAATTCTGGAAAAAGGAAAGAAAATACTGTGATTTCCAGAGAAAGGATTATGTTGTCACTCCTGCAGTATACATCTGGCCCAACACGGGTGTTAGGGTATCATTTCATAAGGTTAAAAAGTAAGCTCTCACTCTTACCCCATAGTCATGTTTGAGAGACTTGAACAGAGAAGGGCATCAATAAGGCTGCCACGGGAACTGGGCCACTAGACTGACCACCATGGCAGATAAACCAGCCCAGCTCCAGGAATGCAGAGGCAGTGCCTGCACATGTGTCTGTGTCAAAGGTCTGCACCCAAGAGCAGACACCCCAGCCGATAACCCGTGCAAACTGGCCCCCAAGTAAGAAACCCTATGGAACCCTAGTGTAAAAGTCTCAAATCCTTCACACACAGGTGTATAGCTCCCTCTTGCCCCCTGTTCCCTTGCAGGGTATTTCAATAAATCCTCCTTTTCTGTTCTCTACTCCATCTCTGCTGCACTCTTACACCCCCATACCTCACGCCTCCCCCAGCTATGGTTCCACCACAAAGACTGCTTAATAATGTTTGTTCAACTTAATGAACTATCCAATCATCGCTTATATCACTGACCCTGAATTATTATTATTTCTGATATAAATGTTATTAACAGCATTAGCAAGCTAATATTGGTTGGGCAATTAAAGATAAATTCAATGATTTTCAAACTCTAAAAAGTTCCCTTATTTTCTGTAGATTCAGAGACCTGATAAGGGAAGAAGGACACAGGCTCAGATCTCTTTCTTCACCCTCCCTATGCCAGAGAAGCTGCGCTTGAATGTTTACAAATCATGACTGTAGAACAAGGATTGACAAATTTGTCTCTCGTCAAGGAATAAATATTTCAAACCTTATTCACCATATATTGTAGTTTCTTTTTTTTTCTTTTTTTTTTTTTTATTTTTCTATATAGAGGCATGGTTTTATTTATTTATTTATTTGTTTGTTTATACATGCACGGGGTACAGTCAGAAGCGCGGGAGGGTGAGAGAATTTGTTAGGGGGAAATGATAGGGGGAAATGATATCCTGAGTTAATCCCATACAGGCTTTGTGGACCCCACCCCCACTCCAGACTAAAGCCATCAGGACACTGGGAAAGACAAATCCCATCACCACCAAAGGGAGGGTGGCTGGGACCCGAGGGTGGAGTTGGGCAGCCAGGTTGGATATAAAAACCAAACACGTGGGCCTTGGGGTCTCTCTCTCTGGCTCGCGATCGCTCGCCTCCTGGCTTCACCGCTCCTGGCTGGCGGCCAACTCTGAGAGCGCCATTTTGGGATTCCTGATCAGCGGATCGGGTAGGACTCATTTAAAACTTTGTCTCCCACTTTTCTCCCAGAGCTGTACATTTCCTCATTTCCCCTTCCCTTGTAAATAAACCTTTTATTAACCTTTCACGTGTGCCTGCAGTAGAGCATTGATAAGTCCTTTTAAGCGCGCGGGTGAGGACCCACAGTCAGGCACCCCGTTTTGTATCGGCGTTGCTCTATAACAAATTCACCAGAGCCAGAGTGGGGAGCAGCAGCGCCAGAGTGGGGAGCAGAACAGGTAGAAGGACCGAAGTACACTGCTGAGGGGAGCAGCGGGTGCGGCAGGAGAGGTCTGCACGCCATGTGGGACCCTCCTCCAGTGGCTGGGGAGCAGCCGGGGATCGAACCGACGCCACAGAGGCCGTGGGCAGCTTTGCAACCCAGCGCTCAACTGCTGAGCCACCGGGGAGGCCCTATTGTATTTTCTTTTGCAACTACTAAAATCTGCACTACAGCAAGGAGATAGCCAAAGGCAATTAACAAATGAAGGTGGCTGGTTTTTCATTGTATTTACAAGGTTGAATTTAGCCTGAGGGTGTCATTTCCTTGTTCTAAGGAAATCATTTCCCTTTTCTCCACAATTCTACATCTTTGGGTTTGCTCCATGAATTTTGAAGTGGCTGGAATTTAGGATGACTTAGGAAATTTGCATCAAAATGTGGGTCTTTGAGCAACCCTCATCCATCTTGTAGATTCTGACTCCCATGTATTATAGCAAAAACTGTAAAGAACACACAGCAATCAGAATAAATGTCCTCTGAAATTAAGACCTTTAAATGTCCCTTCATAGGCCATCATTTGATTCCATTGTTTTTAAAAATTAACTGCTGAGGGAGAAAAAATTTAAAAAAGAAAAAGTATGAGGATTGCGTATAAGAGAGCAAGTCAAAATATCTCAGAATAGCTTTTACTTTTTTACATATATATAAAAATGGAGTTTCGGAATTATCACAAATTTCATGAGCTCTAATAAACATCTTTGTGTTTCACTTCATTTTCTTTTAATTTTTACTGAAGTTCCACTGGTTTGTACTGTTATATAGTGATAGGTTTTGGTGTACATTAAAAATTAACATTTGAGGGCCTCCCCGGTGGCACAGCGGTTGAGCGCTGGGTTGCGAAGCTGCCCACGGCCTCTGCAGCGCCGGTTCGATCCCTGGCTGCTCCCCGGCCACCGGAGGAGGGTCCCACATGGCGCGCAGACCTCTCCTGCCGCCCGCTGCTCCCCTCAGCAGTGTACTTTGGTCCTTCTGCCTGCTCTGTTCCCCACTCTGGCTCTGGTGAATTCTCTCGTATACTATCAGCTTTCCAATCCTCAGATATGGAGGAAATTTCTACTTCCATTTATACCACATCTAGGTCATGGGTAAGAAAATGTTTGCTCCTCAGTTGATCTATGTAGCCAACATTTGCATCAATAAACAAACAAACAAACAAATAAATAAATAATACATGCCTCTTTAATAAAAAAAAAATAAAATTCCTCTAAAAAAAATTAACATTTGAATAAACAGTTTCTATTCTTCACCATACAAGAACTCCTTTACCCAAATTCCTCAGCCCCTTTTCCTGTTTCCCTCTGGCAGCAAATATTTTGTTCTTACAGACTAAGATGTTGTTTTGGTTTGTTTTGTTTGTTCATTTGTTTTGTTTCTTTATCATCTCTATAGGAGTGAAATTGTAACAGGGTGGTCCCCAGGAAAGGGGGGGTTCCAGGTTCCCACCCCACCCAAGGGAGGGTGGAGCTGAGCAGGGAGAGAAGAAGCTGCAGAGGAAACTGAAGAAGGAAGGGAGCAGGATGGAGCCAGAAGGAGACCTGGAGGAGGCACATGGAGCAGAGAGACTCGTGAAGAAACCACGCTTGCCTTTTGGTTGTGGACTGGGTGACACAGATGTGGGCGAGAGACCCGTGGGGAGGTGGCAATGGCGGTTTTTGTCTTGCTTTTGATAATTTACTCTTTTCCTTCCAGACTTGTCTGGTGGTTTCTGATCCTATTCTGTGGGTCCCCACTGGAAGATGCCTTAGACCTGTGGCAGGCTTTGGGGCCTTATTCTGGGCCAATCCCTTTTGGATGGACTTTTACCCACGAGGGGACTGGTAACTTTGGGTACTTTATTTAGAAACCATAGAGACACACTGCGTGGGGGGGGGGGAGGGAGGGGAAGGGAGAGGAAGGACTAGAGTCAAAATAAGGGAGGGGGGTGCAATTGTATTGTGAATATAACCAAAATGAAAATGCATACATTGTGCCAAGATGAAAAATGATGTAAGAATTATATAAAATAAAATATTAAAAAAAAAGAAACTGTAGTCTTTGCCTTTCCTGTACTGTTTCCTAATTATATTGAAGTTCCTTCCCAGTAAAGTCTCATATGTTTTGTGTTGATGCAGTGGATGGCAGAACCTATTTAGAGCAGGTAGGTTTGTGGTGTCTGGGCTGCTCCTCTCCCTGCCCTGTAACAAAATCGTATGGTGCTTTTATTATCCCTCTGACTTATTTTAGATAGCAAAATATATATACTCTAGGTCAATCCATGTTGTTGAAAATGGCAGGATTTCATCTTCTTTATAGCTGAGTAGTCTCCCACTGTATATATACATCACATGTTTTTTTTTTTTTTTATTTTATCATCTATCAGTGGGCTCTGAGTTTGTTTCTCTGTCTTGAGTGTTGTGAATAATGTTATGATGAACATGGTGTTCCATATATCTCTTTGAATTTAAGTTTGTATATTTTTGTGATAAAGCTTGACAACTAAAGAGAAGTCAGCTAGCTGGGTCATGTGATATTTCTATTCTTAATTTTGTTCAGGGATTCCCACACTATTTCCATGATTGGAACAGTTTAAATTTGTAACAACAATCTACAAAGATTTTTTTTCTCTCCACAACTTTACCATCACTTGTTTCTTGTCTATTTTGATAATAACCCTCTTAACAGATAGGAGACAATCGCTCATTTTGCTTCTGATTTGCTTTCTGAATAGGAGAGGAGGAACACGTGTTCATGGGCCTGCTGCCATCTCTGTCTCCTGTGGACAAGTCGCTCTTCAACATCTCTGTCCACTTTTTAATGGAGATATTTGTTCTTTTGGTGATGAGTTTAATGAGTTCTTTATAAAATTTCTATATTAAGCCCTTGTCTGACATATATAAGTATTTTCTCCAAATCATTAGCTTTTTTAATGGTGGTTTCTTTCACTCTATAGAAACTTTTTAGTTTAATATTGTCCCATTTGTTTATATTTGCTTTTGTTTCCTTTGCCAATGTAATCCGATTGACAAAGTCATCTCTAAGGCTGATTAAGGAACTCAGTCATTTTTGTTTTCTGTGTATTTTGTGATTTCAGAACTGATATCCATGTCTCTACTCCACTGTTGATGGAAATGTAGACTCTTGCCCTTCCTAGAAAAGTAGGATAGATATTTCTGAAAATACTAAAAATAGTTCTACCTGATGACCCAGCAATCCCATTCTTAGATATCTCTCTGAAGTATACAAAACCACTAATATGAAGGGATATGTGCACTCCTATGTTCATTGTAATAGTATTTTCAATACCAAAGTGATGGAAGCAACCTAAGGGTCCAACAACAGATGAGTTGGTTACGAAGATACGGCGCACAACACACGAATACTACTCAGCTACTAAAAAACCCCACGGGATTAAATCTTGCTATTTGCAATAATATCGATGGTACCGGAAGAGGCTATGACTCACAGAATTAGTTAGAAGAAAGATAATACCAGGGAGAGTAAATGGTTTGCCCACAGATCCAAAACTATAGCCTAACTTGAAAATAAAACAAAAATCTCTTACTTAGAGAGTTCGATTTTCCATCAACTACTTAAAAATTTATGGACACAGAATGACCTACATCTATTTCAAACATAGTGTTTTTCATTAGACTGTTATTTCATTGCAATCTGGTTCAGTATGCAAACTTGTAACATAAAAAGGTAATGAAGGGCTATTTATTAAAAGAGATGAATAAAAGGGATCTGAAAAGCATTATCCTTCAGAGCTACCATGTGAAACCCTGCCATTTGTTATTTTCCATTTTGTTATAATAAGAACGAAAGGTTAAATATTTTCATATTAGTTTTAACTTCGACATTTACCAAAAAGACTCTTTTCAATTTCAGAGTCACTTAAAAACCAGAAAAACTGTTCATATCAACCATGTAGTATATAGTCCTTACACATGCATACCAATTAATTTAAATCTAAAAGTTGCCTGTGACATGATTCATTGATCAGTAAAGACACATTCATTTTATATTAAATTCTATATGGCCAATACTGCAGTGAGAAATTATTGGGAAAAGGGCCTCGCTGGTGGCTTAGGGAGTAAGTCTCAGCTCTGTCACTGCTGTGGCCTGAGTTCAATTCCCCACGAGGGAGCTAAGCCACATAGGGTGCAGCAGCCTTCTCCTGCCATGCCTGCTGCTCCCTTGAGCAGTGTATTCCAGTACATCTGCCTGTTCTGCTCCCCACTCTCTCTGGTGAATCCTTTCAACCACTGCACCTCTGGTCTACACCCCAGTTCTTCTATGCTTAAAAAAAATACATTGGAAAAAGGTGGCAGTCTTTGTTTGGAAAGTCTGCAAAGCAGATCAAGTAGAAAAGACTTTAATGAGAAACAATTTGAGAATAGTACAGAGCAATATGATGAAGGGATTAACATGGTAATTCAAACTAAAGCATAAACTAACTGAAGTATAAACATTTTGAGAATAAATCAGTCAGCTAATTCTGTTACATTACATTCATTTATCAACTCTTAATCAACTTGCTTCAGTGTACTTCTGCTACATTGTCTGGTCCACAAATCACTATACAACAGAATACAACTTAAATATATGAAGGGAAACTCCATTATGGAAGTTTGTAGATGGCTCACAGCTATTCCATGCAAACACAGTTTGGGGAACCTCCCCTCAAGAAACCACAGGAAACAGGTCTTGGGCCCAAAGTCTCTGCAAGGGTGGTGCCACAACATGCCCCCCGTGGGGCAGAGAAGTGTGCAGGCATGAGCCACAAATCCATGGTCCTCCTTGGAACCCAGGTCCAGGTTAGTTATTTAGGCTTATGAAACAGGACTTGGGTCCTATTCCAAAACCATGGCAATACAACCCTGCATTTCCATTACGTTGTGAGTGCTCCTGCATCAGGAAATAATCTCCTCTTTCCACCACCACAGAGAACACTTGATTTTCCTAGGGCTACAAGAATTAAGGAGTGATGTTTTACTATCTCATCTATTTCTTTCTCTACCACTGTTCTCTATTGGAATGGCATTAAAATTAGCCAAATCAGACTGGAAAGGAAAGGAAAACAATGAAATAACTGCAGGGGACATAATTTGAGGAACATTTTCCAGGACATAATTTGAGGAAATTCAAGGATTTTCTATATTATTGATGCAAATGTTGGCTACATAGATCAACTGAGGAGCAAACATTTTCTTACCCATGACCTAGATGTGGTATAAACGGAAGTAGAAATTTCCTCCATATCTGAGGATTGGAAAGCTGATAGTATACTAGAGACTATGATTCAACTAAGAGGCTCACATAGTAAGACCTCCGTAATGGATCATGGCTTTTAGCAGTTATGTAAGCAAAATACCCAAAAGCAATAATTAATATATATATGCGCGTGTTACACTAGTTTATAACACTGTATAAATTTTTGGAGTATATCTTCACACCTATTAAAATGTGTAATTCCACACCACACACACCACCAGAGTTCTAATGAGCCTCCACTAACAGGCTTCCCCTAACACAACCCCCCTCTCTAGGATCAGGTCCTCCTGCCAATTTGTGTCTGTGCAAGCATCGACTTCTTTCCTTTCCTCTGTGTGTGTGTGTGTCTTTGTGTGTGTGTGTGTGTGTGTGTGCCCTCACCCCACTGAAAGGAGGACTCTAGTGAAGTTTTTCTTAGAGGTGACCCAAGAACCCCCATCTGTGACTCCAACACCTCTCCCAAGGAAACAAGGGAAGTCTGAGAAACTGTCATCCAGGCAAACTGGATGGGATTATTGGGCATAAAATGGACATTAGCAAAAACGAATTAAAGTATGGTTTTTAGTTATTATGGCAACATTGCTGCATTAGTGGTAAAAAAAAAAAATCTGTACTCATGTAGGATGTTAACAAAATGGAAATTGTGTGGGATAAACAAAATGTGTACTGCCTTTGCGACTTATCTGTAAATCAAACAGTATTCTTTAAATGTTATTTTTTAAAATACTCTCAATATTTAATAGGTTATAGAAGGAAAAATTTTTTTTCTTTTCCAGTTTTCCTAGGTATCACCGTCCAGGGACTGGAGGGAGGGGTTCTGGGAGAAAAGCTGGAAACCTCACACACAGGGCAGGCTCTGGAGTCTCCTCTCCTCTGAGCCCTGGTTCTCTGACTCCTCACAGAGCATCTCACCCCCAGGACGCCACCCTCCAGCATCCCCAACTCTGCCCACCTCAGCCCCTGCCCCGTCCTGGCGGCTTCACCAGAATCCGGAGCAGCGCGGCAGCGCCCCCGTGTGGCCACAGGCACAGGAGCCCAGAGCTGCCCTTTCTCCTGCTCAGCCAGGTCCTCCCCAGGCTCCCTGGGCCCCCAGCGGCAGGACAGGGATCTGCACACAAGGGGGCGCCCAAGTCCAGTGTCAGGTCAGAAGTCCTACAATTTTCTTAGTCCTATGGACAAAGGACAAAAGCAGGTTTCCAGGTCATAACAGCTGAGTCCCAGATTATGGGCTGATCCCCAAATATAGAGGTTCCTTCCGTCTTGGATGGATCCTTGGACTCCAGAGTCTCTGTACTTTGTTTCTGCTTCTGCTTCCAGGGAATTAACATTCAATTCTACCCAGGAGCCCAGGTCCTCGCCCAAGAAAAGGACAAGGGTCCAGGATAACGCCAAGACCCGTGGACCGACCACCCATCACGTCTTACAGCGGGGGAAGCAGGAGTGATCAGAGCCGGGGAGAGACCCGGGGAGTTGGTCGTGGTATGTGGGTAGATCATTGGTGGAAGGGCCGCATCTAAGAGGAACAATAGAAAGATGTCCCACGCTGTAAGGAAATAAATAAATATATATACATCTCTTAGAAATTCTCCATCTCTGAATGAGGGGAGGTTGAGGAGAGCCCCCAGGGCATGACTAGGAAGATGGGGAGGCTCCTGGAAATGGAGCAGAGGATGAAAATGGGGACTAGGCGATGGGGTCCAAAAGGAGTGATGGGGGCACCAGGAAGGGTGGGGCCAGGAAGGGGCAGCATCGGGGACACTGTGAGGGGAAGGTCTGTGCGGGTGACATGGCTCTGGCTGGGGCTGGGAGAGTCTCTGTCTCCCCTGGTGGGACTGCAGAGGGGCTGGTGCTGTAACTCAGCAGGGAATCACTTAAGTTCTGGGCCTTTCCTGTCCATGCAGGGCTGGTGTGACTCAAACACGCACACTCAGGCTGATGAAGGAGAGAGAGGAGGAGAGGACAGATGGTTCGGAGGAGGCCCCCATTTCCTGAACCACAACATCTTCCCCAACTCCCCAATGCTGGGGTGGCAGGGAGATTCCTGGAATCAAGAGGAGGTGATTCAGGGAATCAAGAGGAGAAAGGCCTGTGCTGCCCTGGAGGGCCAGCCCTGGGGGCTGATTCTGGGGCTCCAGGGCCCCACTCCCTGCAGGCGGGTCAGAATCAGCCCCACTGCTCACAGCTCCAGGCTGCTGACAGTCCCTCTGTGCCGTGACCCTGCAGACACCGCTCTGGGGATAGTGTAAAGAAACAAAACAGCAAAATCAAATGGGAATCTAAAAACGGTAGAAATGATTTTTTAAAATCACATATTTTGAAGGACACTTCAGGGGACATGGAATCCTTGTCTGACAGCTCATTGCAATCAGGACCTTGACCGTCACGTGAGCTACTCTGGCCTCCACTGTTTCTTGCGAGAAAACAGCCACTGATCACTTTATCGCCTGAATATTTTACTGGTTTGTACCAAATCACTTCCTACTTTGCACCTACAACAAAGATCTGGCATCTCCATAGTCTCTGAGGGGGAGGCGGCAGGAGGGGCCTCCCTCAGAGGCTCCAGCTCTGGGTCCAAGGAGGCTGCGATGGGGACGAGATGTTGGTGGATCTGAACGGCCGTGATCAGCGTGGAAGGACCTGCCTCAGAGCTCATGCATGTGGCTCCTGGAGAAAACCCTCAGGTCCTTGTCCTGTGGGTGTCCCTTAGCTGAGGGTCCACTGTGTGCAGGGAGTCACCCCAGAGAGGGACCAGGAGGGGAGCCCGGGCGGGAAGTCTCAGCCCCTGTGAGCCTGACTCTGTGACGTGGCGCGTCCCTTCTGCTTCATTCTCCTCACGAGGAAGAGCCAGGGAGTCAGACACACTCATGGGGGGGCACTGTCTCCCCTCCTGTGTATCCCAGAATTGGTGGAAAATTGAAAACCAACACAGTAGACCTTCTGGACACTCATTATTTCCATTCTGTCCACATAAAAAATAAGCTGCCTCCCACCCAAGGCCCCTAAAAGTCTCTCCCATCACAGAAGCAGCGTGACGTCAGCATCTCATCGCGGGACCCAGGACCACGCAGAGGAGGTGCCTTGAGAGCATCTGTGCAGTGAAGCCATCTGTGCTCAGCTCCTTGTGGGCTGAGACAGTTTCCTGCCCCACAAGCCCTCGATGAGGATACTGTGGAGGACAGACACAGGGCAACTTGTAGACCCATTTTTTAATGTTTTAAAAGCAAATTTATTGAGATGTAACTTTTGGCCATTGAGTCATTTGTTGAAGGCTCACCTGTCATGTCCTTTTGGTAAGTGCAGAGCAGAGCAATCATCCCATACTCTACCTTGAAAACATCTCCATCACCACAACAACCTTGTTTCCTGGGTCTGGGCCCATGGGGCACCACCCGCCCCTCCCCTCCCTAGCCCTGGGCAGCCAGAGCCTCCCACTCTCTGCCTCTGGGGATGGGCCGGGGAACTTCTCTCTAAACACATCCCAGGCGACTCTGCTGACACAGACCTGCAGTGGACATTTGGGGTACCCTCACCCAATGCATGCTGGTGCCCAGGAACATACTCCACAGGGTGTTAAGGTCACAGAGAACCACATGACCCCACCCAGGAGGCCCTGCAGTCTGGGGTGTGTGAGGAGAGAAGGGCTGCAGTAGCTGCCTCAGAGGGGGCCAAGGGCAGAGCCAAGGAGGTTCCTTCCTCAGCAGGAAGGGGACATGGGATCTGGGTCTTGAAAGCCAGATGTGGGCACAGGAACAGAAGTGGCTCAGGGAGCTGATGAAAGTCCTGCTACATGACCTCAGCAGTTACTTTCTCCATGTGACCTTGGAGATCCCTCCCCAGCACTCTGTGAATTGGGAAGTGATGCTGTCCTGACACCCCTCCCCCACACCCTCTCAGAAACAAGGACATGGAGACTGAGGGGTTATGGCAGTGCCCAGGTCAGAACCCCAGCCACCTGGCTAATGTCTGGGCCTCTGGACCGACACCATCCTCCAAACTGACCAGGGGACCAAGGAGGCAGTGACCCTGGAGCCCTCACCACCCTCTCCAGATACCACACATTTCTTGCCTGGATTTGACTAAAGACAAAAGCACAGTAGTAAGCCATCATGTCATCACCCTTCATGGAAATGAATTGAACTCACCAAAGAGAAAGACAGAGTGACTGGTTGTACCAAAAAACAAAACTTGATGCTGCCTCCAGGAGACAGGATCTAAACAGCCCCACTGCAGGAGACAGGTATAGACCAGGATGCTTCAGGAGCTGCCCAGTGTGGGCAGTTCACACCCCCACTGCTGGAGACCAAGACAGGGAGAGGATCCTGCAGGCATGATTGTATTTATTTTTATATTCTTCTTTTTTTATTTTTTAACTTAAATTTTCACTCATAAACACTATTTGCTTTCCCCACCCCCTCAGGTGTAGTCCCCATAGAGTTTCCTTCTGCAAGGCAACCATGCACCATCACCTCAATCCCCTGTCTCCTCCTTCCCTCCCTCTGGTCCTCTGCACACTGGGGATCAGAGAGAGACTGTGAGAGGGACACAGAGGAATGGGGCAGGGACAGAGAGACCGAGAAGGACAGGGACACACATAGAGAGTGAGATGAGGACAGACCAAGAAGGGGAGAGAGAACATCAGAGGGACATACAGAAAGAGAAAGGGAGAGTCAGCCAGTGAGGACAGGGAAGGAGACAGAAGTGGCCTCGCTGGCATCAGTCACTGTTGGAGTGGACACCCCATGCTGCCGCGGACCAGCACAGCAGTAGAAGATGAGGCCGTCTCAGGGTTGAGAGAAGTGCGAAGGGTGGTCAGGGAGTCGGCGAAAGAAATGACAAACAGATACACTTCAAGAGAGAGTGTAAATCTGAGTGCAATTTTAATTAAGTTAGTGGCCAGTATATATATGTTTTTTCTAAAGGCATAGGATCGGTGAACATCAAATAAATCAGCTTGCTCATAGGTTTAGCTTATCATTGACAGGGCAGTGATTTATGTCCGAAGTTACACGTGGACCTAGCCGCATTCCTAAGTACACAGGCTATTAATTGTTTCTTCTGTTCTATATAATTATATTCTAGTTGCACTAACTATCACTATTACCTACTCATTTTTACTCATAATTAATTGTCATGGGTGAATTTATTTTATAATGCAGTTAATATCATAGGTACTAAAGTCAAGCACATAATAGAAGATTATTAAACCAACAATTCTATTATTACACAGTGTTTAGTAATGTTTCATTTGGATTAGCCTGTTTATTAAATTACGTATGTTTTTTAATTAGCAATCAATGACCAGAAAAAGGAAAGATTTAGAAAGACAGTTGCAGCAGAATAAAGTTTGTGGGCCTTGAGAAAGCAAGATAAGTTTCCGTGTGGTCAGCATCCCTTTTAAGTCTTTGTGGCGGCTTCTGGTAGTTGTTATCTCTTGGCAGGTATTCGGCTGCTCTGCATCTTAGGGAGTTTGCTGTTCTCCCCCTGCGCGCATGGTTCCGTGCCCACGCCAGACCTCAGGGACCATGGCAACAGCCATTAGCCCTGAAGGTCACTGCAGGGGGAGGTGCAGCAAGATGCTGACGTCACGCTGCTTCTGTGATGGGAGAGACTTTTAGGGGCCTTAGGTGGGAGGCAGCTTATTTTTTTTGTGGGCAGAATGGAAATAATGAGTGTCCAGAAGGTCTGCTGTGTTGGTTTTCAATTTTCCACCAGTTCTGGGATACACAGGAGGGGAGACAGTGCCCCCCGTGAGGGAGTCTGACTCCCTGGCTCTTCCTCGTGAGGAGAATGAAGCAGAAGGGACGCGCCACATCACAGAGTCAGGCTCACAGGGGCTGAGACTTCCCGCCCGGGCTCCTCCCCCTGGTTCCTCTCTGGGGTGACTCCCTGCACACGGTAGACCCTCAGCTAAGGGACACCCACAGGACAAGGACCTGAGGGTTTTCTCCAGGAGCCACATGCATGAGCTCTGAGGCAGTTCCTTCCACGTTGATCACGGCCATTCAGATCCGCCAACATCTCGTCCCCATCGCAGCCTCGTGGGACCCAGAGCTGGAGCCTCTGAGGGAGGCCCCTACTGCCACCTCCCCCTCAGAGACTGTGGAGACGCCAGATCTTTGTTGTAGGTGCAAAGTAGGAAGTGATTTGGTACAAACCAGTAAAATATTCAGGCGATAAAGTGATCGGTAGCTGTTTTCTCAAAAGAAACAGTGGAGGCCAGAGTTGCTCACGTGACAGTCAAGGTCCTGATTGCAATGAGCTGTCAGACAAGGATTCCATGTCCTCTGAAGCATCCTTTAAAATATGTGATTTTAAAAAATCATTTCTATTGTTTTTAGATTCCCATTTAATTTTGCTGTTTTGTTTTCTTTATATTATCCCCAGAGGATGTCTGCAGGGTCACGGCACAGAGGGGCTGTCAGCAGCCTGGAGCTGTGAGCAGCGGGGATGACTCTGACCCGCCTGCAGGGAGTGGGGCCCTGGAGCCCCAGAATCAGCCCCCAGGGCTGGCCCTCCAGAGCAGCGCAGGCCTTTCTCCTCTTGATTCCCTGAATCACCTCCTCTTGATTCCAGGAATCTCCCTGCCACCCCAGCATTGGGGAGTTGGGGAGGATGTTGTGGTTCAGGAAATGGGGGCCTCCTCCGAACCATCTGTCCTCTCCTCCTCTCTCTCCTTCATCAGCCTGAGTGTGCGTGTTTGAGTCACACCAGCCCTGCATGGACAGGAAAGGCCCAGAACTTAAGTGATTCCCTGCTGAGTTACAGCACCAGCCCCTCTGCAGTCCCACCAGGGGAGACAGAGACTCTCCCAGCCCCAGCCAGAGCCATGTCACCCACACAGACCTTCCAATCACAGTGTCCCCGATGCTGCCCCTTCCTGGCCCCACCCTTCCTGGTGCCCCCACCACTCCTTTTGGGCCGCACCCCTAGTCCCCATTTTCATCCTCTGCTCCATTTCCAGGAGTCTCCCCATCTTCCTAGTCATGCCCTGGGGGCTCTCCTCGACCCTCCCCGCATTTAGGGATGGAAAATTTTTAAAAGATGTATATTTATTTATTTTCTGACAGCGTGGGTCATCTTTCTATAGTTATTTGTCCTCTTAGGTGCGGCCCTTCCACCAATGATCCACCACACCCCACCACCAGCTCCCCGGGTCTCTCCCCGGTTCTAATCACTCCTGCTCCCCCCTGCTGCAAGACGTGGATGGGTGGTTGGCCCACGGGTCTTGGCGTTTTCCTGGAACCCTGTCCATTTCCTGGGCGAGGACCTGGGCTCCTGGGTAGAATTGAATGTTAATTCCCTAGAAGCAGAAGCAGAAACAAAGTACAGAGACTCTGGAGTCCAAGGATCCATCCAAGACGGAAGGAACCTCTATATTTGGGGATCAGCCCATAATCTGGGACTCAGCTGTTATGACCTGGAAACCTGCTTTTGTCCTTTGTCCATAGGACTAAGAAAATTGTAGGACTTCTGACCTGACACTGGACTTGGGCGCCCCCTTGTGTGCAGATCCCTGTCCTGCCGCTGGGGGCCCAGGGAGCCTGGGGAGGACCTGGCTGAGCAGGAGAAAGGGCAGCTCTGGGCTCCTGTGCCTGTGGCCACACGGGGGCGCTGCCGCGCTGCTCCGGATTCTGGTGAAGCCGCCAGGACGGGGCAGGGGCTGAGGTGGGCAGAGTTGGGGATGCTGGAGGGTGGCGTCCTGGGGGTGAGATGCTCTGTGAGGAGTCAGAGAACCAGGGCTCAGAGGAGAGGAGACTCCAGAGCCTGCCCTGTGTGTGAGGTTTCCAGCTTTTCTCCCAGAACCCCTCCCTCCAGTCCCTGGACGGTGATACCTAGGAAAACTGGAAAAGAAAAAAAATTTTTCCTTCTATAACCTATTAAATATTGAGAGTATTTTAAAAAATAACATTTAAAGAATACTGTTTGATTTACAGATAAGTCGCAAAGGCAGTACACATTTTGTTTATCCCACACAATTTCCATTTTGTTAACATCCTACATGAGTACAGATTTTTTTTTTTTACCACTAATGCAGCAATGTTGCCATAATAACTAAAAACCATACTTTAATTCGTTTTTGCTAATGTCCATTTTATGCCCAATAATCCCATCCAGTTTGCCTGGATGACAGTTTCTCAGACTTCCCTTGTTTCCTTGGGAGAGGTGTTGGAGTCACAGATGGGGGTTCTTGGGTCACCTCTAAGAAAAACTTCACTAGAGTCCTCCTTTCAGTGGGGTGAGGGCACACACACACACACACACACACAAAGACACACACACACACAGAGGAAAGGAAAGAAGTCGATGCTTGCACAGACACAAATTGGCAGGAGGACCTGATCCTAGAGAGGGGGGTTGTGTTAGGGGAAGCCTGTTAGTGGAGGCTCATTAGAACTCTGGTGGTGTGTGTGGTGTGGAATTACACATTTTAATAGGTGTGAAGATATACTCCAAAAATTTATACAGTGTTATAAACTAGTGTAACACGCGCATATATATATTAATTATTGCTTTTGGGTATTTTGCTTACATAACTGCTAAAAGCCATGATCCATTACGGAGGTCTTACTATGTGAGCCTCTTAGTTGAATCATAGTCTCTAGTATACTATCAGCTTTCCAATCCTCAGATATGGAGGAAATTTCTACTTCCGTTTATACCACATCTAGGTCATGGGTAAGAAAATGTTTGCTCCTCAGTTGATCTATGTAGCCAACATTTGCATCAATAATATAGAAAATCCTTGAATTTCCTCAAATTATGTCCTGGAAAATGTTCCTCAAATTATGTCCCCTGCAGTTATTTCATTGTTTTCCTTTCCTTTCCAGTCTGATTTGGCTAATTTTAATGCCATTCCAATAGAGAACAGTGGTAGAGAAAGAAATAGATGAGATAGTAAAACATCACTCCTTAATTCTTGTAGCCCTAGGAAAATCAAGTGTTCTCTGTGGTGGTGGAAAGAGGAGATTATTTCCTGATGCAGGAGCACTCACAACGTAATGGAAATGCAGGGTTGTATTGCCATGGTTTTGGAATAGGACCCAAGTCCTGTTTCATAAGCCTAAATAACTAACCTGGACCTGGGTTCCAAGGAGGACCATGGATTTGTGGCTCATGCCTGCACACTTCTCTGCCCCACGGGGGGCATGTTGTGGCACCACCCTTGCAGAGACTTTGGGCCCAAGACCTGTTTCCTGTGGTTTCTTGAGGGGAGGTTCCCCAAACTGTGTTTGCATGGAATAGCTGTGAGCCATCTACAAACTTCCATAATGGAGTTTCCCTTCATATATTTAAGTTGTATTCTGTTGTATAGTGATTTGTGGACCAGACAATGTAGCAGAAGTACACTGAAGCAAGTTGATTAAGAGTTGATAAATGAATGTAATGTAACAGAATTAGCTGACTGATTTATTCTCAAAATGTTTATACTTCAGTTAGTTTATGCTTTAGTTTGAATTACCATGTTAATCCCTTCATCATATTGCTCTGTACTATTCTCAAATTGTTTCTCATTAAAGTCTTTTCTACTTGATCTGCTTTGCAGACTTTCCAAACAAAGACTGCCACCTTTTTCCAATGTATTTTTTTTAAGCATAGAAGAACTGGGGTGTAGACCAGAGGTGCAGTGGTTGAAAGGATTCACCAGAGAGAGTGGGGAGCAGAACAGGCAGATGTACTGGAATACACTGCTCAAGGGAGCAGCAGGCATGGCAGGAGAAGGCTGCTGCACCCTATGTGGCTTAGCTCCCTCGTGGGGAATTGAACTCAGGCCACAGCAGTGACAGAGCTGAGACTTACTCCCTAAGCCACCAGCGAGGCCCTTTTCCCAATAATTTCTCACTGCAGTATTGGCCATATAGAATTTAATATAAAATGAATGTGTCTTTACTGATCAATGAATCATGTCACAGGCAACTTTTAGATTTAAATTAATTGGTATGCATGTGTAAGGACTATATACTACATGGTTGATATGAACAGTTTTTCTGGTTTTTAAGTGACTCTGAAATTGAAAAGAGTCTTTTTGGTAAATGTCGAAGTTAAAACTAATATGAAAATATTTAACCTTTCGTTCTTATTATAACAAAATGGAAAATAACAAATGGCAGGGTTTCACATGGTAGCTCTGAAGGATAATGCTTTTCAGATCCCTTTTATTCATCTCTTTTAATAAATAGCCCTTCATTACCTTTTTATGTTACAAGTTTGCATACTGAACCAGATTGCAATGAAATAACAGTCTAATGAAAAACACTATGTTTGAAATAGATGTAGGTCATTCTGTGTCCATAAATTTTTAAGTAGTTGATGGAAAATCGAACTCTCTAAGTAAGAGATTTTTGTTTTATTTTCAAGTTAGGCTATAGTTTTGGATCTGTGGGCAAACCATTTACTCTCCCTGGTATTATCTTTCTTCTAACTAATTCTGTGAGTCATAGCCTCTTCCGGTACCATCGATATTATTGCAAATAGCAAGATTTAATCCCGTGGGGTTTTTTAGTAGCTGAGTAGTATTCGTGTGTTGTGCGCCGTATCTTCGTAACCAACTCATCTGTTGTTGGACCCTTAGGTTGCTTCCATCACTTTGGTATTGAAAATACTATTACAATGAACATAGGAGTGCACATATCCCTTCATATTAGTGGTTTTGTATACTTCAGAGAGATATCTAAGAATGGGATTGCTGGGTCATCAGGTAGAACTATTTTTAGTATTTTCAGAAATATCTATCCTACTTTTCTAGGAAGGGCAAGAGTCTACATTTCCATCAACAGTGGAGTAGAGACATGGATATCAGTTCTGAAATCACAAAATACACAGAAAACAAAAATGACTGAGTTCCTTAATCAGCCTTAGAGATGACTTTGTCAATCGGATTACATTGGCAAAGGAAACAAAAGCAAATATAAACAAATGGGACAATATTAAACTAAAAAGTTTCTATAGAGTGAAAGAAACCACCATTAAAAAAGCTAATGATTTGGAGAAAATACTTATATATGTCAGACAAGGGCTTAATATAGAAATTTTATAAAGAACTCATTAAACTCATCACCAAAAGAACAAATATCTCCATTAAAAAGTGGACAGAGATGTTGAAGAGCGACTTGTCCACAGGAGACAGAGATGGCAGCAGGCCCATGAACACGTGTTCCTCCTCTCCTATTCAGAAAGCAAATCAGAAGCAAAATGAGCGATTGTCTCCTATCTGTTAAGAGGGTTATTATCAAAATAGACAAGAAACAAGTGATGGTAAAGTTGTGGAGAGAAAAAAAATCTTTGTAGATTGTTGTTACAAATTTAAACTGTTCCAATCATGGAAATAGTGTGGGAATCCCTGAACAAAATTAAGAATAGAAATATCACATGACCCAGCTAGCTGACTTCTCTTTAGTTGTCAAGCTTTATCACAAAAATATACAAACTTAAATTCAAAGAGATATATGGAACACCATGTTCATCATAACATTATTCACAACACTCAAGACAGAGAAACAAACTCAGAGCCCACTGATAGATGATAAAATAAAAAAAAAAAAAAACATGTGATGTATATATACAGTGGGAGACTACTCAGCTATAAAGAAGATGAAATCCTGCCATTTTCAACAACATGGATTGACCTAGAGTATATATATTTTGCTATCTAAAATAAGTCAGAGGGATAATAAAAGCACCATACGATTTTGTTACAGGGCAGGGAGAGGAGCAGCCCAGACACCACAAACCTACCTGCTCTAAATAGGTTCTGCCATCCACTGCATCAACACAAAACATATGAGACTTTACTGGGAAGGAACTTCAATATAATTAGGAAACAGTACAGGAAAGGCAAAGACTACAGTTTCTTTTTTTTTAATATTTTATTTTATATAATTCTTACATCATTTTTCATCTTGGCACAATGTATGCATTTTCATTTTGGTTATATTCACAATACAATTGCACCCCCCTCCCTTATTTTGACTCTAGTCCTTCCTCTCCCTTCCCCTCCCTCCCCCCCCCCCACGCAGTGTGTCTCTATGGTTTCTAAATAAAGTACCCAAAGTTACCAGTCCCCTCGTGGGTAAAAGTCCATCCAAAAGGGATTGGCCCAGAATAAGGCCCCAAAGCCTGCCACAGGTCTAAGGCATCTTCCAGTGGGGACCCACAGAATAGGATCAGAAACCACCAGACAAGTCTGGAAGGAAAAGAGTAAATTATCAAAAGCAAGACAAAAACCGCCATTGCCACCTCCCCACGGGTCTCTCGCCCACATCTGTGTCACCCAGTCCACAACCAAAAGGCAAGCGTGGTTTCTTCACGAGTCTCTCTGCTCCATGTGCCTCCTCCAGGTCTCCTTCTGGCTCCATCCTGCTCCCTTCCTTCTTCAGTTTCCTCTGCAGCTTCTTCTCTCCCTGCTCAGCTCCACCCTCCCTTGGGTGGGGTGGGAACCTGGAACCCCCCCTTTCCTGGGGACCACCCTGTTACAATTTCACTCCTATAGAGATGATAAAGAAACAAAACAAATGAACAAACAAAACAAACCAAAACAACATCTTAGTCTGTAAGAACAAAATATTTGCTGCCAGAGGGAAACAGGAAAAGGGGCTGAGGAATTTGGGTAAAGGAGTTCTTGTATGGTGAAGAATAGAAACTGTTTATTCAAATGTTAATTTTTTTTAGAGGAATTTTATTTTTTTTTTATTAAAGAGGCATGTATTATTTATTTATTTGTTTGTTTGTTTGTTTATTGATGCAAATGTTGGCTACATAGATCAACTGAGGAGCAAACATTTTCTTACCCATGACCTAGATGTGGTATAAATGGAAGTAGAAATTTCCTCCATATCTGAGGATTGGAAAGCTGATAGTATACGAGAGAATTCACCAGAGCCAGAGTGGGGAACAGAGCAGGCAGAAGGACCAAAGTACACTGCTGAGGGGAGCAGCGGGCGGCAGGAGAGGTCTGCGCGCCATGTGGGACCCTCCTCCGGTGGCCGGGGAGCAGCCAGGGATCGAACCGGCGCTGCAGAGGCCGTGGGCAGCTTCGCAACCCAGCGCTCAACCGCTGTGCCACCGGGGAGGCCCTCAAATGTTAATTTTTAATGTACACCAAAACCTATCACTATATAACAGTACAAACCAGTGGAACTTCAGTAAAAATTAAAAGAAAATGAAGTGAAACACAAAGATGTTTATTAGAGCTCATGAAATTTGTGATAATTCCGAAACTCCATTTTTATATATATGTAAAAAAGTAAAAGCTATTCTGAGATATTTTGACTTGCTCTCTTATACGCAATCCTCATACTTTTTCTTTTTTAAATTTTTTCTCCCTCAGCAGTTAATTTTTAAAAACAATGGAATCAAATGATGGCCTATGAAGGGACATTTAAAGGTCTTAATTTCAGAGGACATTTATTCTGATTGCTGTGTGTTCTTTACAGTTTTTGCTATAATACATGGGAGTCAGAATCTACAAGATGGATGAGGGTTGCTCAAAGACCCACATTTTGATGCAAATTTCCTAAGTCATCCTAAATTCCAGCCACTTCAAAATTCATGGAGCAAACCCAAAGATGTAGAATTGTGGAGAAAAGGGAAATGATTTCCTTAGAACAAGGAAATGACACCCTCAGGCTAAATTCAACCTTGTAAATACAATGAAAAACCAGCCACCTTCATTTGTTAATTGCCTTTGGCTATCTCCTTGCTGTAGTGCAGATTTTAGTAGTTGCAAAAGAAAATACAATAGGGCCTCCCCGGTGGCTCAGCAGTTGAGCGCTGGGTTGCAAAGCTGCCCACGGCCTCTGTGGCGTCGGTTCGATCCCCGGCTGCTCCCCAGCCACTGGAGGAGGGTCCCACATGGCGTGCAGACCTCTCCTGCCGCACCCGCTGCTCCCCTCAGCAGTGTACTTCGGTCCTTCTACCTGTTCTGCTCCCCACTCTGGCGCTGCTGCTCCCCACTCTGGCTCTGGTGAATTTGTTATAGAGCAACGCCGATACAAAACGGGGTGCCTGACTGTGGGTCCTCACCCGCGCGCTTAAAAGGACTTATCAATGCTCTACTGCAGGCACACGTGAAAGGTTAATAAAAGGTTTATTTACAAGGGAAGGGGAAATGAGGAAATGTACAGCTCTGGGAGAAAAGTGGGAGACAAAGTTTTAAATGAGTCCTACCCGATCCGCTGATCAGGAATCCCAAAATGGCGCTCTCAGAGTTGGCCGCCAGCCAGGAGCGGTGAAGCCAGGAGGCGAGCGATCGCGAGCCAGAGAGAGAGACCCCAAGGCCCACGTGTTTGGTTTTTATATCCAACCTGGCTGCCCAACTCCACCCTCGGGTCCCAGCCACCCTCCCTTTGGTGGTGATGGGATTTGTCTTTCCCAGTGTCCTGATGGCTTTAGTCTGGAGTGGGGGTGGGGTCCACAAAGCCTGTATGGGATTAACTCAGGATATCATTTCCCCCTATCATTTCCCCCTAACAAATTCTCTCACCCTCCCGCGCTTCTGACTGTACCCCGTGCATGTATAAACAAACAAATAAATAAATAAATAAAACCATGCCTCTATATAGAAAAATAAAAAAAAAAAAAAGAAAAAAAAAGAAACTACAATATATGGTGAATAAGGTTTGAAATATTTATTCCTTGACGAGAGACAAATTTGTCAATCCTTGTTCTACAGTCATGATTTGTAAACATTCAAGCGCAGCTTCTCTGGCATAGGGAGGGTGAAGAAAGAGATCTGAGCCTGTGTCCTTCTTCCCTTATCAGGTCTCTGAATCTACAGAAAATAAGGGAACTTTTTAGAGTTTGAAAATCATTGAATTTATCTTTAATTGCCCAACCAATATTAGCTTGCTAATGCTGTTAATAACATTTATATCAGAAATAATAATAATTCAGGGTCAGTGATATAAGCGATGATTGGATAGTTCATTAAGTTGAACAAACATTATTAAGCAGTCTTTGTGGTGGAACCATAGCTGGGGGAGGCGTGAGGTATGGGGGTGTAAGAGTGCAGCAGAGATGGAGTAGAGAACAGAAAAGGAGGATTTATTGAAATACCCTGCAAGGGAACAGGGGGCAAGAGGGAGCTATACACCTGTGTGTGAAGGATTTGAGACTTTTACACTAGGGTTCCATAGGGTTTCTTACTTGGGGGCCAGTTTGCACGGGTTATCGGCTGGGGTGTCTGCTCTTGGGTGCAGACCTTTGACACAGACACATGTGCAGGCACTGCCTCTGCATTCCTGGAGCTGGGCTGGTTTATCTGCCATGGTGGTCAGTCTAGTGGCCCAGTTCCCGTGGCAGCCTTATTGATGCCCTTCTCTGTTCAAGTCTCTCAAACATGACTATGGGGTAAGAGTGAGAGCTTACTTTTTAACCTTATGAAATGATACCCTAACACCCGTGTTGGGCCAGATGTATACTGCAGGAGTGACAACATAATCCTTTCTCTGGAAATCACAGTATTTTCTTTCCTTTTTCCAGAATTTATACTATTTTTGCTTATTTGATGGGCACATGTTTTAATATTTGGTAATTAAACATGGTTTGGACAGGAAATGAGTAATAAAAAAATTAAGCAACCCAATTCAACACCCTTTTGCTCTTTTGATTGTACCATAACTTACAACTTAATTGTCAGAAATTCTTTCTTAAGAAAATGTAGAATTGCTTCCGTGTTTAGCCTTTGGGGAAATGGGGTTCCCTTTTTGGTAATTTATTTGACACTTATTGATGTAAGAGTGTTAAGTCATAAAGTGCATGCTTTGAATTGCTTCTGTCACCAGAGACTTCCGAATTTAATGGATGCAGACAGGTGAATACCAGGAAGAGGGAATGTAAATCACATATAGGAAAGTATCCACTGTGGCAGGAAAACAGAAACCAAATGGTATCTGGTGGGGTAGCGTTAAATAAGGTTAAAATTACACCCCACCCCTTGCCCAGCAGGAAGGTTTGGGAGGCTTGAACACAGAGAGAACTGATAAGGCTGCTCTGGGTCCCAAACTGTAAGATGGATCCCTTTGACCAGGAATGTGGAGGCAAGGCCAGGACACATTCTGGGTCAAAGATCAACCCCCCAGGATCAGACACCCCTGCACTAACCAGCCCAAAACTTACTCCCCAAAGCAAAACTGACAAAACCAGTTATAAAAGGGAGCCCCAAATCTTTCTTCACTTGCAGATCTTTCCTGTCTCCCCTGCTGCTTCTCTTAGCAGTGTATTTGAACAAATGTGCCTTTTCTGTTCTCCAGTCTGCCTCCGGTGAAATTTTTCACCCCTGCATCTCTGGTCTGTCAAGATGTCGTTAAGAATTTGAAAACCAAGCCCCCACTCCTTTTCCAGCAGGCAAGTTTGGTAGGCTGGAATGATAAAGGGAGTGGATGGGACTGCCATGGAAACATGGACCTTAAGCTGGTGAGGCCCAGAACTGATGACCCTCTATGCGGATTCAGATCATCAGTCAGGACACACCCAAGACTAGTCACCCTAACCAGTCAATGGTTCTAAAGCGTAGAGACTTGGGACCCAAACTCTGAGCAGTACACCCTTCCTGTTTCGCCCTATGCTTCTTTTAGCAGTGTATTTCAATAAATTCACCTGGCATTTCCCATCTGTCTCTGGTGAACTCTTTCACCCCTGCAACAGGGCCTCCACCTTGATTATTCCCCACAACATTATATATCAATAATCTTTGTTAGATAGAGTGGTGTGATTTCTTATAAAAGAAGATGGAACCTAACCTCTTCAATTACACCAATCTTCTATCTACCCAAACCTCTCCAATTTGTTCTCTGAATTCAGCAAATAAAAATAAAACTTAAAAAAAAAAAAAAAAAGCATGGGCCTCCCCTGGTGGCACAGCGGTTGAGTGCTAGGCTGCGAAGCTGCCCGCAGCCTCTGCAGCGCAGGTTCGATCCCTGGCCACCAGCGAGGGTCTCACATGGCGCCACAGAACTCTCCTGTTGTGCCGCTGCTCCCCTCAGCAATGTATTTCGTCACTCTGCCTATTCTGTTCTCCGCTCTGGCTCTGGTGAATTCTCTTACCCTCCCACACTTCTGACTGTACCCAGGGCTTGTATAAATAAATAAATAAATCTTTTTTTAAAAAAAGCAAATAGCAATTACATCTACCAAGTTGCTCAGGATAGAAAGTTTGGCAGCATCTTTAATTTCTGTCTTTCCCTCACTTTCTATATCCATCCAAATCAGCCCTATTACCTACATCCTAAGCACACCTCTCTCTTTGTCTACTGCAAGTTTCTCGTTTGTTTTCCCTGTTGCATTCTTGTTCTCCTACAATCTAGTTTCCCCAATGCAAAGAGATTTTTCTCAAACACAAATTATTCAATTCACTCCACTCACCAACACCTCTCTCCATTTTCACAATTAGCATGAAGTTCAGGCCATCACCCTGAATTAGGAAGTTCTGAGTGACTAGTTTCTGTGAATATCTTTGACCTTGTCTCACAATTCCTTCTCCTTTGTCCACATGAAACACTGACCTCCTTTTTCTTACTGAAGGGTGATTCAGTCATTTCTGCCTCTCTGTGATCCCCTCTGCAATTGTGCTTTCTCCCAAACTTTGCTGTATGCATCCTGGTCTGTAAATAGAGTTCATATTGTCATTTATTTAAGTCTTATAATTTCCATTAAAGAATAATGTTTTCATAGCTTTACAGATAACATACATTTTATTAAAAATATTCTTAAGGGTTTCATATTTTGATGTTATCCTAAGTGGCATTGAAAATTCAATTGGTTTGTTTCGATCCTTTGTACAGATCCTATCACCATTTGTTATTTCTCTGTTGGATATTTTAAAACTTATTTATATTGCTTTTATTCCCTGCCACTGAAAAGTCAGTTTTATCACAACAATCTCGCTATGTCTTGATCACTAGAACACTATCAATTCTACAAAAGAACTGTGTAATTTCTCAATAATTAGTCATTGTTTCTTTTCAGTGAATATCATATATAGATAACCTTGGAAAAAGTAATTAACCTCTCTAAATCTCCTTCCTCAGATATTAATATATTTGTAAGTGCACATATTGATATATGTAATATATATAGAATTAAAACAATGATACTTATACTTCCTGATATTTATCACTATTAAATCACTTTAATTTGGCTAAAGTGTTAAAAGCAACCTAGAAATCAAAGTGTTCTGAATTTCCTAACATTTTTGTTTAGTTTTTAAGCACATTGGTATTGTTATGACCTATTGGATTTGTTAGTATATTCCTTCTCAAAGGAACTTTTGTGCATATAGTATTATTATTTAATGTTATTTTTCTACTAAACTAGACTCCATGACACAATTATAGCCCCCCAAAAAAAAGACAGGCTGAAAAAGAATCCTGAAATTACCTCTTGAAAATTTTAGAATTTAAACCTTACTAGTTCATTGCAACAGTAGTAACTGTGCCTGCTTTTTTTTTTTTTTTTTTACTTTTTTAAAGATGTATTTTATTTATACAAGCACCGGGGTACAGGCCAGATGCGCGGGAGGGTGAGAGGATTCACCAGAGACAGAGCCGGGAACAGAACAGGCAGACTGACTGAAATCCACTGCTGAGGGGAGCAGCGGGCGGGGCAGGAGGGGTCTGCGCGCCCCGTGGGCCCCTCGTGGGCGCGGCAGAGGCTGTGGACAGCTCCCCAGCCCGCGCCCAACCGCCTGCGCCCCCTGTTTGCTGTTCTCTGCACAGTGTGAGCGCGACAGTAAAGCATCTGCACAAGGCAGGGCCAGGATGGGGGCGCCTTGAAAAGCCAAAACCCAGGACGGGATTGCTCAGGACAAATGAAAGGGCCTCTCAGGCATTCCAAGGGTTGTCGTTAAGCGGCAGCTTCTTCCATTAGGCTGAGAAACCGCTGGGGGTTCCCTCTGCCAATGGCTGTGGCCTCTGGCTCTGACGCCACAAAGAGCCATTGTGATGGCACTGGCACCGCCTACATCAGGCCCGCCCGGACTGCGCCTGTGTCCTCAGGAGCCGAGAAGCTTTGGAGAGTGACCTGTGCACTCCGGACGCCGACAGAGAGAGTGAGAGTGTGTTTTGGGGTATTTGGTTTTCTTTGGGTTTATTTATTGGTTTATTTATTTAATTATTTGTTTCGGCTATTTATTTTAGTTATTTTATTTTTCTTTCTTTGTTTTTTTTCCTTATTTTCCTTTTTTTGGTATTTTCTTATAGTATTTTTTTTTCTTTTTCCTTTTATTTCTTTGTTTTTTTATTTTCCTTTATTGTTTTGTTATTGGCTTTTATTTCTTTCTTTATTTTTTTATTCAGTTTTTAGTTTTGTGATTTTTATTTTTCGAGAGGTCTCCCCCATTTTCCCTTCTGTTCTTGTTTCGTTGTTTGTGCTTTCTTCCCCTTTGTCGTTTCTCTGGGTTTTTATTTTGATTTGTTTGTTTGTTTTTCCAGTTTTTAGTTTCTAATTGTGGTTTGTTCTGTTGTTTGTTCTATTGGTCTTTGTTGTTTTGTTTTATTCTTAAATTTAGTGGTTAGTTTTGAATTAGTTTGTTTTTAATCATATTTTTACATTTACATCTCATTTGTCATTTTTCGTTTGTGTTGTTTCATTTACTTGTTGTGTAGTTAGTATTGCTAGTAAGCTGAGTGAGGTTAGTATTGTTGGTAGAGTTAAGTTAGCATTCTTAGTATTTAGTGAGGTAAGTGAATACTTTCTGAGTACTATTAATACTAGATTAATAGTACATTTGTTAATATCGTAGGAGAATCAGCTGTCAGCGGAGGTAGCGCAAGGGCTGGGAGCACAGTCAGCGCTGGCGAGGGTAGTCAGCGTAGTCAAGTGCACAGGCACTATGTCCCAGGGACGTCGAGGGAAAAGCTACCTGGCGCTGCTGGAGCTGGGGCGGGGCTCCCACACCAACGTGACGCTGGCGGTGCACGTGCTCACGGGCACAAAGGTGCTCATCAGGGGCGTCCGCAAGTCCGAGCTGCCCGACCTCTGCCTCCTGGCCCGCGAGATGGGGTGCATGAAGGCCCTTCACCACCCGAACATCGTGGAGCTCTTCCAGGTGGTGGACACCGGGCCGGAGCTGCAGCTTGTCATAGAGTACGTGCAGGGGGAGGACCTGCAGGACTTCCTGGACAGGCGTGGGCGCCTGGACGAGAGCGAGGCCCGCCCGCTCTTTCAGCAGATCCTCGCGGCCCTCAGCCAAAGGCATCGCGCACAGGGATGTGAGGCCCAAGAACATTCTGCTGACCCGAGAGGGAAAAGTCAAGCTGGCGGACTTTGGGCTCAGCGTCCAGGCCTTCAACCGGGCGCTGAGCACGTGCTGCTGTCGCCCAGAATACAGGGCCCCCGAGGTCTACCTTGGCCAGCGCTACAACGGCCCCAAGGTGGACGTGTGGAGCCTGGGTGTCATTCTCTACAGAATGCTGACCGGCAAACAGCCCTTCAGGGCACCCCACCTCCCGGCGGTCAGGGTGCGCGTCCTGAGCGCGTACCTCCAGCTGCCCGACTACCTCACGGAGCAGTGCCAGGACCTGCTGGCCAAAATGCTGGAAAAGGACCCCTGGAGGCGCCACCCCCTGGAGTGCATCCAGCAGCACCCCTGGGTAGCAGAAACGAGCGAGGGACTCCTGCCCTTCAGCGAGCCGTGGCTAAGCCCGCAGGACCCGGCCATAATCACAGCTATGGAGCGCCTGGGCTACGAGAGGTAGGAAATTCGGGAGGCCATTGACGCTGACAAGTACGACGAGGTCATGGCCACCTACCTGCTCCTCCGCTCCAGGAAGCAGGCAGGGGAGGAGGGCTATGAGGAGGAGGGGGAGGAGCGGCCCAGGCGCGTCACCTTCCGGGTGCCAAAGCGTGTCACCTTCCTGGAGCCCGGTGACCCCGATTACAAGGACAGCCTCCCGCAGCCTGAGGTTTCGGGGAATACCCCAAGGCCGGGTATCCTGCGAAAGCAGGAAGTCCAAAAGAGGGGAAAGGAAGCCACCCCGGGCAAAAGGGTCATCTCCGCAGGAGTCTCTGAGCTGGAGGACGCCCAGAAGCACACCACTGCTGCAGGGCCAGGCTCCCTGTTAGAGGACGCCCCGAAGGGCAGACCCTCTGCGCTAGGCCCGGTGCTGGAGGACGCCTGGGGGGACACCAGCACCTCTGTGGCCAGACCCCAGCAGGAAGACACCAGGGAGCACAGCAGCACCGCGGTGTCAGTCCTCCAGCTGGAGGACGCTGGGGAGCATGGCAGCACCACTGAGACAGGCCCCCAGCTGGAGAGGGACCAGAAAAGCAGGGCCAACACGATCTGTCCAGCTCCCCAGCCCTCCAGCACCACCCTAACACCTCCCCCAAGACGTGGCTGGCCTTCCAGTGCAGTGGCCCCTTCAGCAATCATCAGGGCCAGAGATAGGATATTAGATATTATCCTAGAATTTTGTTGCTGCTGTGCAGCATTCGAATTGCAGAGCAACAAAGACTAAAAATAGCACCACACCAGACAAAAGCCTCCCCACCGCCAAAGCACAACCACTCAGTGGCCATGGTGAACAGGAGTACGCCAGGGAAGGTTGAGGCTCTGGAGAGGCTCAGGGGCTGGGCCCAGTCACAGAGCCAGGAGGAGCATGACACCCACGGGAATGCAGCACAGAAATCTGGGCAAAAACGATGTCCCTGGAGCACAGATGTCCCTGGAGCTGAGCAGGTGAAGGGCCAGGAGGGCCACGGAACTGGTGAAACACCTGGAGGGGAGCAGAGCGGGTGAGTGGTGGGGTGTGGAGGGGCTGGGGAGAGCTGAGCAGGTACAGGGCCCCTGGAGGGTTATGAGGCTGTGTGGGTGGCCCCAGGGTCAGAGGCCCCAGGGCCAGAGGCAGGAAACCCTGGAAACCCTGGGCCTCTCTCCCCCATCATAGGCTCAGTTCCCTGAGAACCATACTGCCCCCTTGCTGGGAGAGACCTGCTGCTCTATCTTGGGCACAGGGATGGCATAGAGGATGCAGGAGTTCTTGCAAAGGCTTGGGCCCAGGTGGTAAAACGTGCAGATTGCAAGGAGAAGATAGAGAGGGTCTTTAGCTCCCCTTAAGAAAGACTCGGGGACCAGTATATTGTAATTCAAACAGGACTTTTCAAGGTGGACAGAGTTTATTCACAGACCAGCCCTACTCCACACGACCTGCTCAGCTGGAAAAACTGCACATCTTCCTACACCAGGAAGCCCTAGGCTATGATCAATCTCAGTCCCGCAGTGAGCATTGTCACCTCAAACTTTTGTAGCTTGGGATTCTTACACAGTGTCAGCCCAGCTGGAATTTCCCCTTTTAAAAATCCTCTCCAGACGGCCACCCACCCCTCCTCCTCCCTGGATTCAAACCCTGCAGGGTGACCTTAGCCAAATTGGAAACGTTAATATCGCCCAACAGATGCAGGCTTTGGACACCAGTCTCTACCAAGTAAATCACTGGGTACAGGAACGAAAAGCTACAGGGGCTATCTACCTTAAGTTTGTGTTTTTTCATCATTGTTTAGATGGTGTTCAATTCCCTTCTAAAACTAAGGTTTTGCTAAGTCTGGTAAATGCAAGTGAGGTGAAGTATGTGTGTTTGAAAAAAGAAATGTATGGAAGAGGGATATTCTGAAGGGCCTTAAGATTATGTAAAGCCAGATGGGTAAAATGAAATGGCATTAGAATGAAAGCAAGCAAAAGAAAGTGTTGAAGGCCTGAGAGAGAGATTTTGGTGAGAAATCGTGTGTACTCAGGTGCCTCCCCCTCCTCCAACACATTCATGGGCTTGCTCATCTGACCAGCAAAACCCCCTCTGATCGCTACTTCATCAGCTGAACGAGGGGCCAGGACATCATGGATCCTGCCCCTAGTAGGCCCAGTGATGATGATTATGCTTTTCTTTGTTTCTGCACCCTGTTTGCTCTGCTTTATCCAGGCAAAGCTCTCTGACATGAGCCTTCGCTCTCCCAGACCCGGGAAAGCCATTCCTGTAATTGACAGATGAGCAACAGGGCATTGCTCTAGGGGTTCTGGGCCAACCTGGGCTGTCCAGCGACCAGTTGCTTATTTCTCTAAACAAATGGATCCCACTGTAAGAGGATGGCAGCCCTGCCTGCGTGCACTTGTGGCAGCTTCTCGTCTCGCTAGACAGGCCTTAAAACCCACACTGGGCCAACCTGTAAATGTTAGTTCTCCACATCGGCTCCAGGACCTACTCATTCACCAGGCTCTCTCCCCTCCATCACCCTCTTATCTGTTAGATTTCTACTCTCTTTGTCAAAGACCCTCTCATCTCCCTCTCCCAATCCTCGACTCTCCATCCTGCTAGGTCTCACGGGTGTTCCACTCCCTAACGCAGATAACACCCTCTTCTTACTATGGTGGACACCATCACCAGTCAGACAATGGACCTGCCTTTATCTCAAAGATTACTCCACAGGTCTCCTCCCTGGGCATCACCTGGGAACTACACATTCCCTCCCGACCGCAATCCTCTAGTAAGGTAGAACGGGTAAATGGTCTGACTAGAGACCACCTAACCAAACTCTCCACTGAGCTGCGGAAATCCTGCGTGGAGCTGCTCCCACTGGCTTTAATGCACCTCCGAGCCACCCCTTGTGGCCCCTTGTTCCTGACCCCCCTTGAACGGATGTGTGACAGACCTCCTCTTACTAACCATGAGCTCCCCGTCCAACCTATGCTGTTGGCTGGATATTTTTCATACTTCTCTTTGCTCAGACAGCTGCTCCAAGAACACGCAGACCGTTGTCTGCCACAACCTGTGCCTCCGTCCCCTGACTCACCTGTCAACCTGCTGTGCCCTGGAGACCAGGTTCTTCTGAAAGCCATCTCTCTAAAACCACTTCCACCAAAGTGGATGGGTCCACATGTTAGGGGGAAATTATGTCCTGAGTTAATCCCATACAGGCTTTGTGGACTCCACCCCCCACTCCAGACTAAAGCCATCAAGACATTGGGAAAGACAAATCCCATCACCACCAAAGGGAGGGTAGCTGGGACCTGAGGGTGGAGTTGGGCAGCCAGGTTGGATATATTAAAACCAAACACGTGGGCCTTGGGGTCTCTCTGGCTCGCGATCGCTCGCCTCCTGGCTTCACCGCTCCTGGCTGGCGGCCAACTCTGAGAGCGCCATTTTGGGATTCCTGATTGGCGGATCGGGTAGGACTCATTTAAAACTTTGTCTCCCACTTTTCTCCCAGAGCTGTACATTTCCTCATTTCCCCTTCCCTTGTAAATAAACCTTTTGTTAACCTTTCACGTGTGCCTGCAGTAGAGCATTGATAAGTCCTTTTAAGCGCGCGGGTGAGGACCCACAGTCAGGCACCCCGTTTTGTATCGGGGTTGCTCTACAACAGTTTGGCGCCCAGCGTGGTTTCCAAGTTACACCCGCGGTTGACCAGCCCAAAGTAACATTCCTTGCGTTGGTCACCATAAGCGCACTAGTTCTGCAGGACTAGCAGTATAATATTTGTCTCTAGTCCTGAAAAGTCTGTTTTTTCCCTGTGCGTACAGCCCTTGTGGGTGCGTTTTGACTCAAATATGGCCTCAACCATGAGCCTACACAGTTTCATCCCTAGCCTGAGTTCTTTCAGTTTCCTTCCGGCCTTGAATTTGAGTAGCCTTCTTCCATTAAATATCACCACCAGTTTCATTAATATAAATAATTTGATGACGCCTGGTGTATGGCACGTGATTTTGCTATTGTATACATACATGGGTGGTTTACAAGCCATCCCTTTACAGACTGTGCTTCTGGGTGGTTTTTTGGTAATATGTGTAAGCACAATTTGCTACATTCTTGTTTCTGTGAGAGGTAGAAGTTCTACTTCACATACTGAGAATGCACAACAACACATTCAGGCTCTTAACATAGCCATGCAACAACAAATTCAGGCTTTTAACGTGGCCATACAACAACAAAATCAGGCTTTTGATTTAACTATTAAGAGTATAAGGGATGAAAATCGTAACGTTTTTGAGTCAGCTTATCAAAGCATGCTGTATCAAGTGCAACAACAAAATCGGACTTTTGAGTCAGCTTTTAAAGGTATGCAGGACCAGATGCAGGCCGCCCTCCACAAATTAGATATGGCGGAGGCGAAGGCTAGGCTAATGGTGCAGAGAAAGGATAGACCTTCCCCTTTCCATGAGGACAGCCAGCAAGCAGAGTTAGAAGAGGAGGAGCATCATATTTTAAATACTTTAAATACATCAGGACAAAATCCTCTTCCACGTGGCAAGGCCCCTCCCGTGCAGACCCCTGAGGCTGCACAGCCTCCGCTGCCCTCTGGGGAGGACACTAAAATGGCGTCTCCTCCCCACACTAGACTCGGCACCCATTTTGGCAGGAAGGATCAACCTGAGGCAGGGCAGTTTCCCCTTCGCCGGATGCCAATGGGTGGCTTAAATGAACATGGGAGACCTGCTGGGTACTTTTGGTCGCACCATCCGTTCAGTACTGCGGACCTCCTAAATTGGAGGAGCTCTGTTCCCTCGTACCGGCAGGCTCCCAAGAGGATGGCGAACTTGTTTGCCTCTATCTTTGTCTCCCACCGCCCTAACTGGGCAGATATACAGTCCATGCTGCATACTTTATTAACGCTGGATGAGCAGAGGATGGTATTCAGGAAAGCCAGGGAGGAGGCTGACCATCTCCACCAACAGGATAGGCAGTCCCCAGAGCCAGAGGTTGTTGTCCCAGAGAGAGATCCTGGATGGGACCCTAACAATGGAGGAACGGCGATGTTGGATCTGTATAAAAAATGTTTATTGGTAGGACTGAAGCAGGGGATCCCCAAACAAAAAAACTTTAACAAAATATTGCAACTCGAGCAAGGAGCTAATGAGGATCCGTCAGAGTTCCTTGAGAGGATTATTCAAACTTACACTAACCACACAGATATAAACCCAGATGCCCCAGAAAATGCTCGTCTGATCACTATGGCTTTCATTACCCATAGTGCCCCAGACATAAAGAAAAAGTTAGCTAAGGTGGACGGCGTCACAGAGATGAGTCCGTCCCAGGTAGTGGACCTGGCATTTAGGGTTTATAATAATAGAGAGGACAGGAGACCGAAACCTGCGACTGTTTTCTTACAGAGAGAACACAGAACAGGGTTTCAGGGAAACAATAATGGACAGAGACGTGAACCCCTAGGAAGAAATCAGTGTGCTTTCTGTAGGGAAGAGGGACATTGGAAGTACAGTTGTCCCAGGTTACAGGGAAGCGGCAGACGCAATAATTATAGAAGGCAGGATAGAAGACAGAGAACACCAAGATATGATGATTCACGTAGGGGTTACAGGAGGGAATATAGAAGGAGTACACAGAACCAGGAACCAAGGAGAGAGGAAAGAAGACAAATGTTAGCACAGAGTGGAGGCTCAGATGATGACAGGGAATACAGACAGAGAAGGAATCGAGAGCCCAGCACAGAGGACAGGAGACAAATGACAACACAGGGTAGAGCCTCAGGTGAAGATAGGAGGGAATACAGACAGAGTAGAAGGAATCTAGAGCCAAGTGCAGAGGAGAGGAGACAAATGATAGTTCATGGAGAAAGTTCAGATGCAGAATAGGGGTGCCCGGGGGCTCCACTAGATCTAGAGAAGCCCATTAGAATAACCCCCTCAGAGCCCCGGGTAACACTTGCTGTGGGGGATCGTCTCGTTGATTTCTTGGTGGACACTGGAGCGACATACTCAGTTTTGAATTCAAAATTAACTAAAATGAGCAAAGAGACTGCAGCAGTCACTGGGATTACAGGAAGGCCACAACAAAAAGCCTTCCTGCAACCTTTGGAGTGCCGGCTAGGCAGCACACAGCTCCAGCATAGCTTCCTATACATGGAAGAGTGTCCAATCCCTCTACTTGGTCACAACCTTTTAAGTAAGCTCAATGCACGAATTATATTCTCACCAAAACATCAGAGGCTTCACCTACAGGTGCCTCCAGAGCATGCTCTGCGGTTCCAGATGTTGCTTACTCAAGATGTTCCACCGAAAGGTGAAATTTTACCTCCAGATATTGTTGAAAGAGTAAGTAAATGGGTATGGGCTGATGGAACCCCAGGACGTGCGAAAAATGCTGAGCCTGTAAAAATAGAAGTGATAGAGGGGAGCAGAGCCCCGAGGAGGAAGCAATACCCCTTAAAGGAGGAGGCCTTGAGGGGAATTGAGCCAGTATTGAAAAGGTTCCTTCAATCTGGACTCATTCGGCCCTGTCGCTCACTGTATAACACTCCGATTCTGCCAGTGAAGAAACCCCATACAGGCGAGTACCGTTTTGTCCAAGATTTAAGGGGCATTAATGACATTGTTCGGGATTTACATCCCACTGTGCCTAATCCCTACACCTTATTAACTGCCATACCTGGTGACTTTGGGTGGTTTTCGGTATTAGACCTGAAGGATGCCTTTTTCTGTATCCCAATAGATGTCCAGGACCAACCGCTTTTTGCCTTCGAGTGGCAAGACCCTAAGTCCAAGAGCACTCTCCAGTATTGCTGGACTGTGCTTCCACAGGGGCTTAAGAACTCCCCAACTATTTTTGGGGAAATACTGGCCAGGGATCTCAGGAAGGTTCAATTAAACCAGGGCGTCTTGTTGCGATACGTAGATGATTTATTGATTGCAAGTCCAGACTACAAATCTTGTCTGGAAAATACCATAGGGGTACTGAACCACCTGGCAGAATGTGGCTATAAGGTGTCACCCCAAAAGGCACAGATCTGTAAACAAACGGTGACGTATTTGGGGTTTGAAATTAGGAAAGGCAGACGGAGCTTGATGACAGAAAGGAAACAAGTAATTTCAGCCCTTAAAGTCCCCAGCAACTGGCGACAGTTGCGTGGATTTTTGGGTATGGCCGGGTTTTGCAGGATTTGGATTCCTAACTTTGGATTAATAGCAAAACCCTTGTATGATGCTCTCAAAGGCCTGGACTCTGAACCTTTGTCCTGGACCTCAGAATGTCAAAAGGCCTTTGAAGAAATAAAAGTAAAGTTGATTTCAGCACCAGCATTAGGGCTTCCAGATCTTAGGAAGCCATTCAAACTTTATGTACATGAGAGACAGGGTGTTAGCCTTGGAGTACTAATCCAATTGTTGGGACCAGAAATGCAGCCCGTTGCATATCTGTCCAAACAATTGGACCACACCACTAAGGGATGGCCTCCATGTTTGCGTGCTGTAGCTGCCACTTGTGACCTCCTACATGAGGCGGAGAAGTTTACATTGGATCAGCCCATCACTGTGTGTGTGCCACATCAGGTCTTGACATTGCTGGAGCAGAAGGGTGGACTTTGGTTGACTGCCGGGCGAATGGGAAAGTATCAAGCAGCTCTGTTGGACAATCCTAATGTGAAGCTGCAGGTTTCTAACTCCCTGAATCCCGCCACACTGCTTCCAAGCAATGCAGATGGACCTGAGGATGACACTTTAATCCACAACTGTTTAGAAACCATAGACACAGTGTATGCTAGCCGACCAGATCTGACTGACCAGCCTCTGCCAGACCCAGAGTGGGAGCTATTTACAAATGGCAGCAGCTTCATGGACCAAGGCCGTCGATGTGCTGGATATGCAGTGGTGACGCTCCAGAACACGGTGGAGGCCAAGGCTCTTCCGCAGGTACATCAGCGCAAAAAGCTGAATAGCCCTGACCCGTGCATTGGAACTCTCGAAAGGTAAAAGAGTCAATATATTTACCGACTCCAAGTACTCTTTTATGATTCTCCACATGCATGGGGCCATTTGGAAGGAGCGGGGACTTCTCACTGCCAGTAACAAGGACGTAAAACACCCATTAGAAATCCTGGCCCTGTTAAAGGCAGTAGCTTTACCATCAGCTGTTGCTGTGATGCATTGTCCTGGCCACCAAAAGGGTGGGTCTGACATGGCAAAGGGCAACAGGGAAGCCGATCGGGTGGCTAAGGCCGCTGCCCGTTCTGCCCATTCTGCCCTCCAGGGTGCACTCATCCCTCTTGTGGACCTGACTCAGTATGCTCCTGAATATACCGAGCGGGATGAGGAGAGAGCTCGTGCGTGGGGATTTACTGAGTTTGACCCCAGCTCCACTTGGAGAGTAAACTCCCGTGGGATGATACTCCTCCCGGAGGCCCTGGTATATCCGGTGCTAAAACATCTTCATGAAGGATCTCACTATGGGAGAGATGCCTTATTAGAAACAGTGCGCCCATATTGAAGGGTCCGTATTTACACAAAATAGCACAACGATCACCAGAGGTTGTGAATTATGTGCCAGGAATAACCCCAAGACTGACTCCCACCCTAAAGCCATTGGGGTTCAATATCGAGGCAAGTGTCCTTTTGAGGACTGGCAGGTGGACTTTACACAAATGCCTAGACCAACAGGCAATTTCAAATATCACTTGGTTTTTGTCGACACGTTCTCGGGATGGGTGGAAGCATTTCCCACAAAGACGGAAAAAGGTTCCGAGGTTGCCAAACAGCTACTGAAAGAGATAATTCCTCGCTTTGGGTTGCCGGACTCTATCCAGAGTGATAATGGGCCGGCATTTGTCTCTGACGTCACCCATGCAGTAAGCAGTGCGTTACAGATAAACTGGAAATTGCATGCTGCATGGAGACCGCAGTCTTCCGGGCAAACAGATAAGATGAACCACACCTTGAAGAAAACCTTGGCAAAACTGTGCCAAGAAACACAACTTCGTTGGGAACAGGTACTATCCCTTGCCCTCCTCCGCATAAGAGTGGCACCTAGAAGTGGGCTACAATTAAGCCCCTTTGAGATTGTGTTTGGAAGACCTTTTCAGGCCTCAGTTCTGAAAGCCAGTCCGGAAATCAAACAAGATTGCCGGATCACGCAATATGTGAAACACATCCAGGAGGTTCTGGCAGTGATTCATAACTTTGCAACCTCAAGGATCTCTATGCCTCCTGATCAACCATTGCATCCCTTCAAACCTGGAGATCAGGTCTAACTGAAGACTTGGCAGAGCGGGGATGCTCAAAACCAGCTGTCAGAAAAATGGACTGGTCCCTATGATGTCTTGTTGAGCACACATACCTCTCTGAAACTTTCAGGCATAAAACCCTGGGTACATCATTCCAGAGTTAAGAAAGCCCTAGGAGGAACTGACCCAGAGACGAAGTCCCATTGGTCTTGTGAACCCATTGAGGACTTGAGGTATTTGTTTAAGAAACAGACAAAAACTTGAATATTACTGACTTCTTTTCCAGTTATTGTTGCAGGATACCCAAGGACTCACTTTTTCTGAAGAAACCCTGAGAAAACTAACATGCTCTAACCAATCTTCTTCCTTTCAAAGTTTAGGAGACGTGAAATAACATCTAGGATCATGCATATGCTTCCAGTATTTTTTTTTTTTTTTTACACAGAAAGGCGTTCAATCTTGATTTTGGTATTTCTTTTTAACTTTTGTTTTTAACTTTGAGATTTTTTTTCTCTGCTTGATTTGTTGTTACTTTGGCCTATCAGTGAAACTGCAGTTGTATGAGATATCCCACGCGTGATACATGGTAACTAAAGAGCTCTTTGTGTCTATATGTTGTATGTCTGTATGTCCTTTCCTTGTGTCCTTGTCTTGACCTCCAGTGATTGACAAATTGGTATACATGGTGCCCATAGACGTTGGAAAAAAATCTCCAGTTATGAGAAAAACTAAAGGTTATGGTTTCATTGTCAACATTGTGCTACTGAACTAAGCCGGTGCCTTCATAGAGATTGAACATTGTTGTTTCTGTTATTTTTCTGATATTTATGGCAAAGCTTCCCAGAAATCTAAATTCAAGTACAAATTTGGCAGCCTGTCATTTGGCTGATGCAAGGAAATTTTGTGGAATCTCAGTAGAGCTCCTGAGACACTCCACAAAGTTTCTCCCTTTCCTCCTGGGAAAGGCATTAGATGAATTTGTTCTATTTGGCTCACCTAGTAGAGTAAAACTAGAAGGGAAGCATTGTCACTTGGGAAAACGGGTAATAACACCTTGACCTGATATGGATGTAAATTGTCAATGATGATTGTCACCTTGTAATATTGTATACTTCAATTGTTTAATATCTACAGGAATTGTTTCTGAAAATATAGGGAGAAAAGGTCTCAACAGATTCCTATTGATGGAACTGTTGAGAGTAAAACTTTTCTACTAAGGACTGAATAGACTTGGAAACACACCTCATATTTACTAAGTTTTCCTTGACATAATACTCATGATTTTTTTGCATTTTGTTCTAAATCCACAAAGTTTTATTGTTTGGTGACCAGGATCTGCAGCAAGGTTGTAATTTTTTTTTTCCAACAAAGCTAACTTGTGTTTGCATTTTCTCTCCCCTTGATACCAACACAGCATAAAAATAGTGGTAGTAATCTTTTACTACTTATCTCAGAGTCTGTTTTTGCATAGCTTCCATAGAGATTTTGTTTAAACTGAAAAAAATTGGACATAAGTTTCATTGTGTGGCTTTGTGTGGAGTTCTTCCAGAAAGTTGAAACAGAGCTGAACCAAGAAGAGGAGAACCTGTTTGCTTTGTTCATAGGGTTCCAGAGACCTCCAAAGAAGGTGAGGAAGCTTGCCTCCACTGGCAGGACTGGACAACCCGGCCAACGAAAAGTCCCTGGTACCCTCGAGAAGAGGAAAGCCCAGGTGGAGTCTGATGAGACCAACTTGTTTCAGAAGCCTACACGGACCGGATGTCAACAGTTCGCTCTGAATCCTATATGGAGTATTCCAACGAAGCCAGCTAAAAATTGCTGCTTAGTTATTCTGCCCTGTGATTTTATGCAAAAATAGGCAATATGGTTTAAAAGTAGATTTAGTTTGCAAACTTTTGCTATGCTGTTAAAAAAAAATTTGAGATCAAGGTTGAGAGAATTTGTTTTTACATAAGTTGAACCATTTTAAGATTTTTTTTCCTGTGATTTTGACATGTCTGCTGTCTTGTTCTGGCTAATGCCTCCAGATATTTTTCTTTCGGCTGGGACTGATGAACTGTTTTTTCCAGGAATGGAGGACTTTTGCTTTCCACAATGGACAATACCTGGAGGGATTCGTTTTCTTTCAGACTGGAACCCTGGAAAACTTTCATCTGAGACTGTATCCCAGCATCCATATGTTGGATCTTCATCACCATGGAAATGGTGGCAAAAAGTGAAAGGGGGGAATTGTTAGGGGGAAATGATGTCCTGAGTTAATCCCATACAGGCTTTGTGGACTCCACCCCCGCTCCAGACTAAAGCCATCAAGACATTGGGAAAGACAAATCCCATCACCACCAAAGGGAGGGTAGCTGGGACCTGAGGGTGGAGTTGGGCAGCCAGGTTGGATATATTAAAACCAAACACGTGGGCCTTGGGGTCTCTCTGGCTCGCGATCACTCGCCTCCTGGCTTCACCGCTCCTGGCTGGCGGCCAACTCTGAGAGCGCCATTTTGGGATTCCTGATTGGCGGATCAGGTAGGACTCATTTAAAACTTTGTCTCCCACTTTTCTCCCAGAGCTGTACATTTCCTCATTTCCCCTTCCCTTGTAAATAAACCTTTTATTAACCTTTCACGTGTGCCTGCAGTAGAGCATTGATAAGTCCTTTTAAGCGCGCGGGTGAGGACCCACAGTCAGGCACCCCGTTTTGTATCGGGGTTGCTCTGCAACACACACACAATCATCCTGACTACACCAACGGCTGTCAAGGTCTTGGGCAACACGTCCTGGCATCAGCTTTGCAGGGTCAAACCGGTCCCTGTGGACAAGCAGTATGTATGTGAGTGCTGGGCCCAACTCGGGTACACGTCACTGCGCCCCTGTTCCAGGTTCCACTCAGCCTACAGAGCAGAGGCTCTCTGACTCTCCCTCCTCTGTTTCTAATGCCATCACTTCAAGCCACTTCCCGTTCTTCTGTCTATGCCTGGAGATTCCTATCAGCACAGCCTCAGGCAAGGTATTAGCACTCACAGGGCCTCTGATCCTAACCTTATTTTTTCTTTTTTGCCCCATGCTTACTGCATTTCATCCAACACTGGATCCAAGACTTGCCCCGTAGCACCTTTCACCAACTCCTCCACCCATATCCTCACGTCCCTGCAAAGACCGAATCATAACCAGTCCTGAGCCCCCACCCTGGTCTTCGCCCCCGTCCAGCAGGAAGTAGCCAAAGAAAGAACCGTCGCCCCATTTCCTATCAACAAAAGGCTGGTATGAAAGGTCGATGCAGGGGCCAGGAATGGGGAAGCCCACATACAAACAACAAGATGGCCCTGACACCAGTACCCCTGATTCCATCAAACCGAAACTGAAGCCATAAGCAGGAGAAAACAACTCGGCTCCACGAAAAAACAACTTTGTTCCCCCTAAGCCTGTTTCCCCCCCTGCCAACCCAGTTTTCCTGCCTAACCTCTCCTCACCCTATAAAATGACATCTCCCCCACAACGGGCGTGACTAAGGGACACCCCACCTTGGGTCAGCAAAGCTCGCCTAGGGGCACAATGAGTTTTACCTTCCTTTGAGAAAGTTCAGCCTGGCTCCCCTTTTCTTTGCCATGCCAAACCTTTCATCTTGGTGCCCGAAACCTGGAAGGCTGTGTTCCCTGGCGCCGGGGCCGCCTCCCCATCCCTGGGACTCTCCTCTCCATTGCAGACGCCTCACATCCACCACCGGCCTTGATCCTTGGGGTGAGTAGCCTGTTGACCCTCCTTGCTGGGAGGCCCTCACCCCTGGTTACCTGGCTCCTCTCCTCACCCCCATCCTGGTTGACTGTTCCATAAACCGCGGGCCTACGCCAGCTGACCCCCATTGCTCCTGGTTCTGATTTGGGGATGCCCGTCCAGCCCAGGTGTCCCAGTCCAGGGGACAACCGAGCGGTGGGGACGTCCCCCTCGCTCGCCTGCCCCCATTCCAAAGGCCAGGACCAGGTCGTGTGTTGCTGCGATTTGGGGTCTGGGCCCCCAAAGGTCAGATCAGGTCGTGGGACGCTCTGGTCCTGAGTCTGTACCCCCATTCGTTGGGGAGAGGAGCTGACTTAACCAGGAGTCCACAAATTCCAAGCCAAGCCCGGCCACCCCTCTGGGACGCCTTCTCTCAAACCTCGATCCTCTGGGACTCAGGCCAGATCTGCACCTCAGTGTCTCATCCTCTGCAACACTGCACGGCCTCAGTGCCCATTGGAGAATGGCTCTCACTGGCCGGGACATGGCACTTTCCATTTCACGGTCCTTACAGACCTAAACAGTTTCTGTCACCGCAATGGAACATGGTCAGATCCCTCATGTCCAGGCTTGCTTTCTCTTGCGCGCCAGTCCCTCCCTCCTGAAAACCAGTTCTACTTCCCAAGTCTCGTGACTCTTCTCACTCTTCACCCTCTCCAGACCCCTCTTCTGCATTCTCTGATCCTCTAGATGTTCAGTCTTCACCTCCTTCAGCTCCCCAGGCCTGCCCCGACTTACACCTCCCAGCCAGCACACCTGCTCTCACAGTCGTCCTCTTTGTCCCCTTAGGGAGGCTGTGGGGACCGAAAGTGTAGGTGGAGTCCACGATCCTTTCCCTCTGTCTGATCTCTCCCAGATTGAAAAGCGTCTCGGTTCTTTCACTAACAACCCCACTACCTACACCAAAGAATTTCGTTATCTTACCCAAGGTTACGCCTAAGGTTACACCTATAACCTTCAGTGTCATGATTACACATTATCCTCTCTTCCACCCTGGCCTCTAATCACAGAGAATGTGTTTTTCATTCTGCTCGAGGCCACGCAGATCAGGTCCACTTCACTGACACAACCATGCCCCCAGGCCCTGAAGCAGGTCCCCACCAGGAGCCTGGCTGGGAATACCAGACTGACACTGACGCGGGTCGCGGGGGCAGGGCTCGCTGAGACGCTTCATCCCCTGCCTCTTAGCCGGGCTCCAAGCAGCAGCCGGTCTCCAAGGCAGTTAATTTTGACAGGTTGTGGGAGATCACCCAGTTCCACCCCGTACGGAGGAGTACGGTGACTACAAACGGCGATGAAGAGCATGTGGCTGCTGAATCCATTCATAAACCTACCCGGGATGGGTTGGTTGCATTACAACTGGCGTAGAGTGCAGGACGGTTCAAAGCAGGACGGCTCTACGCAGACAAAACCCTTTGGAACCTGGGGAGGGATTGCCAGGTGGCCGGCCACGAGCAGATGGTGCTCGGTGGCCAACCTCCTCACCCTGTGGGCACCTCCCCAGGAATGGCCAGAGGTAGATGGATCCCCGGGGCAGTTGGAACAGGCCCTGTATGAAATAGAAGAAACCCTGAGTGGATGCGGTGCCCGCGAGGTGGCAGGAGCAGTGGGATGGGTGTTTTCTCACAGCTCTGCGACAGTCCAGGCAGAAAGAGCAATCTAGAGTCCAGCGAGTATGGGATGAGATGAGGGAAGAGATGCGGAAACTGCAACAATGTTTGAGGATTATGGAGGAAGACGTTCGGAGAAACCAACCCAGCATTCTGGAGATGCCAGACTCCTGCTCAGAAAGGAAGGAGAGGGAGGCTGGCCCTTTTCCCGATTCACAGCCGGTGGTGGCAAACCAACCTGCGACTCCAGAGATGCCAGACTCCTCCTCAGGACAGGAGGAGAGGGAGGCTGGCCCTTTGCCCGAGTCCCAACCGGCGATGGCAAACCAACCTGCGACCCCAGAGATGCCGGACTCCTCTGGAGAGGAGGTGGAGGCTGGTCCCACGCTCCAGGCCCGCCGAGTGGTGACTCAGAAATAAAGCGGCAGCCACCCATGTTCCCAGCGTGGGGGGGGGGGGTGTCAGGCTGCTGGACCACCACAAATGACAGAATTTACTTGCTATTAACCATACACCCAGGCGGAACTGGTGGACTTGGGCAAACAGTTTCCACCAGAAACCAGGGGAACCCTTGGCAGCCTGGCTGCTACATTTGTGGGGCCTGGGGCTGGATGGGATTATTTGCACGGCACAAGTAATGGAGAGACTGGCCTCCATGGCTTTACACCCATCCTTGCGACAGAGACTACAGAACAGCCAGTGGTATGGCCAGGGTGACCGCACCCTCTGGGAATGCCATAGGGACAGTCTGGCTGATGCAGGAGACGTGCCGGACACAGAAAGTGGATGGCAGATGTACGCCGAGCTGGTACAGGTCCTTCGGGAATTGGGGATGCAGCAGGCCATGTTTAATGTGAATTCCCGTGGTCCTGATGATGAGCGTTTCACAGCAGGGATGAGAGACTTGGTATTAAAAAATGTCCCCTCATCCTCATTTGGATCCCTCATGGCAGTTGTAGCACGCCATGTGAGTCGTCAGCTACACGACGTCACAACAATGATAGCCAGCTTGGGCGAAGTTGAGAACTGGCGCTCTCAAACTCAGAAGGGAATACGGGTAGTTGTTGAAAAGTCAAAAGGAATGCCAAGGAGGGAAAGGAAGCCTCATGGCATCACAGAACTTATTAAAGTCATCCATAACCAAATGTGGACAGATTTAGTGAGAGCAAGCGTAGATAGCAGTAAAATACATGCACAGCCCAATCTATATTTGTTGGAATTATGGCAGCAGCTGCAAGAAGACCAGAGGTTCATGCCCATGAGAAGGACTGCTGCTCAGGGGGAGCCTGGAAAAGCTCCAGGCCTCAGGCACATGCCCTGCGCCTGGAAGACCACTTGCTGCCAGCCCCATCCTTGGGTGATGGCCTGATCGCTTTCAAATAGGGTGAGGGCCAAGGAACTTGTCCACAGGGGACGAGCGGGGACCGGAGGCCACATGTGGAGCTTGCCATCCACTGGTCCCCAACTAACATGCAAAGGGTTTTAGCTCTGGCAGACACAAGAGCAGAATGTACTCTGCTCTATGGAAATCCAGAAAGATTTCACGGGTCTCCTAGTATTGATGGCTATGGAGGCCAGAGTGTCAAGGTGACAGCAGTGAGACTATCTCTGGGGATTGGGCGATTACCCCCCAAAAGAGTATAAAGTATATGTATCGCCCATCCTGGAGTACATCCTGGGGGTGGATGTACTACGTGGCTTACGGCTAGAGACCACAGCCAGAGAGTTTCACCTTAGAGTGCGTGTGGTAAAGGCAGTGGTGAGAGGACACGCTAAGCATCTGTCCACACAACTGCCAGTCCCTAGGCGAGTGACTCATACCAAGCAATATCGGTTACCCGGAGGCTACAAGGAAATTACGGGCACAATGTCAGAACTGGAGAAAGCGGGCATTGTGCGCACTACCCACAGCCCCGACAATTCACCGTTGTGGCCGGTGAAGAAGCCTGATGGCTCTTGGCGCATGACAGTAGATTATCATGAGTTAAATAAGCTAGTTCCCGCCTTGCATGCTGCAGTGCCTTAGGCAGCAGATTTGGCGGATCATCTGCTGGTGCCAATGAATGTCTTTTGCCACTAGGTTGGTACCTCGCCTGGACTAACTTGTGTTCTGTTGTATTTTGTTGTTATAGTGTGATGTATACTATTCACTTTTGTGGGCCATGGCTGCATTGTTTATGTTTGCTAAGAAACAAAATTGTCTATATGTAGATGATCTGGCAGGAAACCCTGAGGGGGTGGATTGTAGGGTAAGGTAAAAAGCATCAGGCTCTCTGCCCTCCCGCCATTAGGAGAGATGACGGATCCCTGCGGGCCTGAACGCAGGCCTGATGGAGGCACCTGGAGTAGGGTGGGGGTGCGGTGTCCAGGGTGGAGGAGAGCAGTGGAGTGTGCAGAGGAGAACGGTGACTACAAACAATGGTGAGGAGCATGTGGCTGCTAGAACCGTTCATAAACCCACCCGGAATGGGTTGGTTGTGTTGCAGCGGGGTCCTGGGGTTCACTCTGGGAAAGGTGTCAGCAGAGCTCCCCTGTCAGTGGCACGCAGCGAGTATCCCCGGGCGAGTTCCCCCATGAGACAGAGATGGTAGTTATATTTAAAGAACAGGTTTATTAGGGAAAGGGAAAAGGAAAGGGGCAGGTTTTGCTGAGTGAGGCCTGCATGGTTGCAGGCGGCGGCCTTGACAGGTCACAGGCGGGTAGGAAGCTGCTGCCCTGCGGAGGGAGGGAGTTGGTAAGAAGAGGAACCTACACAGTCCCAGGTGGGCAGAGGGAGTGCTGCCCCAAGCCAGTGCAGAGACTTTACAGACACAGTCCTCTTCTGTTTGGGGGGGTCACTCCTTGTGAGCCGTCAGTTGGTTGCTGATTTTGGATAACCACACAGAATCCAAGAGGGACCGGAGATACCAGGATGGGGAGTGGAGATTGCAGGATGGGCCCAATCTCCAAATCTTTCCCCTCAGGTCTGTGCTCCACTCCCTAGAGCATCTGATCCTGCTTGGGTCTCAGGCCTTGTGATAGGGCCCTGGTGCCTAAGGGTCACGACCTCTACAGCTGAGTTAATGGTCATGCTATTTCCCTCTCCCTACCTCCTTGTGAGTCAGGTTCTGGTGTCAGGGTACCTCCTTTCCAGTCTTTCTATTCTGTCTGCCATTAAGGCATTCCTATTATACTTTGTGAGGAGGGGAAGTTGGGTCCCGAATGCTGGGTAAGTACGGAGTAAGTGGCTCCTATAGCAATCAGAGAATTAATATCTTACCTGTGACATCCAGGGTTACCCTAGGCTTAACCACAGAGACCATGTCATTGGGGACCTGGTGACGTCCTTGGGCCCTATCACTTGTCATCCAGGAGGTGTCAGTAGTCAGTCTACTACAGGGCAGGGAGAGGGTCACCCCAGACCCCCCAAAGCTGCTTGCTCTAAATAGGTTCTGCCATCTGCCGCATCGACACAAAACATTTAAGACTTTAATGGAAAGGATCTTTAACACAATTAGTAAACAATACAGAAAAGACAAAGAATCTGTTAGAGGTCAGGGAGAAGGGCAGCCCAGACACCACAAACTTGCCTGCTCTAAATAGGTTCTGCCATCCGCCGCATCAACAGAAAACATATGAGACTTAAATGAAAAGGAACGTTAATACAATTAGTAAACAATGCAGGAAAGGTAAAGAATATAGTTTTTAAATCGAGCATCCAAAGTTACCTGTCCCCTTGTGGGGAAAAGTCCACCCAAACAGGATTGGCCCAGAGCAAGGCCTGAAAGCCTGTCCCAAGTCTAAAGCGCCTTCCAGTGGGGACCCACAGAAAAGGATCAACCAGACAAGTACAACCAGACAAGTCTGGGAGGAAAAGAGCAAAATCATTTATGGATAGGACTGCCCTCATTGGCGGCTGGGGTGGTCTGCTTTTTCGTCACCAAGTGGAGTGAGGGTTGTGACTGCTGAAACTATCTCCGGAATGCGGCTGTACAAGGACTAACATATCAAGGTGGAGGATATACAAAATGGCAAAATCTTGGCTAAGCTTGGTTCCACAGTCCCCACTGGAAGATGCTTTAGACTTGTGGCAGGCTTAGGGGCCTTGCTCTGGGCCAATCCCATTTGGATGTTTTACCCACGAGGGGACAGGTGACTTTGGGTGCTTGATTTTGGAACTAGATTCTTTGCCTTTCTTGTATTGTTTCCTAATTATATTGAAGTTCCTTCCCATTAAAATCTCATATTTTGTGTTGATGGAGCAGATGGCAGAATCCTATATAGAATAGGCAGGTTTGCGGGGTGTGGGCTTCCCCTCTCCCTGTCCTATAACACATTTGGCATCCAACGTGATTTAGGACAGAGCCATCCGTGCTTAGTCAGCCCCCTGGGGAAACTGGGCTTCCCTATGGCACTGGCTACCATAAGCGCAAATGTGATTTTTGGTTTCTCTGGAGTGTTTGTTTCATATGTAGATTTGCTGTTGAAAAACTGGCTTGGGCTTTGTGAAGATCTGTATCTGTATGTAATTTGTTTGTAGTGACTTGCTAAGACATTTGATTTTATGCAAATTGTTCTGTACAACAGCTTTACTTAAAAGATTAGGTAGTACATTGGACCATGTGGCCCGATCAAAGTTGGCATCTGAGGCCACTTGGCAGGCTCTTGTAAAATTCAGAGGTTCTTGTTGCTAGGACTTTGGAACTTTTTTTTTTCTTTCTTTTTGTAATCTCTGCTGTCTCATTAGCATTTCTAAAGGCAATAATGATTCTTCAGTGATATGTTGCTTTGTCTTTGCCTACTACCTGACCTCTGCCTGATGGATTTTGCAAGCCAATTGTGGAGCAGTGGTGTTTAAATTAGCAAATGTATGCCTGGGTGTTAAGGAAAGAGTAGCCTTAAGCAGTAACTGGTAATTGCTGGTAGCCTTGATAATAGATTCTTGGAGATAACTTGAATTTTTGCAAAGTCTGGATCAGAAAAATTAACAAGATTTTGTCTGAGTCTGAAAGGATTTGCTGCTGTGAATTTTGTCTACACAATTTGTTTTGGGCATGTTTGCCATTTTGAATCCTGGATTTGTTCAATTGCTGGTGTAAGACAAGATTCTAAGTTTCTGCTTTCTACTGAGGAAGGTCTGTTGTGGAAAGCACTCTTTATGGTGCAGCATGTAACTGTACCAGGTTTTCATACCTGTGTTGTTGTTGTCCCTCCCTACTGTGGGGGAGGGGTAATCCGTGCTTTGATGTTGAATCTGCTCTTTCAGCTTCTGTCCCAGAGTGGCTAACAGAAGTAAGGAGATGACTCCTTTTAATTGAAAGTTAATTACTGATATTTTGATTTTGCTTTTTCAGGTTCTGTTCCAGGAAACCCAAGGAGTGCCTGCTTGGTGGCTAACAAGAGATGACTCCTTTTGCTTAAAAGTTAACTGTTGATTTTACTCTTTCAGCTTCTGTACAGGATTGACTTCTAATAAAAAGTCTTGAATACTGAAAACCCTAAAGTGATAAACAAGGTCATGTAACTCTTGTGATTAATAACACTTTTCTCTCCTATTTCCAAAGTCTCAGGTTTGTAGGATGACAACTGGAAACTGTTTTCTGCCAGCAACACTCCACATTTTTTTTGGACTTGAATATTTTTTTTTTCTGAGCCTATGGAGTAAAACTGCAGCTACATAATATATTCCACATGGCATAACTAAAAAAAAAAAAAAAAAACTGTCTATATGTTGTATGTCTTTGCGTCTGTCTTGGCCTCTAGAGGTTGAAAATTTGGTATACATGGTGCCCACAGACGTTGAAAATAAAAAGTCTCCAGTTATGAGAAAAAAACTAAAGGTTATGGTTTGTCAACATTGTACTACTGAACTAAGCCATTGCCTTCATAGAGATTGAATATTGTTGTTTCTGTTGTTTTTCTGATATTTATGGCAAAGCTTCCCAGAAATCTAAATTCAAGTACAAGTTTGGTAGCCTGTCATTTGGCTGATACAAGGAAATTTTGTGGAACCTCAGTAGAGCTCCTGAGACACTCCACAAAGTTTCTTCCTTTCCTCCTGGGAAAGGCATTAGATGAATTTGTTCTATTTCATTCATCTAGTGGAGTAAAACTAGAAGGGAAGCATTGTCACTTGGGAAAACGGGTAACACCTTGACCTGATATGAATGTAAATTGTCAATGGTGATTGTCACCTTGTAATATTGTATACTTCAATTGTTTAACATCTACAGGAATTGTTTCTGGAAATATAGGGAGAAAAGGTCTCAACAGATTTCTATTGATGGAACTGTTGAGAGTAAAACTTTCCTACTAAGGACTGAATAGACTTGGAAATACACCTGATATTTACTAAGTTTTCTTTGACATAATACTGGTAACTTTTTTGCATTTTGTTCTGAGTCCACAAAGTTTTCTTGTTTTGGTGACCAGGATCTGCAGCAAAGTTGCAATTTTTTTTTCCAGCAAAGCTAACTTGTGTTTGCATTTTCTCTCCCCTTGATACCAACACAGCATAAAATAGTGCTAGTAATCTTTTACAACTTACCTCAGAGTCTGTTTTTGCATAACTTCCATAGGGATTTTGTCTGCTTAAACTAAAAAATTGGACATAAGTTTCATTGTGTGGTTTTGAGTGGAGTTCTTCCAAAAAGTTGAAACAGAGCTTAACCAAGAAGAGGAGAACCTGTTCTGTTTGCTTTGTTTGTAGGGTTCCAGCGACCTCCAAAGAAGGTAAGAAAGCTTGCCTCCATTGGCAGGACTGGACAGCCCAGCCAACGAAAAGTCCCTGGTACCCTCGAGAAGAGGAAAGCCCAGGTGGAGTCTGATGAGACCAACTTTGTTCCTGAAGCCTTCATCGACCGGATGTCAATGGTTCGCTCTGACCCTATATGGAGTATTCCAACAAAAGCCAGCTAAAATTGCTGTTTAGTTATTCTGCCCTGTGATTTTATGCAAAAATAGGTAAAATGGTTTAAAAGTAGATTTAGTTTGCAAACTTTTGCTATACTGTTAAAAGTTTGGGATCAAGGTTGAGAAAATTTGTGTTTTACGTAAGTTTAACCAATTTTAAGATTTTTTTTCCTCCCTGTGATTTTGATATATTTGTTGTCTTGTTTTAGCTAATGCTCCAGATTTTTTTTCTTTTGGCTAGAATAATGGACTATTTTCCAGTAATGGAAAACTGTCATACTGGACATTCGTGGACAATGCTGCTGACTAATTGTTGCTTCTCTTACACACATTGTAACCCTGAAAAAAAGACTGTCTCTTAAGACTACACCCTGAGATCTGTGCCACCATAGATATGGTGGAATAAAAATTAAAAGGGGGGATTGTAACAGGGTGGTCCCCAGGAAAGGGGGAGGTTCCAGGTTCCCTGCCGCACCCAAATGGAGGGTGGAGCTGAGCAGGAAGAGAAGAGGCTGCAGAGGAGACTGAGGAAGGAAGCAGGATGGAGCCAGAAGGAGACCTGGAAGAGGTACATGGAGCCTAGAGACACGTGAAGAAACTGTGCTTGTCTTTTGGTCATGGACGGGATGACACAGATGTGGGTAAGACCAGTGGGGAGGTGACAATGGCAGCTTTTATCTTGATTTTGATTTTGCTTTTTTCCTTCTGGGCTTGTCTGGTTGTTTCTGACACTTTTCTGTGGGTCCCCACTGGAAGATGCTTAAGACTTGTGGCAGGTTTTGGGGCCTTGCTCTGGCCAATCCCATTTGGATGGAGTTTTACCCATGAGGGGATGGGCAACTTTGGGTGCTTGATTTAGAAACTAGATTCTTTGCCTTTCTTGTATTGTTTCCTAATTGTATTAAAGTTCCTTCCCATTAAAGTCTCATGTTTTGGAGAGAGGCAGATCAACATGGCGGCGAGGAAACGCTACGAGTAAGATCTCCCATTAAAAAAAAAAAAAAGTTAATAGGGAGGAAAAGCGGCAGGTCCCAGTGAGAACTGGGACATGGAAGATAAACGGTCCACTCCAGCAAACTACCCGAAGAAGAAGGTTGCCATAAAAGAGGACTAGAAAGGAGGAAATCTCAGAATCCTGCTACCCTCTCCCACCCACAAAGTTGGCACTCTCCGACCAACAGAAAGGAGGAAAAAAACAAAAAAACTAAAACAACCAACAAAAACAAACTACGCATCAAGCAGGACTATGAATGGAAAGGAATTATTTCAGCCACCACACCCCGTGATCTGGAGCTGTGGAGAACCCTGCAGAATTCGCCACAGAGGTGAGCGAATGGCTCCGGGCACCATTAGAGAAAAACAGAGATTCCCGGAGACCTGCACACAGCCCCAGGCCAGCCGGTAAGCTTGTGCGGGAAAGCGGCGCGCTTGAAAAGCAAACGTGGATCTCGGCTGCCCAGGTCCCTGCGCCTGCGACCGAGGCTTGCTGGGAATGCTCGGGGGTCCTCACTGAGGTGAATGTCCTTCCCTGAGTAATCAGAGACCAGGCACCTGGGCAAGGGAACGGGGTGCAAAAGGAGCCATTTCTGCGGACACTGAACTGGGCTACAGCCCGCGTCCTGGACCTGAGGGCTTTGGAACTGAGACCCGGGGCATGAAATTCGTGGCATGGGTTCCCCACAATGGTGGGGCACAAGGCAGACACAGCACCCCAAAGCCAAAGCCGTTGAGGCTTTTCCCACCACTCCCACTCTGTTCCCCATCCCACCGGGTGGGGAAAAAAAAAAAAAAACAGCTCCCAAGGACACTAGGAGAGATCTCTGGTGCCACCTAGCGACCAGAAAAAAATTCACCAACACCCCATAGAACAGGGACCTTTCTTCAGAAAAGACAGCTTGAAAATGGCAGAAGGCTCCTGGAGGAGCCAGTGGTGAGTTGGAAAGTTCACCCACACCAGGCCCCTTCTGACCAGCAGTCCAAGCCCAGAGGGGGAGTGGGCACCCATGGACGGGGCAGAATGGTCGCGCAGAAGAGTGTGCCCGAGAGCGGGCGCACGGGGAGTGTGTCCCGCATTGCCATCTTAGAACAGGGACATTTCTTCAGTAAAGACTGCCTGAAACCAGCAGAAGGCTCCCGGAGGTGCCAGAGGGGAGCAGGGGATTTCGCCCACACCAGGCCCCTTCTGGCCTGCAGTCCGAGCCCAGAGGGGGAGCGGGAACCCACTACCAGGGCAGACCAGGCACGCAGGGGAGTGTGTCCCCACATCGCCATTTTAGAACAGGGACCTTTCTTCAGTAAAGACTGCTTGAAACCGACAGATGGCTCCTGGAGGAGCGAGAGGGGAGCGGAGAAGTTCAACCAAGATGACGGCCAGTCCCAGCAACACAGTGTCCCAATGCATACAGCAAATTAGAATACAGACAGTAGGGAGTAGAAGAACCACACACAACCTAGCAACTCCTCAGGAAAAAAGCACACCACAAAAAGAAAGCCACCCCCCAGATTGCAACAAGAGTAACTTGGAAGAACTTTTGAGCCTTCCAGAAAGGCAACTTCAAATTGCCATGATTAAAAAAAATGACAGAACTCATAAAGGAAAACAATGATAACAGAAAATTAATCAACGATCAGAAGAATGAAATTGAGTCCCTAAAGAGGGAAGTGAAAGAAATGCAGGAGATCAAAGAATTAATGGAGGCACTAAAGAACTCTGGGAAAAGCAATGAAAGCAGAATAGATGAAATGGAAGAATGAATAAGCACTCTTGAAGACACAGAAATAAAAAGAACCAAAACAGAAAAGGAAAGAGAAGTACGAAGGAAAAAGACCAAAGAACGACTTCAGGAATTATCTGACTCCATGAAGAAAGGAAATATAAGAGTTATAGGAATACCAAAAGGAGAAGAGAGAGATGTAGGAACAGAGAAAATATTCAAGGAGATAATTGAATAGAACTTCGCAACGTGAAGAAGGAGATGAAAATTGATATACAAGAAGCAAGAAGAACACCAAACTTCCACGACAAAAGGAAAAAAAAAAAACAGCAAGACACATAATAGCAAAGCTCCCAAGAATCCAGGATTAGGAAAATATAATGAAGCTGACAAGAGGGAAGAAACACATAACATACAAAGGAAAACCAATCAGGCTGACATCAGACTTCTCCGAAGAAACACTACGGGCAAAGAGAAAGTGGAGGGACATAGTCAACAGACTCCAAGAAAACAGATGCCAACCAAGAATACTCTATCCCGCAAAGCTCTCCTTCCTCTATGAAGAAAGAATAAGGACCTTCCCAGACAAACAGAAGCTATGGAATTTCATTACAACTAAACCCCCACTCCAAAATACTACAAGGAGTCCTAAAGCCAGAACCTCAGAGGGATGAATAACAACGAAAGAAGGCCAAAAAAAAAAGTTATTAAAAATATAATTAAAATCAAAGGAAAGACAAACAGAATGGCAAATACAGATGCTAACATATCAATATTAACCCTAAATGTAAATGGACTAAACTCTTCAATAAAAAGACACAGAGTCTCAGGCTGGATTAAGAAACAAAACCCAACCTTTTGCTGTCTCCAGGACACACATTTAGCTACAAAAGATAAAAATAGGCTCAAAGTCAAAGGATGGAAAACAATCCTACAAGCAAATGGACCGAAAAAGAAAGCAGGAACAGCTATACTTGTATCAGACAAAACAGATTTCAAACTCAAAAAGGTAAAAAGAGACCCCAACGGTCACTACCTTATGATCAAGGGGACAGTACTTCAAGAAGAAATAACACTCATTAACATATATTCACCAAATGAAGGAGCACCAAAATATATCAGGCAACTATTGACATCTCTGAAAACAGACATCAGAGAAAACACATATGTAGTGGGAGACTTCAACACAATACTAACAGCAATGGATAGATCAACGAGACAGAAAATAAGTAAAGACACTAAAGCTCTAAATAAGGACCTAGAGCACTTGGGCTTAACGGACATCTATAGAACAATAAACCCCCCCCCAAAAAAAAAAAACGGAGTACACATTTTTCTCAAGCACACACGGATCATTCTCCAGGATCGATCACATACTGGGACACAAGACAAACATCAACAGACACACCAAGATTGAAATCATACCAACCACCTTTTCTGACCATGAAGGTATCAAACTAGAAATAAACCATAAAAAGAAGGTAAGGAATTCTCCTACCTCATGGAGATTGAAAACCACACTACTAGAAGACCACTGGACTAATGAGGAGATCAAAGAAGAAATTAAAAAATTCTTTCAATTGAATGAGAAGGAGGACACCAATTTCCTAAATGTATGGGATGCAGCAAAAGCAGTAATAAGAGGAAAATGTATAGCAATGGAGGCTCACATCAAGAAACAAGAAAGAACTCAAAGAAACAACCTAATCTCAAAGCTCAAAGATCTAGAAAAAGAACAACAAAAAAAAACCAAAACCAGTAGAAGAAAGGAAATAATAAAAACCAAATCAGAAATAAATGAAATCAAAAAGAAATATAAAAACCATATGATAATATCAATCGATGCTGAGAAAGCTTTCAACAAATTGCAACACCGATTCATGATAAAAGCCCTTGAAATTCTTGCGATGCAAGGAACATACCTCAACATCATAAAGGCCATCTATGACAAGCCAGCAGCCAGTATCATTCTCAATGGTGAAAAGTTGAAAGCATTTCCATTAAGATCTGGAACAAGACAAGGATGTCCACTCTCACCACTGCTTTTCAATATAATACTGGAAGTCCTAGCCAGAGCAATAATACAAGAGAAAGACATACAAGGAATCCAAATAGGAAAAGAAGAAGTCAAACTATCACTATTTGCAGATGATATGATAATATGCATAGAGAACTCCACAGAAAAACTAATTCAACTCATCAATCAGTTCAGTAAACTGGCAGGATACAAAATCAACACACAAAAGTCAGTAGCCTTCCTATACACAAATAAATCTGAAGAAGAAGAAATCAAAAAAAACATCCCTTTTATTATTGAAACAAAAAAAATCAAATATTTGGGAATAAATCTAACAAAAGAGGTAAAGGACCTATACAAAGAAAACTATAAAACACTGTTAAAAGAAATAGAGGAAGACACAAAGAAATGGAAAGACATCCCCTGCTCATGGATTGGAAGAATAAACATTATTAAAATGGCCATCCTACCAAAAGCAATATACAGATTCAATGCTATTCCAATCAAAATTTCAATGTCATTCTTCAAAGAAATAGAACAATTATTGATGAAATTCATATGAAATCACCAAAAAACCCGAATAGCCAAAGCTCTCCTGAAAAAATACAGAAGGGAATGGAGGCATCACACTCCCAGACTTCAAACTATACTACAAATCCATAATCATCAAAACTTCATGGTATTGGAACAAGAACAGACATACAGACCCAGAAATAAACCCACAGATTTATGGTCAACTAATCTTTGACAAAGGAGCAAAGACTATGCATTGGAGCAAAGAAAGTTTGTTCAATAAATGGTGCTGGGAAAACTGGGTTGCTACATGCAAAAGAATGAAGATTGACCACTACCTCACACCATACACAAAAATCAACTCAAAATGGATTAAAGAACAAGACCAGAAACCATAAAATACATAGAAGGAAATATAGGCGAAACACTATGTGATATTCACATCAAAGACATCTTTAAAGACACATCACCCAAAGCAGTGATAGTGAAGGCAAAGATAAACAGCTGGGACTACATCAAATTAAAGAGCTTCTGCACAGCAAAAGAGACAATAGCAAAAACAAAGAGAAACCCCACCGACTGGGAGAACATTTTTGCACACAACACTAATGAAAAAGGACTGATCACAAAAATCTGCAAAGAGCTGATGAGACTCAACAACAACAAAGAAAATAATCCAGTCAAAAAATGGGCAGAAGAGCTAAAAAGAAACTTCTCTGAAGAGGAAATGCAAATGGCCAACAGGCATATGAAAAAATGTTCAACGTCACTTGTCATCAGGGAAATGCAAATCAAAACTACCATGAGATACCATCTTACACCAGTGAGAATGGCACATATTAAAAAAATTAGCAACAACAAATGTTGGCAAGGATGTGGAGAAAAAGGAACTCTCCCGCACTGTTGGTGGGAGTGCAAACTGGTCCAACCACAATGGAGAGCTGTGTGGAGATTTCTTGACCTACTAAACATAGAGCTTCCATAGGATCCAGCAATTCCACTCCGAGGTATTTACCCAAAGGACACAGAAACATCAATTCCAAAGAGCACCTGCACCCCTATGTTTATAGCAGCACCATTTACAATAGCTAAGCTTTGGAGTGCCCAAAAATAGATGACAGGATCAAGAAGATGTGGTACATATACACCATGGAATATTACTCAGGATTCAAAAAAGATAAACACATGCAATTTGCAGCAACGTGGATGGCGCTGGAAGGGATCATGCTCAGCGAAATAAGCCAGAAAGAAAAAGAAAAATACCGGATGGTGTCACTCATAGCAGGAATCTGGAAAACTTAAATAAGGGACCAGGAAAATGAATAACTATAAGAAAGTGAAAATGAAAATCAACAAACAACTATGAACCAGAGACACTCTATGGGTGGTGGGGGGCGGGGAGGGGAGGGATTGGGGTCAAAATAAGGGGCTTGCAATTGTATGGGGAATATAAAAATAAAATTTATTTTAAAAAAAACAAAATAAAAAAAAAGTCTCATGTTTTGTGTTTATGCGGCGGATGGCAGAACCCTATATAGAATAGGCAGGTTTGCAGGGTTTGGGCTGCCCCTCTCCCTGCCCTATAACAAAACTACCCCTGTATAGTTTTAATTTGGTATCAAAGTGGAATAATAACAATCATTTGAAAATACTTCTAGTTTCTTCATTCCTCCAGGCTGCTGCCTCTCCCAGCCCAAATCCACTCCTCCCGAAGGTGGGGAAGGGAATTTGGAGCCTCCCCTGTCTGTGGATGTCACACTGTTACAGCATCATGTCTCCCTCTCACAGGCTCTGTGGGGTGGTGCAGCCTTGATGACCCCACACTCACCCCCATTCTATCTCCCCATTTGGGGGGCGGGGTTGTCCAGGGAAGACAATCAGGATCATCTTGCTCCAGTTACAAAGTCACCAAGGACTGTCCTGGACTCCTTCTCCCCAGACCCCTAGAAGGAGTATGATGCCCCTCACCCTTCTGCTGCTGCTCTGGGGGCCCCTAGCCCTGATGGAGACCCCGGCGGGTGAGTGCGTGTCCAGCTGGACACTGTTGCTCCAGGAGGGAGGAGCAAGGAGCCCACTGCGGGTGCAGGACCGCAGGAAAGGCTCATGTCCCCCCAACCTCTGTACCCCTTCAGGCCCCTTGGTTTCTGGCCCCTTCTGTCCCTCCCGCCACCCCTGAGTGCTCTGGGCCTTGAGTCTGGGCCCTTCTTGGCCCACCGCCCCTTTCTCCCCTCCAAGCCCATCTCCCTGGGACTTGGGCCAGCGCTGAGAGGAGGGTCAGCCCGGGTCCCCCTCCCACCCCCAGGCCCCCACTCCCTGAGGCTTTTTCTCCACCGTGATGATCCCGGCCCTGCCCCAGGGAGCCCCGCTACATCGCCGTGGGCTACGTGGACGACACGCAGTTCGGGCGGTTCGGTTCGACAGCCACTCTCCGGGCCAGAGTGTGGAGCCGCGGGCGCCCTGGGCGGGGCAGGTGGGGCCGGAGGGCCTGGACGAAGAGACTCTGATCCAAAGGGACAACGGGCAGTGGTTCAAAGCGCTCCTGAGGGACCTGCGCGGCCGCTACAACCAGAGCGAGGACGGTGAGCTTCGCGGAGCGGTGCCAGGGTCAGGTCACCCCCATTCCCATCATGAGGCCGGGGTGTCCCGAGTTTCAGGGTCCACTGACCCCTCGAGGCTGGAAGAGACCGCGGCACTTTTTGCCTGTTCTTTCATTTTCAATTTAGGTTTATGCAGGGTAAAAAGGCAGGGTGATCTCGGGGTGACCTCGGGGTTGACCGGAAGGGTGCGTTTCAGGGTCTTACACCCTGCAGAGGATGTTTGACTGTGAAGTGGGGCCAGACCTGAGCCTCCTCGGCGGGTATGAGACCAGTTCGCCTACGACGGCGCGGATTCCATCTCCCTGAGCGAGGACCTGCGCTCCTGGACCCCCGGGGACTCGGGGGCTCAGATCACCCAGCGCGCGTGGGAGGCGGCGGGGAGGGTCGAGCGCGTCAGGCACAGTGTGCAGAGCAGGTGCTTCCCGCGGCTCCGCAGACTCCTGGAGATGGGGAAGGAGGTGCTGCAGCACACAGGTAAGAGGGGCTAAGAGGCCTCGGACCTCCCCTCTCCTGGCCCCCACGGGGAAATGGAATAATGGGCAGAACAGCAGCTGCTTTCTGGGCAGAGAGGGAGAGTCCCCCTGGGTGTCATGTTCTGTGCTAGAGAGAGACTCGCCCAGAAGACACCACTTTTCTGGACAGTCAAGGAATCCAGTCTCTCCTGAGGGAGGGGAGGCCATCCTCAAATAACTCTTCCCTGATCCTGTTGACCCCGCAGCCATCCTGGGAACCTAAGATTCTCTTTCAAGGTCTTGTTTTTGGTCTGAGAACATTTCTGGAGATCTTACTCTTGCCTTTCTGTGTCATTCACCCTCCACTCGGGTCAGGAGCAAAAGCCTGTGTTCTTGGAGACCTGCATCCTCCTACCCTGGGCTCTCGCCTGATTATCCCAGACTAGGCTGGTTTCTGGGTTTTGTGCTTCCTCCCTCCAAACCAATTGTCATGTTCATTCTGAGGATGGTCAGTGAGGCTGCTTCAGTGTCCAGGAAGGAAAAATCCAAAGTGTGGATTTTTGACCCTTCTCAGATCCCCCAAGACACACATGACCCTCCACCCCACCTCTGACCATGATGTCACCCTGAAGAGCTGGGTCCTGGGCTTCTACCCTGCGGACATCACCCTGACCTGGAAGCAAGATGGTGAGGACCTGACCCAGGACACAGAGCTGGTGGAGACCAGGCATGGTGGGGGGAGGACAGAACCTTCCAGAGGTGGGTGGCTGAGGTGGTGTCTTCTGGAGAGGATCAGAGATACACGTGCCATGTGCAGCATGAGGGGCTACTGGAGCCCCAAGTCCTGAGATGGGGTGAGGAGAATCATGTGGGCACTGAGATTTTGCTCAGAGAAATCAGGGGCCCTTCTGGACTCTTTCAGATGAGGCCTGGGGCTCAGGGACTCCCCTTCCCTTCCTTTCCAGAGTCCCCTCCTCAGTCCTCCATCTCTACCACGGGCATCACTGCTGGCCTGGCTCTCCTTGGAGCTGTGCTCACTGGAGCTGCGGTGGCTGCAGCTCAGGTAGGAGGAGTGGTGGAGGAAGAAACGCTCAGGTAGGGAAGGGAGTGGGGGATCTTGTCCCCTGGGGGCTTTCAAGTTTCTCTGGTGGCCTAGGGGGCTTTCAAGGCAATACTGGTTGCCTTTACTGGTTAATGGGAAGAACCATCCAAACATATGTGTTGCCCAGAGGGTATTTGGTCCAGTCCCCCTCACCTCCTTTCTTCATTTTCCAAGTCCTGACCTGGGTCTTTACTCACAGTTCTGGAAACTTCCCTGTTCTGCAGGATTTGAAGATTCCTTTAGGCTTCTGAACTGACTGCTCCCTGGTATCACATGATGTTTCTTCTCACAAGTGGACAGGGAGGAAGCTACACTCAGGCTCCAGGTGAGCATGGATAGGAGTTTGATCCCTGAGCCCATGGGGAAGTTACACTCATCAGTTCCTCCTGTGGTCTCATCTCTGACCAAGTTTTGTTGTGTTCTCCCCTGGGCAGTGGCAGTGCCCAGGGCTCTGAAGTGTATGTCAGCCCCTAAAGGTGAGATCCTGGAGGACTGCAGTGGGGGTGGGGGTTGAAGCAGAGAGGCTGGCACAGGTGATGGGGATGCTTTCAGGAGGATATCTTGAGAATGCAGTGGACCATTGATAATGTTAACACTCAGGTCATTCACCTGAATTTCTTCATCATTATTTTCTTTCACAGTGAGAGACAGCCTTGTGTTGGCCTGAGTGTTATAGGATTTCTTTTTGCCCACATTTTGTGCCTTTATGATCCCCTGGTTTAAAACGCTTTACACCGGTGAGAACGGCCCATAACCAAAAGCCTTGGTTAGAAACTTGCCGCGGACCAGCACAGCAGTGAACGATGAGGCCGTCTCAGGGTTGAGAGACTGCGCAGGGTGGTCAGGGATTCGGTTAAAGAAATGACAACCAGACACACTTCAAGAGTGAAAATCTGAGTGTAATTTTATTTGAGTTGGTGACCAGTATTTATATGTTTTCTAAAAGCATAGGAATGGCGAACATCAGTGAAGAAATCAGCTTGCTTATAGGTTTAGCTTATCATTGACAGGGCAGTGATTTACATCTGGACCCAGGCGCATTCCTAAGTAGTTAGGCTATTAATTTTTCTTTTTGTTTTATATGATTACTTTTTGTTTTAACTACTCACTATTACTATTAATTAACACGGGTGAATTTTACTTTTCACAATGTAATATTTTTATCATTTAGATTAATACTAACAAGGCTAAGTATACAACAGAGAAATTATTAAGCTAGCAGTTCTATTAATACACAGAGTTTAGTAACGTTTCATTTGAATCAGCCTAGTTATTAGATTTTGTATGTTCTTTTTTAATCGGCAAACCAATGACCTTTTAAACAGAGAGAGAGAAAAGATTTTAGAGAGACAGTTGTATTAGAATAAAGTTCGTGGGTCTAGAGAAGGTGAGATAAGTTTCCGTGTGGACAGCATTCCTGTAGTGGCTCCTGGTGGTCGTTATCTTTCAACAGGCTTCCGTCTTATCTATGTCTTCAGGCGGTTTTTGCTGTTCTCCTCCTGCGCGCCAGACCTAGGGATTCCTAGAGGTCACTGCAGGAGGAGGTGCAGCAGGTATATCTTCAGGGGGTTTTGCTGTTCTCCCCCTGCGCGCTGGTTGCCCAGCCGGACCTAGGGACCGTGGCGCAAGCCATTAGCCCTAAGGGTCACTGCAGGGGGAGGTGCAGCAGAAACTCAAGTGCTGGCAAGGATATGGGAAAAAGGGGACAGTCCTGCATTGTTTTTGTATATAGACTGAGCCAGCCCTTATGGAAACAGTACTGAGGTTTCTTAAAAGAGTGAAGGTGGACCCAGCAATTGGACCCAGCAATTCTACACTGAGGATCTACTTACAGAGGATAAATACACTCCTGTGAAGGGACCTGCACTCCCGTCACCACTGCAGCACTATTTACAGTAGCCAAGCTATGGACACCACCTGAATGCCCCAGACAGGTGGGAAATCAAGAAGAAGCTGGGATTACATGTATACATGTATGTACATATACAGGTGATGTATGTCCCTGTATAATGAAATAGCATCCACGGTCAGTAAACATAACTCATGCCACTGCGGCAACATGGATGGAAGAGGGATACATCAAAAAGAGAAATCCTCATGTATGGATGGGGAGAAAGCAAACGAAGGGCCAGATTAAGCCAAACTTTAAAACTAACGCTTGAGCCCCACCAGGCTTCGCCTATTGCTGACCAGGGCTGCAGACCAGCCCAGGCTTCCTGGCCCAACAGTGCTGGGTGGTGGACGGACCCTCTCTAGTTTGGCATCAGACTCATTTGACGACAAAGCCTGACTGCTGCTGACTGAGTCCCCCATTTTCTCTTGTTGCACCTGCACCACCACTGGGTCCCCAGCCTCTGCTGTTTGCTGGGTCTGAGATGGATCTTGTACTTGATGCTGCAGGTTATGACTTTTTTACGCCACTTATATATCCCCCACATGGCCAGAAGGTAACATCTTCCAACAAATTGTTATTCTCCTGATATAACAAATCTTGGTGCCTTTAACCTTTATTTTCTTTTTGCAACAATGAGTTATTATTTATCTATAATTCCCGAATGAAACATTCACAATTTTTTTAAAGGTTTTTTTTTTTTTAATTTTTGGGTAGAAGTACTGGGGTGAAGGCCAGAGGTACAGGGGGTTGGGGGTGGGCGCGGAGGGAAATGGTAAGAGAATCCACCAGAGACAGAGTAGGAAGCAGAATAGGCGGATATACTGAAACACATTGCTAACGGGAGTAGTGGGCAAGATGAGGAGGTCTGCTGCGCCATGTGGGTCAGCTCCCTGGGCCAGGATCCACTCAGGCTGTTGCACTGGGCCTTCTCGGTGGTAGTGCTGAGGCTTAACCCCTAGGCCACCAGAGAGGCCTAACACCCACAATTTTTAAAGAATCAAACTTGCAAGAAATTGTTTACTGTTATGTCATTACCATGGATTAAGTATTCTGACCATCTCACTGTTCTTGCTAAAGCTGAGAGGATACAGCAAATTATATGACAACATAGGAGAGTTCCCAAATGGCTAGATTCAACTCATTATTAGTGTATGGTCCACAAGCTGGCTTATTTAGGTGCTACATCTTGGTCAATATCTGGACAATTTCTATGCATGATGATGACTTTTGTATCGTCAAATCTTTTTTTTAAAAATATTTATTTATTTATGCATACAAGAGTTGGGGTACAGGCCCGAGATGCGGGGTGTGAGAAGATTCACCAGACACACAGCGGGGAACAGAACAGGCAGACTGACTGAAATCCACTGCTGAGGGGAGCAGCAGGCAAGACAGGAGAGGTCTGCCTCACCATGTGGGTTTCTCTCTGGCTGGCCAGGGATTGAACTAGTGCTGCAGAGGCTACGGATAGCTTCATAGTGCGGTGCTTAACTCCTTGTGCCACGAGGCCCTGTATCTTGAAATCTTAAGGCCATTTATTAATGGCTCAGCTCAACATACACACCTTCACCTCTTCTTTGACTATAACTCTGGGCAATATTTTGCATTGCAGGATTGGATTGGAGGCTCATTTAAAAATTCTTACTCCTTTCAAGGGAAAGGCCCACAGATATGTGAAGAAGGAGTCAGAAGAAAAGCACAGCAGCCAGCAGGGAATGGCCAAAATGAAAAGTTATTCCATGGAGAGGCTACAGAGGTTGAGCAGATTATTTCCCAATTATTAATATTTTTTTAAAAGATTTATTTATTTATTTATTTATTTATTTATTTATTTATTTATTTATTTATACAAGCACTGGATATAGTCAGAAGTGCGGGAGGGTGAGAGAATTCACCAGAGCCAGAGGGGAGAGCAGAGCAGGCAGAAAGACCGAAGTACCCTGCTAAGGGGAGCAGCGGGCGGCAGGAGAGGTCTGTGTGCCATGTAGGACCCTCCTCTGGTGGCGGGGGAGCAGCCGGGGATCGAACTGGCACTGCAGAGGCTGCAGGCACCTTCCCAACCCTGCGCTCAACCACTGCACCACTGGGGAGGCCCTATTAAATATTTTTAATGAGGGAAAATAATCTACATCCAGCCGGGAGATTTGGTAGCATTTAAAACTCCATATTGAGGGCCCTGCTGAGAGATGGTCATGCTGAGAGACCAAGAGAAACCAACCTCCTGCATAAACACCAGGGGTGACCTAAGAGGTGACTGTGTCTTTCCAGCCAGTGAATATGTAACTCATATTGTCTCAACACTAATTTTTAAAAAGGTGGAGAGAAAGTAAATGATTGAGGGGGCCAGGTAATGTCCTTTTGTGTTAACCCACCACGTTCATTAAGAAAATCACATTGTGTTTAATAACACCAAGGCTCAGTGCCATGACAAGGAAACACAAACACATGATTCAGGTGGTGCCTGGTGTCAGGAGTGAGCTCCATCTTCCCTGCTGGCCCGGCAGTGACCACTTGTCATACTTTGCTCATGGGGAAGCCTCAGCATGACAGCAGGTCTGATAGAATCCAGTAATGACTATGCAAGTGACCCACTGCCTAGCAGGTGTGATGACACTGTCATCTCCCTACACACAGGAAGCTTCTACTCTGATCATTGTCAAATGTTACATGTTACTGATGAATAAATAAGCTGGAATTTTAAAATACATCCGCACTACCATGATTCAGTCCAGATGTGGGATTATTTAGCTAAAGATTTTGATGGTTTTTATTTAAAACCTTTATGTAATAAGCTTAAAATTATGTGAATCTAAATGTATTTTCAAAGGGAAACTTGACGGCCACGTAGTATATTTGGCTGCTGGATTTTTCACTAAACTGATACACTGGGCTTTTGCTATGTTTCAAGGTGAAAAACCTACACTTTTCTATAAAAGGAAATAATTGCCAAATATTTGGGCTTGTCACTGAAGATTGGTTTGGAATTCATCATCTTTTCTCTGAGTAAGATGTGGGATTAACAGACCTTTCTGGGCAGACATGGTGCAACTTCTCTTTAGAAGCCTCAGTCTGGCTGCTGTGCAGAATCAAGAGGTGAAGGTGAGAGGTGGGAAGATAAATGTAGGAAACTAGCACAGATTCTAGGATGGAAAATTTGGTAGCTTTATGGGGTGTGATCAGGAAAATAACAGGAAGTCATTAGATCTGGTTATATTTAGAGGTGGACTTTACAGCATATCCTAATGTAACATCTGGGTTGTAAGAAAGGGGTGAGGATGCCATCCAACATTTCAGACTGTGAAGCATGTGAAGTAGAGATGCGGAGGACCTGCTACTATCCCTGGATAGATTTCTCACTCATTTGATACAAATTTATGATGCAATTTTTTCAAGTAAAATTTACTAAAGGCAATAATAGATATGTGTGAATGTGTGTATGTTTGTATATAATAGTATAGTGTGTGACACTGACTCCAGACCCCTGTGGATTATCCAGCTCTGTCCTGCCCCCTGAGTGGTGGGACATGCGGGCTTTGTTGGTGCGGCTGCCCCAGTGGGAACAGCCAGAGGCCAGTGGGAGCAGGAGTCTGAAAGGGCTGGCAGCAGCAGTGGTGATTTCCTGCCCTGGCACCCTGTGTGTGGGGATGGGAGTTGGTGGGCACAGCTCTAGAGGTGGTGGCGGCGGGGGGGGGGGTTTCCTGCCAGTGGCAGGCAGCCTTCAGAGGGCCCCTCCCCCAGAGCAAGCCAGGGTTAAGCACAGGAGCCCCTAGGGCGTAGGCTCCCCCTCCCCTGCCCCCAGAAGAGCTGTTTCTGGGCAGCACCAAGGTGCCCTGCAGTGGGTGCCACAGGACAGCTTTGCTGAGGCCACCACGTGGGCTAGGGAATGAGAGCTGTGGGGGCCTCAACTGGGCTTGAATGGACCCCACCCGCCCTGGCAGTCTCCAGGAAGCTGCTGCTTGAGGACAGGGCCCAGGCCACCGTGACAGCTGTGTCCACTGCAACCAGCAGAGGGAATGGCAGAGGGTGACAGTAGGTGGGCACTTCACCACCAGCCCCCGTTAGTGTCAGGGACAAAGGCCACAGCCAATCTGGCAGTAGAGGCTCTCTGTCCCCACACACACCACCCCAGGGCATGCAGCCCACTGGGGCTACAGCAGCAAGTTCCCCTTTGAGACCTGTCATGCTGCTGTCTGTCTGGCACCACCTCCCACTGCTATTGCCTCCTTCTAGTCCAGCCTGGCATTCAGACTGTGGCTGTGCCTGTTGGGGTGTCACCTCAGAGGGGAGCACCCCCTATGAGCACCTCCTGATGCCACTGTGAGTTGGATCCTGGCCCAGTCCTTGTGGCTGTGCTCCACCTCCAGGCCCTCCCTGACGGGACTGTACCACATTGCACGGCAGCCTTAATTTGGGACTATTGGACACTGCGGACACTATCTGGGATGAACAGCTGCCACTGAGCCCTTAGAAACTCTTTATTTCCCTGCTCTCCTGTTTGTTAATGAAACCTCATTGCTGTTCCCTGAGCCTGAGTGGTTACAATTGAGCACATGGGTGAGAACCACAGACAGTGCCCTGTCCTCTACCTCAGCTCTGTTCTTTTGAGAGGGTGCCAGGGAGGAAGGGCCCATACCTAGTACAGGAACCTGCAAACACACAGGCTGCACGCACATGCTACATGACTCATGATCTGTTTTCTTTGAACTGAGATCCTGCCCTGCTGATGACCCAAAGATTGCCAGACACTGACACCCTCTGATGTACCAGGGGCAGGATACCCAGGAGGTTGATGGCAAGTTCTGGTGCTGAACAGGACGGACACCAGGAGTGTCAGCTGTGATGGGCTGTTCTGGTGGGCTGTTTTCTTGGAACATAAAGGTTTGTCAGTGCAGAGAGCACCCGGAGATGCACAGGAGAGAGATGTGTGGAGACGGCCCCTTGCTTCTTGGCTTTGGACTTGAACCAAGAACTTAAGAGACGTGGAAGGAAACACCTGGAAGAGACACCGTGATGGCCTGAGATGGATCCCCTGCCAGGGAGCTGCCCACATGGTGCAGCAGATCTCTCCCTACTTGCCTGCTGCTCCCCTCAGCAGTGTATTTCAGTAGATCTGCCTGTTCTGTTTCCCACTCTGTCTCTGGTGAATCCTCTCACCAGCCTCCCACCACCTCTGGCCTATACCCCAGCTCTTCTATGCGTAAATAAATCGTTAAAAAAAAAAAGTTTGCATAAATCCAGTAAAGTTCTTTTTCCCCTTCTCTTTAATAGACAATTGGAAATATGGATATTTTACCAAGGCTTTGTCTGGAATGTTGTGTTTCCAGAAACCAGACTGATCTCAGAGGCTGCAAGACAACAATAAACTGGCATCTATTTAACGGGTACAAGGGTCTGTCATGAGGGTAAAGAAGGCAACCCCTTGGCAGGTCCAGAAACTTCAAATGTCATGGGAGCCTCAAGAGGAATTTTCCCAGTGATACAGGTACCGCAGGCCAATTCTGGTGGTGAGAACTTGGCGTCGTCCTGAGCCCTGACTCCTGGCTGTTAGGAGCTCTCAGTCTGAGGGTTCCTGAATGAAGGTCTGACAAAGCAAGATTAAAAAGTCTGCATAATAATTTCTGTTCCTGATGAATTCATGCAAACTGACTGTGGCAGTGTAGTGTCCTAGGGTGAGGCCGGGGACTGATAACCAGTACTGGAGGCTGAACGTAATGAATACCAGGAGCACCAGCTGTGACGGGCTGTTCTGATGGCTGTTTGCTGTGACTGTCAGTGTGTGACTGATTATAACGAGGCCAGCTGGAGATGAGATGGGGAAACAGGCCCTTCAGGGTGCGATGCCCCCCATTTTCTCAGATCAATGGCCTGTAATCTGAGAAGTGAAAGTGTTACAGGGCAGCCCCGAAATAAAACGGGTTGCCTGACTGTGGGTCCTCACCCGGGAGCTTAAAAGGGACTTATTAATACTCCACTGCAGGCACACACAAAGGTTAATAAAGGGTTTATTTACAAGGGAAGGGGAAATGAGGAAATGTACAACTCGGGAGAAAAGAGGGAGATAAAGTCTTAAAAGCGTCCTACTCATCTCCACTGACCTGGAATCCCAATGGCACACTGAGAGCTGGCGGTGAGCCAAGAGCCATGAAGACAAGGGACTCCACCACCACCCCCCTCCGCCCCGCCAAGGCCCACGTGTCTGGTTTTATACCAAACCTGGCTGCTTAACTCCACCCTCAGGTCCCAGCAACCCTCCCTTGGGTGAAGATGGGATTTGTAGTTCCCAGTGTCTTCATGGCTTTGACTGGAGTGGGGGTGGAGTCCACAAAGCCTGTATGGAATTAGCTCAGGACATCCTTTCCCCCTAGCAATTTCCCCCATTCACTTTTTGCACCATTTCCATGGTGATGAAGATCAAATATATGGATGCTGGGATACAGTCTCAGATGAAAATTTTTCAAGGTTCAAGTGTGAAAGAAAACCAGTCTTTTCAGGTATTGTCCATTGTGGAAAGCAAAAGTCCTCCATTCCTAGAAAAAAAGTTCATCAGTACAAGCCAAAACAAAAAACAAAAAAAAAAATCTGGAGGCATTAGCCAAAACAAGACAGCAAATATGTCAAAATCACTAGAAAAAATCTTAAAATTGGTTCAACTTATGTAAAAACCATGTTCTCTCAACCTTGAGCCCAAATTCTTTTGACGACATAGCAAAAGTTCGCAAACTAAATCTACTTGTAAGCCATATTACCTATTTTTGCATAAAATCATAGGACAAAATAACTAAACAGCAATTTTAGCTGGATTTTGGAATACTCCATATAGGATCAGAGTGAACTCTTGACATTTGGTCCATGTAGGCTTCAGGAACAAAGTTGGTCTCATCAGACTCCACCTGGGCTTTCCTCTTCTTGAGGGTACCAGAACTTTTTCATTTGCCAGGTTGTCCAGTCCTGCCAATGGAGGCAAGCTTCCTCACCTTCTTTGGAGGTCTCTGGAACACTACGAACAAAGCAACAGGTGCTCCTCTTCTTGGTTCAGCTCTGCTTCAACTTCCTGGAAGAACTCCACTCAAAGCCACACAATGAAACTCATGTCCAATTTTTTTTAGCTTAAGCAGACCAAATCCCTATGGAAGTTATGCAAAAACAGTCTCTGAGATAAGTAGCAAAAAAAATTACTACCACTATTTTTATGCTGTGTTGGTATGAAGGGGAGAGAAAATGTGAACACAAGTTAGCTCTGCTGAAAAAAGAAAAAATTCAACATCGCTGCATGTCCTGGTCAGTCAAAACAAGAAAATTTTTGTGGATTCAGAATGAAAGGCAAAAAAAAAAAAATTACCAGTATTATGTCAAAACTTAGTGAAAATCAGGTGAGTCTCCAGATCTATTCAGTCCTTTGTAGGAAATTTTTACCCTCAACAATTCCATCAATAGGAATCTGTTGAGGCCTTTTACCCCTATTTTCTCCAGAAACAATTTCTGTCGATAAACAATTGAAGTATACAATATTACAAGGCGACAATCACCATTGACAATTTACATACATAATCAGGTCAAGGTGATACCCGTTTTCCCAAGTGACAATGCTTCCCTTCTAGTTTTCTCTACTAGGTGAGCCAAATAGGACAAATTCATCTAATACCTTTCCCAGGAGGAAAGGGAGGAAATGTGGAGTGTCTCAGGAGCTCTACTGAGGTTCCACAAACTTTCCTTGCATCGGCCAAAAGACAGGCTACCAAATTTGTACTTGAATTTAGATTTCTGGGAAGCTTTGCCATAAATATCAGAAAGCAGCAGAAACAACAATATTCAATCTCTATGAAGGCACCGGCTTAGTTCAGTATTACAATGTTGGCAATCAAGCCATAACCTTTAGCTTTTCCTCATAACTGGAGACTTTTTTTTTTTTCACTGTCTATAGGCACTATGCATACCGATTTGTCAACCACTAGAGGCCAAGACAAGGACACAAGGAAAGGACATACAGACATACAACATATAGACACAAAGAGCTCTTTAGTAACGATTTATCATGCATGGGGTATCTTATACAACTGCAGTTTCACTCACAGGCCAAAGTAACAAAACAAAGAAAAAAATAAACCTTGAAGTTAAAAAAAAAAAAAAAGTTAAAAGGAAATACCAAAATCAAGATTGAAAGCCTTTCTGTGTAAAAAAAAAAAAAAATACTGCCAGCATATGCGTGATTCTAGATGTTATTTCACATCTCCTAAATTTTGAAAGGAAGAAGATTGGTTTGAGCATGTTAGTCATCTTAGGGTTTCTTCAGAAAAGTGAATCCGGGCCTCCCCTGGTGGCACAGCTGGACTGTGGGGCTGCCCGCAGCCTCTGCAGTGCCGGTTCAATCCCTGGCCACTGGCGAGGGTCCCACATGGCACGACAGACCTCTCCTCCCTCACCCCCTGCACCCCTCAGCAGTGTATTTCATCAGTCTGCCTGTTCTGTTCCCCGCTCTGGCTCTGGTGAATTCTCTTACCCTCCCGCACTTCTAACTGTACCCAGTGCTTGTATAAATAAATAAAGAAATCTTAAAAAAAAACAAAATCCAGAAAAGTGAATCTTTGGACATCCTGCAACAATAACTGGAAAAGAAGTCAGTAACATTCAAGTTTTTGTCTTTTTCTTAAATAAACATCTCAAGTCCTCAATGGGTTCACAAGACCAGTGGGACTTTGTCTCTGGGTCAGTTCCTTCTGGTGCTTGCTTAACTCTGGAATGATGTACCCAGGGTTTTAAGCCTGCAAGTTTCAAAGAAGTATGTATGCTCAGCAAAACATCATGTGGACCAGTGCATTTTTCTGACAGCTGGTTTTTGGCATCCACACTCTGCCAAGTCTTGAGTAAGACCTGCTCTCCAGGTCTGAAGGGATACAATGGTTGATCAGGAGGCATAGAGATCCTCAAGTTTGCAAAGTTGTGAATTACTGCCAGAACCTCTTGGATATGTTTTGCATATTGTATGATGCGGCAATCTTGTGCTATTTCTGGACCGCCTTTCTGAACTGAGGCCTGGAAAAGTCTTCCAAACACAGTTTCAAAGGGGTTTAATTGTAGCCCACTTCTAGGTGCCACTCTTATCTGGAGGAGGGCAAGGGATAGTACTTGGTCCCAATGAAGGTGTGTTTCTTGGCACAGTTTTGCCAAGGTTTTCTTTAAGGTGTGGTTCATTTTTGTGGTCTCCATGCAGCATGCAAATTCCAGCTGATCTGTAACACAGTGCTTACTGCATGAGTAAAGTCAGAGATGAATGTTGGCCCATTATCACTCTGGATGGAGTTGGGCAACCCAAAGCGAGGGATTATCTCCTTCAGCAGCTCTTTTGCCACCTTGGAAGCTTTCTCCGTCTTTGTGGGAAAAGCTTCCATCCATCTGGAGAACATGTCCACAAAATCCAGTATGTATTTGAAACTGCCTGTTTTTCTAAGTATTTGTGTAAAGTCCACCTGCCAGTCCTCAAAAGGGCACTTGCCCCGATATTGAACCCCAACGGCTTTAGGGTGGGGGTCAGTCTTGGGGTTATTGCTGGCACATAGTTGACAGCCCCAGGTGTGCTATTTTATGTAAATATGGGTCCTTCAAATATGGGCACACTGTTTCTAATAAGGCATCTCTCCCATAGTGAGATCCTCCATGAAGATGTTTTAGCACCGGATATACCAGGGCCTTCTGGAGGAGTATCATCCCATGGGAGTTTACTCTCCACGTGGAGCTGGGGTCAAACTCAGTAAATCCCCATGCAGTAGCTCTCTCCTCATCCCGCTCAGTGTAGTCAGGAACATACTGAGTCAGGTCCACAAGAGGGATGAGTGCACTCTGAGGAAAGGGGAAATTAGGAAATGTACAACTCAGGGAGAAAATAGGGAGATAAAGTCTTAAATGCGTCCTACCCGTTCCGCCGACCTGGAAACCCAATGGTACTCTGAGATCTAGCCGCGAGCCAAGAGCCGTGAAGCCAAGAGGGGGGCCCCCAAGACCCAAGTGCCTGGTTTTATATCAAACCTGGATGCTTAACTCCACCCTCAGGTCCCAGCAACCCTCTTTTGGTGGTGATAGGATTTGTCTTTCCCAGTGTCCTGATGTCTTTGGTCTGGAGTGGGGGTGGAGGCCACAAAGCCTGTATGGAATTAGCTCAGGACTTCCTTCCCCCCTAACAATTTGATGGGCACATGTTCTAATATTTGGTAATTAAACATATGGCTTTGACAGGGAATTAGCAATAAAACATAAAGCAACCCTATTCAACCCCTTTTGCTGCTTTTGATTTCACCATAATTTACAATTTAATTCTCAGAAATTCTCTCTTAAGAAATTGTAGAATTGCTTCCGTGTTTAGCCTTTGGGGATTTGGGCTTCTCTTTTTGGTAATTTATTTGACACTTATTGATATAAGAGTGTTAAGTCATAAAGTGCATGCTTTGAATTGTTTCTGTCAGTAGAGACTTCCAAATTTAACGGATGCAGACAGGTGAAGACCAGGAAGAGGGAATGTAAATCGCATATAGGAAAGTATCCAGTGTGGCAGGAAAACAGAAAGCAAATGGTATCTGGTGGGGTAGCGTTAAATAAGGTTAAAATTACACCCCACCCCTTGCCCAGCAGGAAGGTTTGGGAGGCTTGAACACAGAGAGAACTGATAAGGCTGCTCTGGGTCCCAAACTGTAAGATGGATCCCTTTGACCAGGAATGTGGAGGCAAGGCCAGGACACATTCTGGGTCAAAGATCAACCCCCCAGGATCAGACACCCCTGCACTAACCAGCCCAAAACTTACTCCCCAAAGCAAAACTGACAAAACCAGTTATAAAAGGGAGCCCCAAATCTTTCTTCACTTGCAGATCTTTCCTGTCTCCCCTGCTGCTTCTCTTAGCAGTGTATTTGAACAAATGTGCCTTTTCTGTTCTCCAGTCTGCCTATGGTGAAATTTTTCACCCCTGCACCTCTGGCCTGTCAAAGTATCATTAAGAATTTGAAAACCAAGACCCCACTCGTTACCCAGCAGGCAAGTATGGGAGGCTGGAATGATAAAGGGAGTGGATGGGACTGCCATGGAAACATGGACCTTAAGCTGGTGAAGCCCAGAACTGATGACCCTCTATGCTGATTCAGATCATCAGTCAGGACACACCCAAGACTAGTCACCCTAACCAGTCAATGGTGTCTAGAGTATAAATAGAGACTAGGGACCCAAACTCTGAACAGAACACCCCTCCTATTTTGCCCTCTGCTTCTTTTAGCAGTGTATTTCAATTAATTCACCTGGTCTGTTCTCATCTGTCTCTGGTGAATTCTTTCACCCCTGCAACAGGGCCTACACCTTGATTCTTCCCCACAACATTATATATCAATAAATCTTTGTTAGATAGAGTGGTGTGATTTCTTATAAAAGAAGATGGAACCTAACCTCTTCAACTACACCAATCTTCTATCTACCCAAACCTCTACTCTTTGTTCTCTGAATTCAGGAAATAAAAATAAAACTTAAAAAAAAAAAAAAAGCAAATAGCAATCACATCTACCAAGTTGCTCAGGATAGAAAGTTTGGCAGCATCTTTAATTTCTGTCTTTCCCTCACTTTCTATACCCATCCAAATCAGCCCTATTAGCTAACATCCTAAGCAACGTACCACTCTGACCCACTCCTCTCTCTTTGTCTACTGCAAGTTTCTCCGTTGTTTTCCCTGTTGCATTCTTGTTCTCCTACAATCTAGTTTCCCCAATGCAAAGAGATTTTTCTCAAACACAAACTATTCAATTCACTCCACTCTCCAACACCTCTCTCCATTTTCACAATTGGCATGAAGTTCTGAGTGACTAGTTTCTGTGAATATTTTTGACCTTATCTCGCAATTCTTTCTCCTTTGTCCACATGAAACAATACCTCCTTTTTCTTACTGCAGGGTGATTCTGTCATTTCTGCCTCTCTGTGCTCCCCTCTGCAATTGTGCTTTCTCCCAAACTTTGCTGTATGCATCCTGGTCTGTAAACAGAGTCCATATTGTCATTTATTGAAGTCTTATAATTTCCATTAAAGAATAATGTTTTCATAGCTTTACAGATAGATACATACATTTTATTAAAAATATCCTTAAGGGTTTCATATTTTGATGTTATCCTAAATGGTATTGAAAATTCAATTGGTATGTTTCGATCCTTTTTACAGATCCTATAACCATTTGTTATTTCTCTGTTGGATTTTTTTGAAACTTATTTATGTTGCTTTTTTTCCCTGTCACTGAAAAGTCAGTTTTATCACAACATTCTCTCTATATCCTGATCACTAGAACACTATCAATTCTACAAAAGTACAGTGTAGTTTCTCAATTATTAGTCATTGTTTCTTTTGAGTGAATATCATATATAGGTAACCTTGGAAAAAATGATTAACCTCTCTTCTCTAAATCTCCTTCCTCAGATACTTATTAATGTATTTGTAAGTGCACATATTGATATATGTAATATATATAGAATTAAAACAATGATACTTATACTTCCTGATATTTATCACTATTAAATCATTGTTGGCAAAAGTGTTAAAAGCAACCTAAAAAACGAAGTGTTCTGAATTACCTAACATTTTTGTTTCGTTTTTAAGCACATTGGTATTGTTATGACCTATTGTATTTGTAGTTTATTTCTTCTCAAAGGAACTATTGTGTATATAGTATTATTATTTAATGTTATTTTTCTACTAAACTAGACTCCATGACACAATTATAGCCCCCAAAAAGAAAGACAGGCTGAAAAAGAAATCTGAAATTACCTCTTGAAAATTTTAGAATTTAAACCTTACTAGTTCACTCCAACAGTAGTAACTGTGCCTTTTTTTTTTTTAATTTTTTTTTTAAAGATTTTATTTGTACAAGCACCGGGGTACAGGCCAGATGCGCGGGAGGGTGAGAGGATTCACCAGAGACAGAGCCGGGAACAGAACAGGCAGACTGACTGAAATCCACTGCTGAGGGGAGCAGCGGGCTCGGCAGGAGGGGTCTGCGCGCCACGTGGGACCCTCGCGGGCGCGGCAGAGGCTGTGAACAGCTCCCCAGCCCGCACCCAACCGCCTGCGCCCCCTGTTTGCTGTTCTCTGCACAGTGTGAGCGCGACAGTAAAGCATCTGCACAAGGCAGGGCCAGGATGGGGGCGCCTTGAAAAGCCAAAACCCAGGACGGGATTGCTCAGGACAAATGAAAGGGCCTCTCAGGCATTCCAAGGGTTGTCGTTAAGCGGCAGCTTCTTCCATTAGGCTGAGAAACCGCTGGGGGTTCCCTCTGCCAATGGCTGTGGCCTGTAGCTCTGACGCCACAAAGAGCCATTGTGATGGCACCGGCCCCGCCTACATCAGGCCCGCCCGGACTGCGCCTGTGTCCTCAGGAGCCGGGAAGCTTTGGAGAGTGACCTGTGCACTCCGGACGCCGACAGAGAGAGTGAGAGCGTGTTTTGGGGTATTTGGTTTTCTTTTGGTTTATTTATTGCTTTACTTATTTAGTTATTTGTTTAGGCTGTTTATTTTAGTTACTTTATTTTTCTTTCTTTGTTTTTTTTTTCCATTATTTTCCTTGATTTTTTTTTTTTGCATTTGCTTTTTTTGTATTTGCTTTTTTCTACTTTTTCTTTTTCCTTTTATTTCCTTGTTTTTTATTTTCCTTTATTGTTTTGTTATTGGCTTTTTTTCTTTATTCTTTTATGTCAGTTTTTAGTTTTTTGATTTTATTTTTTGAGTGATCTCCCCCATTTTCCCTTCTGTTCTTTTTTCGTTGTTTGTTCTTTCTTCCCCTTTGTCGTTTCTCTTGTTTTTTTGTTTGTTTGTTTGTTTGTTTTTTCCAGTTTTTATTTTCTAATTGTGGCTTGTTCTGTTGTTTATTCTATTGGTCTCTGTTGTTGTTCTGTTTTATTCTTCAATTTAGTGGACAGTTTGAAATTGGTTTATTGTTACCATATTTTTACATTTTTATATCATTTGTAATTTGTTTGATTGTGTATTTTCATTTATTTTTAGTGCAGTTAGTATTGCTAGTAAGGTGAGTGAAGTTAGTATTGCTGGTTGAGTTAAGTTAGCATTGTCAGTGTTTAGTGAGGTTTAGTGAATACTTGAGTACTATTAGTACTAGTACATTTGTTAATATCGTAGGAGAGTCAGTTGTCAGCGGAGGTAGCGCAAGGGCTGTGAGCACAGTCAGGGCTGCTTAGTGTAGTCTGCATAGTCCAAGTGCATAGGCGCTATGTGCAATCGCCTCACTCCTCAGGGACATAAATCAAAAAGCTACCAGGCACTGCAGGCACTGGGGCGGGACGCCCACACCAAGGTTATGCTGGTGCTGCACGAGCTCACAGACATGAAGGTGCACATCAGGGGCGTCCGGAAGTCCGTGCTGCTTGACCTCCAGCTCCTGGCCCGCGAGATGGGGTGCATGAAGGCCCTTTATCACCCGAACATCATGGAGCTCTTCCAGGTGGTGGACACCGGGCAGGAGCTGCAGCTCGTCATGGAGTACGTGCAGGGGGAAGACCTGCAGGACTTCCTGAGCGAGTGTGGGCGCCTGGACGAGAGCGAGGCCCGCCCGCTCTTTCAGCAGATCCTCGCGGCCCTCAGACACTGCCATGCCAAAGGCATTGCACACCAGGATGTGAGACCCCGAGAACATTGTGCTGACCCGAGAGGGAAAAGTCAAGCTGGCAGACTTCGGGCTCAGCGTCCAGGTCTTCAACTGGGCGCTGAGCACGTGCTGCTGTCGCCCAGAACACAGGGCCCCCGAGGTCTACCTTGGCCAGCGGTACAACGACCCCAAGGTGCATGTGTGGAGCCTGGGCATCATGCGCTACCAAATGGTGACCGGCACACTGCCCTTCAGGGGGCCCAGCCTCAGGGCTATCAGGGAGCGGGTCCTGGGCGGGAACGACCACCTGACCTCCTACCTCACGGTCCAGGGCGGGGACCTGCTGGCCAAATGATGGCACGGGACCCCTGGAGGCGCCATCCCCTGGAGAGCATCCAGCAGCACCCCTGGGTAGCAGGAACGAGCAAGGGACTCCTGCCCTTCAGTGAGCCGTCGCTCAGCCCCTAGGACCCGGCCATAACCAAAGCTATGGAGCGCCTGGGCTACCAGAGGCAGGAAATTCGGGAGGCCATTGACGCTAACAAGTACGACGAAGTCATGGCCACCTACCTGATCCTCTGCTCCAGGAAGCAGGCAGAGGAGGAGGACTATGAGGAGGAAGGGGAGGAGCAGCCCGGGCGCGTCACCTTCCAGGTGCCGAAGTGCGTCACCTTCCGGGAGCCTGGTGACCCGAGGTTTCGGGGAATACCCCAAGCCAGTTATCCTGCGAAAGCACCCAGTGCCCACCCACCCCCCTCCCGCAGCCGGAGGTTTTGGGGAATGCCCGAAGGCCGGGTATCCTGCGAAAGTCCAAAAGAGGGGAAAGGATGCCACCCCGGGCAACAGGGTCATCTCCGCCAGGTCCCTGAGCTGGAGGACACCCAGTAGCACACCACCGCCACAGGGCCAGGCCCCCTGCTAGAGGACACTCCGAAGGGCAGACCCTCTGTGCTAGGCCCAGAGCTGGAGGACGCCTGGGGGACACCAGCACCTCTGTGGCTGGACCCCAGCAGGAGGACACCGGGGAGCACAGCAGCACCTCGGTGTCAGTCCTCCAGCTGGAGGACGCTGGGGAGCACAGCAGCACCACTGAGACAGGCCCCCAGCTGGAGAGGGACCAGGAAAGCAGGGCCAAAACAATCAGTCCAGATCCCCAGCCCTCCAGCACCACCCTAAGACCTCCCCCAAGACGTGGCTGGCCTACCAGTGCAGTGGCCCCTTCAGCAATCATCAGGGCCAGAGATAGAGTATTAGAAATTATCCTGGAATGTTGTGCAGCATTGGAACTGGAGAGCAACAAAGATTAAAAATAGTGCCATACCTGGCAGAAGACACCCACCCCCAAAGCACAACCACTCAGTGGCCATGGTGAACAGGAGTACACCAGGGAAGGTTGAGGCTCTGGAGAGGCTCAGGGGCTGGGCCCAGTCAGAGGGGCCAGGAACAGCATGAGACTCACAGGACTGCAACACAGAAGTCTGGGCAGCACAGATGTCCCTGGAGCACAGATGTCCTTGGAGCAGAGCAGGTGAAGGGCCAGGCGGGCAACAAAACTGGTGAAGCACCTGGAAGGGAGCAGAGCGGTTGAGGGGTGGGGTGTGGAATGGTTGGGGAGAGCTGAGCAGGTACAGGGCCAGGAGAGGGGTGTGGGGCTGTGTGGGCAGAGCCTCCAGAGGCCCCAGGGCCAGAGGAGGGAACCCTGGACCTCTCTCCCCGATCTGCTGAATATGACCTTTAAAGTATTTCATAACCAGGAGGAACAGGACGGGATGGATAGAGAGACCAGTAGTCGCCAGAAGCCTGAGCTTCAAGCTCAGGCCCTAGTAGCTGCCTTGAGACCACCCGCCCTGCTCCTCCAACCACTGCAGCACCTGCTGCCCGACAGAGGACAACAATGGGCCCCATGGGCCCCAACCCACCACTGCTGGGAGCCTGCTTCAAGTGTGGCCAAGAAGGCCACTGGTCCAGACAATGCCCCAACCCCTGCCAGGACCGTGCCCCATCTGCAATGTCCAGGGTCACTGGAAAAGTGACTGTCCCTCCATGCCTGGCTGTGGTGGGCCAGTCCTTCCAGCCCCATGCAACTCTTGCCACTGGCGGTGTTGGGTTTGGCGGCTGAGGACCAAAGAGGCCCAGACTCGTCGACCCCAATAACCTTCGAGGAGCCCAGGGTAACGATCAAGGTAGTGTTACAGGACAGGGAGAGGGGCAGCCCAGACCCCCCAAAACTGCCTGCTTTAAATAGGTTCTGCCATCCGCCACATCAACACAAAACATATAGACTTTAATGGGAAAGAACTTTAGTACAATTAGGAATCAATACAGCAAAGGCAAAGAATATAGTTTCTAAATCAAGAACCCTAAGTCACCCGTCCCCTTGTGGCTAAAAGCCCATCCAAATGGGATTGGCCCAGGGCAAGACCCCAAAGCCTGCCCCAAGTCTAAAGCACCTTCCAGTGGGGACGCACAGAAAAGGACCAGAAACAACCAGACTAGTCTGGAGGGAAAAGAACAATATCAAAAGCAAGACAAAAACCACCAGTCACTTCCCCACGCGTCTCTCACCCACATCTGTGTCACCCAGTCCATGACCAAAAGGCAAGTGCAGTTCCTTCACATGTCTCCTGGCTCCATAGGCCTCCTCCAGGTCTCCTTCTGGCTCCATCCTGCAGAGATTCTCTGCAGCTTCTTCTCTCTGCTCAGCTCCACCCTCCCTGGGTAGGGCAGGAAACCTGGAACCTCCCCCTTTCCAGGGAACCACCCTGTTACAGTAGCAGGTAAGTCCATCTCCTTTCTGGTTGACACGGGGGCTACCTTCTCTGTCCTCCCCTCCTATTCCAGTCAAACTTACCCTTCTCAGGTCTCGGTTACAGGTGTTGCCGGCCTTCCTTCTCAGCCCGGGACCACCGCACCCCTTCAGTGTCAGCTTAATAACAAACCACTGGCCCACTCTTTCCTAGCCATGCCCACGTACCCCACCCCTTTATTAGGACGGGATCTGCTGGCCAATTGGGAGCCGCGATCTCGTGGTCTCCTGACCCGGCAGAAGCTTTCATCCTCCCTTGCTACCTGATTGCGATCCCCAAGCCCAGTACACCCCTTTACCGGCAGACTTAGTTAACCCATAAGTATGGGATGTCTCTACCCCAATTGCTGCCACCATCATACCCCAGTCCTCATTCACCTTAAGGATCCCTCTTCTTTTCCCTCTCTTCCCCAGGGGGCGTCCTCACCGTCACTCACCGTCAGGGTCTCAAACCATCATCCAAGGACTCCTGGGAAAGGGACTCCTTACTCCTATCAACCTGCCCTGTAATACTCCCTTTCTCCCCGTTAAGAACTAGGCGTTCTTATCGCCTAGTTCAAGACCTTCGCCTCATCAACGAGGCGGTGGTGCCTATCCATCCCGGAGTGCCAACCCCTACACCCTCCTATCTCATATACATCTTCTACCACACACTTCTCTGTACTTCACTTCAAAGTTGCTCTCTTTACCTTCCCACAGGATCCTCAAGGTTACTTCCTATTTGCTTTTACTTGGGAAGATCCGGACACACACACCTCCCAGCAACTGGCCTGGACAGTCCTGCCTCAGGGGTTCCGGGACAGCCCTCATCTGTTTGGTCAGGCATGAGCTAGTGATCTCTCGTCATGTCATACTCCACCCCGCACTCTCCTCCAGGATGTCGCTGGCCTCCTCCTCTGCAGTCCTTCTCTGCCACAATCTCAGCAACACACTGCACAACTCCTCACCTTCCTGTGCTCCAAAGGATACCGCGTCTCCCCATCCAACCCCAACTTTCAGTCCTCACAGCCATCTATCTGGGTCTTCAACTAACTCCTTCCTCCAAACAGCTGACGGTGGACCACAAACAGGCCATCCGGGACCTTCCCTCCCGTGAATCAGCAGAACAAATCCTTTCCTTCCTAGGTTTGGTCGGATTCTTCCGTCACTGGATCCCTAATTTTGCTTTCCCAGCCAAGCCACTGTACGGGGCAGCAAAAGCCTCCCCTGAAGGACACCTCCAATCCCCCAGGAGGTCCGCAGGGCCTTCCTTTTACTCACACATATCCTCCTTGGGGCACCTGCCATTGCCCTTCCTGACCCAGAAAAGCCTTTCCTCCTGTGCACAGACGAACGTCGGGGTATGGCGGCAGGCGGCCTTTCCCGGCCTCTGGGCCCAGCCCTGCATCCTGTCGCTTATCTCTCCAAGCAGATGGATCCCACCGTCAGGGGCTGGCAACCTTGCCTTAGAGCCCTGGAGGTGGCAGCTCTACTCACCCGGGAACCCCTGAAACTTACTCTGGGAAGACCTGTCCAAGCACATGCCTCGCACCACCTTCAGGCCCTCCTGTCTCCCCGCCCGCTCTCCACTCTCACTCCTGCCCGCTCACAGGACTTCCACGTGCTCTTTATCGAAAACCCTCTGGTGAGTCTCACTCAGTCTAATTCTCTCAACCCAGCCCCTCTTCTGTCTCTGGCCCCCCTTCTGCCCTTCATTCGTGTCCCGAAATCCTGGACGAAATGCAAACCTCCAGACTGGGTTTGGCTGACTCCCCTTGGTCAGATGCCTACTGGGCTCTGTCTGTAGACGGCAGCTCTTGCGAAGGTGCGCGAGGTCAGCGGAGGGCTGCCTAGGCCATGGTTACCCTCGATCAGGTCATCGAGGCAGGAAAGCTGCCCGGAGGAACCACCTCCCGAAAGGCAGAACTCAGAGCACTTACCGGGGCCCCTACATTCAGCAAACCTAAGAAAGTCACCATCTATACGGATTCAACATATGCCTTCCTTATGGCCCACAGTCACACTGCGATTTGGCAGGAAAGGGGGTTCCATTCCACCAAGGGGTCCCCCATCATGAACGCTAAACTTATCCTTAAGCTTCTAGCGGCCTTGCAGCTTCCAACTGAAGTCGCCATGATCTACTGTGAAGGACACCACACGGACAGTTCTTACGTGACCACAGGGAATAACAGGCTGATGCAGCAGCAAGGGCTCCCACAACTGACTCTGCTGCAGACCCTGCCCCTATTCTCTATCTGTCCCCTCCATCACTGTGACGTAGGAGCCTAATGAACGCCAATTCCTGAGTCCGCTCTTCTTCCACCCCTCCTTGACTGCAAAAGTCTGGCAGCTATGTTCCCGTCGTCAAACCTGTGTTCACAAGTCACCTCAAGGGGGAGTTCACCCACCTTCTTCTTTTGCAGTTTGCCAACTGTGTGGACACTTTCCCAGACAGGATTGACCTCTCCCCACTCAGGCAACAGCTCCGGGAACACACAGACCGGTACCTACCCAGTCCTGCCTCGGATCCTAACCTCCTCAACTGACCTTCCCCACCACTGCATCCGGGAGACCGACTCCTGCTCGAATCGCTTCAGCCAAAGCCACTGCAGCCTCCATGGACCGGTCTGCACACGGTCATTCTCCCCACGCCTACAGCGGAAACACTTCTGGGACACCCCTTCTGGCACCATCTCTCTCGGGTCAAACGTGCCCCCGAAGACAAATAGTATGTATGTCATAACCTGAGTCCTACTAGGATGCGCATTTCTTGTAAAATCTCCCCTAGCCCAGTGTCCTAGGTATGGAAATTCAAAGTCAGGGAGACCATTTTCTCAGGATCCATGGAGACTACCCACTTGGTGGGTACTGCGGATGCCCACAGGCCGGATGCACAGCACCCATCACTCTTACCCTAACTCTTCCATCGATTACCAACCCTACGGACACCTTGTTTTTTTCCTTTTACCATCAAACCTTAGATCAATGCAAAATACCTACAAAGAATATGGGGGGGGGTGCCCTTACCCGTCATATACAGTGCACCTTCCAGACAAAGGCTTTATGTTCTCTCCAGTCCGTCATAATACGAGTTTCAATACGAATCAGGTTAAATATCTTTTTCAGATCCTTGGGACCAACACTGGGTAGAGGGAGTCCAAGCAGCAGTGCACACTGGCTGGCATTCCTCCCCAGTGGCAACATTGTCCGTCTCAAGGGAATATGTCCCGACACAAAATGCCACAGTCCAAGTCTCCCAGGACATCCTCCATTCAGAGCAAGTCCCGCAAAATCAGCTAACATCATCAGAAAAGACTGAGACACCCTCAACCTGGGTTCATAAAATCCAAAACGCTATACTCTTCCTAAATGATTCTTTTGGGACTAATACCTCCTCTTCTTTCCTCTGTGCTTCCCTTCAGAGGCCTCTACTGGCGGCAGCTCCAATTAATCTCAATACCACTACGACCAAGATAATGGACGCTGCTTGCCAGACTCCCAACTCTCAGTCCCCCTATGGGACTCCAATCACAGCTACCCCTGCTAGCAAACTGACACCCTTGTCAGCTTTCATTCCTGCACTTCTAACATTTCGGTTAAAGGATAGACACCTCCTTAGAAAAACCTCTGTCTTTAGCATAATCACAAAGACAGCTCCCCTCCCTGGCACAGGCCACGCTCCAAAACCGGTGGGCTCTCGAACTGTCAACGGCTGGTAAGGGGGGAACCTGCCTGTTCCTCAGGGAAGAATGTTGTTACTATATCGGTGAGTCAGTGATTGTTAGAACAAAATGTGGAAGCCTTCATGAAACTACGCAAAGACGTGGAAAGGGAAAGCAGGGGCTCCAACTCTCTGCTGACGTGGTTTCAAAATCCTATAGTGTTATGGCTCCTCCCACTCTTGGGGCCAATATTAATGATAACTTTATTTTTTTTTTTCTTTTTGCTCCTTGCCTCCTAAAATTCACACAGGCTCGCATTCAGGAAATGTCTCCTACCACCTTTAACCAACTTTTGCTCCACCCATATTCTCACAGCCCTGCAGAAGACCCTCATAAGCAGGCCTGAGCCACCCCCTTGGCTCTCTGCCAGAACCAGGGAGCAGTGATGAGGGAGGAGCACCCAGAGAAGGAGTCCATAAGCAGTCTGGCCTGGGACAAAGAGGAGCAGAGAATGTGCATGAGAGGGCAAGCGGTGGAGTCACAATCCCTGGGAACCATCCAACGTCACATCAAGAGCTGGGTGCTTGATCTGTTGGGCCAACCCCCAGGACTAACCCCCTTTCAGGTTTCCCTTGTGGCCTCAGATTACCAATCTGAAGGGGACCTGAGGCCATGGGACCCGACCATGGACAGGGTTCAGTCTTGCTTGCTCTGTACTGTACCCCACCTTTAAACACTGAGCGCCTACAAAGCCTACGCTTCCCTAGTAAACTTGAAGCATTGACGACCGCTCTGGGTGACACTGGGAAGAACTGTTTAGTTTGGTTTTCTGTGGGGTTTCTACTTCTCCACAGAGACTTTCCAATTTTTGTCTGACTTCTCCATCTCACATTCTAATTCCTTATGACCCTGGGGCCAGAGTGCCCCCAAATCAGTGCTCTTTAGAGTGATCTATTTATCCTCTGTGGATCAGATCCCAGCAAACTGACCTTCCCAGTTGGGAATCTTCTCCCAGTCATCTCAACATGGGTTGCTCTGCTCGCCACAGAATAAACAGGCGACTGAAGCATCAATTCTGCTTCATTCTCTTGAGAAAAAAAAGCCTTGTGTGTTAAGTACGTATGCGTACATAAGTGAGATTGTAACAGATTGCTCTGAAATGTGCCTGGCTGTGCCCCTGGCTGTCCCCTCACTGCCTCCTGCCATCAGAATCCATTGGTGCAGGAGCTTGAGCAGCGCTGTTAATGGGTAACATGTATAAGAAAGGGCCCTGATGTCTGAGTACTCACATGCTTGCTTTTCCACCTGTGCTGGCTTTGCCCGCTGGCAGCTACTGATTCATGGCATCCCGGAAGTTCAAATCTGAAGACTGAGTGTAAAATTCCTAAACATTTTTTCTTTAATCCATGTTATCAGTCCATTTCTTCATCATTGTGGGGGCGGTACTACTCACAGCACCTGCTAGAGTTCTGGTGGCATGAAGTCAGGTGGCAAATTTAACGTGTAAAGTGGGGTGTGAGTACAGGGGCTTGCAGTTCTCGGTGAGCCTCAACTCTCTTTGAGAGTTGAGAGACTCTGCAGTTGAAAGACTACAAAAGGAAAACAGCTTGGGGTCTCCTGCAGGAGTTAAGAAAAAAAAGAAGACACTTGGCAGTAGGCCAGAGATGACTGCTTCTGGTGGTTGTGAGTCATCGAAAGATGTAAGTCTTGCTCAGCAAGGCTTCCTGGGAGGGGGTGCTCCAGGGCAGCTGAGTGAGTGGTTAAGACCATGAAAGAAGTGGGTAAGAACCCTGGGTCTGAGTGCTGCCTCTCCATAGCTCTGTTGGGGATCTGATTTGGGACAACACTGTTTAAGTTCTTTGTCCACCTGTGAGTCAGGGTGCTACAGTTCTACTTAAATCTAGGCAGCATCCATGAGATGATTGTGCATTCATTCCTTCGTGTGGGGCCTGGTGCGCAGTAAACCTTCAGTATAGGGCGTCGCTATGGACTTCTTGCTCTGGCAATTTCTCTCATCGCCAGCCTCTAGGGAATGCCAGTCAGTGAGGACACCCTCTCCCTTTAGGGAATCACAGATGAGCCCCGGGTGCTTGAGATTAGGCAACCTCTGAGGTGGGAGTCTGTCTTTGCCACCTGCTTGTTGGGTGATCACAGGGAAAATCACATCCTTCCTGGGTCTCAGTTTCCTCACCTGGAAGATGGTATTGTTGGGCCAAATCAGTGTCTTCCAGCCTGATTTGGTAGCTTTGATCATCTCTTGGTTCACATTGCTTTCTGCCTCAGGCAAGACGGAGAGTGGCCGTTTGGAAAGATGGCACAGGCCGTGGTATGGATCTGTCACCCTTGTCTCCGGCATCCATTGTCCAGAGCTGCTCTTTTTCTTTCTCTGACCTTCTTTTATTCTCTAAGTCACTTTTATTTTCCTCCCCTTGCCCTTGTTTTTCCCTTTTCACCTCCTGTAGATTCAGGACATTCTGCAGGTGCTGGTGGCCGACCTTAACCGCTCCAATGGGGTAGCGCTACCCCCATTGGACAGGAGAAAGGTGAGGCCGTGCCAAGACCCACTCTCTGGCATGGCCTCTCCCAGTGGGCATGCCCGAGGCTTGTCTGGTTGGGGTACTTGGCCTCTGGCTGATTTTATGTTGCCATCATTAACCCTCGGTGTGTCCATGTCTGCTATTTCACCTGCTTGGTTGGTTGTTGTTTTCCTTCCCGCACATCTTTATCATCTTGGAGAAGATACAATACAACGTGAAGGGTGAATGGTCATTTGGGAAGAGCTTCCCAGCAGAGTGAGAGATTTGGGCCTTCCAAGCCTCCAGGGTGAATGCTCAGGGGCCCGTCCTACTGGGAGAGCATCAATAAATCCCCGCCCCAAACACAGAGCTTGCTATCTGGGCATGTCCCCCAAAGACCAACAGTCCACACTCCAGTTGGTTTTTCAAAGTGATGAATTCATTTTAGCTTAGGAGTGGGAAATGCAGGCTTAGGAGAAAGGGGGCTTTTGTTACAGGTGCAAGGGTTCAGGTGAGTTTTGTAGCAGAACTGCAAGTACGTGAGGTTAACCAGAGATGAGTGACTGGGACTTTCTCCCCCGCTGTCTTTTAAAAATCAACTGGACACTTATCCATCTCCCATGGGCCCTTGGCAGCAGACCCTTTGCTAGGAGGCAAGGTGGGATGTGGCAACTGAGGGAGCAGTTGGCTCTGAAGGGTCTGGAGGCTGGAGGAGTGGCCTTTGAGACTGATCTGTAGAGGTGGGCAGTGTTCATCTCCGTGGAGAGCGGGTGACATGGGAGTCCCAGGCAGAGGGTGGGTGCAGGAGATGATCAGGATCCGGAGCCCAGGGAGCGCTTGCCAAGAAGGTAAGGTGCCTGGGTTGCCCTGGGCTGGAAGATGACCTCATCCCGATGTGGGAGGGGACACTGAGCTCTGGGTCTCCAACTGCATTGGGTGGCATCTCATTGTTTCTTCTGTCTGTCCAGTCCCATCAGAACAAGGAGGTGACCGGCTCGCTCCAAATGGAGCAGCACACCAAGAGCGAGCTGGCCACGAATCTCGGCCAGCCGCAGGAGAAGCTGACAGAGCTAAAGGAGCTGGTAAGTCCTGTGCCAGCTGGGAAGGGCTCGGAGGCCTCTGGGAGGGAGGTCCTTAGGCCAGGACAGAGGTAGCTCCAACTCAGGGCTGGGGGGCACCAGTGACCCTGCAGTCCTGCCAGATCCGTGACCACCTGTGCCCTAGGCTCTGACATGAAGTGGTGGGTTCCCCGGGACTGCAGGTCACCTGCCCCGCTGGAGGTTGAGTCACTAGGGGAGAGACGAGGAGACGTGGAGACATCCTGGTTCCAGACTTGGCTACGGGGTTGCGCTTCACTGAACAAGGCTGAGCCTCAGCATCCTTCACTTCAGAGAGCACTAGAAAGCAGTTCTGCTGCAGTTGAAGGAAGGGGCCTGGGCAGCTGGCAAAGTCCCACAGTGCCTGTCCCCCTCCATTTGTGGGTGCAGATCTGGGAGGTGCCTCGGTGGTCTCCACTCTGTTGCTCCACCACAAGTCCGTTGAGGCAGTTGCTCCTCAGAACTGCCCTTTTCTGCAAGCTTCCTGGGTTATGGGCAGGACCAATCAGGTGGAAGCTATGAGCTGATTGGTGCTAAGTGGTCCAGTCAGCCAAGGATGAAAATGGTCCAGGGCCTCCCTGGTGGCCTAGGGGTTAAGTCTTGGCACCCATCATCACTACTGCCTGAGTTTGATCCCTTTCTGGGATGTGACCCACAGGGCACAGCAGACCTCTCCTGCCTTGCCGGCTGCTCCCCTCAGCAGTGTGTTTCTGTCAATCTGCCTGTTCTGCTCACTCTACACCTCTGGCCAATACCCCAGTTCTTCTGCACAAAAAAAGAAAAATGGTCCAACCAGACATGATGTTGGGACACCCTGAAGAGTGATATAAGCCAGGGTTAGAGGGAGCTGGGGAGCTCTGTTCCAACCTCCAAAGAAAGAAGGGGAAGACTCTGTTCCTGGCCTCTGAAGAAAGGAGGGCCAAAAGCTAAAAGAAGAAAAGCAGCATCCAGTAGCCAACCTCTGCAGGAGGAAGAGAGGATGAAGACCTCTGTCAGAGACTGGCCTCCAGTCCTGTGTCTGACATCACCTGAAAGGAGCACCAAAGGCTCCGGGCCTCATGTCTGAAAGAGCTATTTGTTGTTGGTGTTGTCCAGCAACTCACAAAGAACTTTTTAACACTTTGTGTCTCTGACATCAGCTGGGATCCCAACTGAAAAGGGTAGTCACAGGGCATGAATGGGATGCCAGGATAGGCCACAGTGGCACCCACCTGCCCAGGCTCTAAGACAAGAGAGCTGCCAAAAAGACCCAAAGTCAAAACAAAAGCCTGGAGCAATACAGACCCCATACGATAGGGGCCTACAGGTTAGAGCCGATGGAAGGATAGTGCCTGGTAGGGGACTCATCACTGTGGTTCTCAACCGTGTGCACAATTGCAAGAGACTTCAGCCTCTGTAAACAACCACCTTGGGGTTTATTTTACAAACGCGAAACAGAGCTTACTGTAGCCACAAGTGGTGTCTACCTCAGCCAGGTACTGTCCACCAGAAGTACAAGTAGGGTTCCAATCCCCTGTCACCAGGAGTGCTGAGCAACACTGGTCAGTAGTGATGGTCACTACTGGTCTCCCTGAGGTAGCGTCTAGCAGAGGCAGCTGGGTTCCAGTGACAATTTGGAGGCCAACTGCCACCTGCCCTCACCCCCCATGTCTTCCCTGCAGGTGGAGGAGAAATATCAAGAGGCTCAGGAGCTGCAGCAGCAGCAGGACCAGTACTTTAGTCACCTTCAGCAGTACATGGCCGCCTACCAGCAGCTCATGGCCGCCTACCAGCAGCTGGCCAACGAGAAGGACGTCCTGCAGAAGCAGGTGCTACTTAACACCCAGCTTGTCAACTGGATGCAGCATGAAGAGCAGGGCAAGATGGAGGTCGAGTTGGCCCACCAAGAGCTGCTGGAAACACAGGTGGGGCAGTTGGAGTGCCAGACACCCTATGGCCACCCGAGCAGGAAGACCTGCGAGCAGCATCCCTTCTCACTCTTTCCTGCCGGCCCCACTGAATCTCATGACTCGGACTGGAGAAAGCGAGTGGGACTTCAGCAGAGGAGGGGTTTGCAAGAGAGGAAGCCACCCTTAGGACAACTTGGATCCTTCTCCTTTGGGGACTTGCTGGCGCAGGGTTGCACAGAGAGGAGGGAGCAGAGCTTGCTGGCTTTCAGGGATGCTTCAGAACCCAGGTGTTCTTTGAGCCCCTCTGGCTGCCCCCCAACAGTAAATGGACTGAGCAGTGAGGAGGAGGAGGAAGAGGAGAACAAGGGTCCCCTGCCAAAGCTAAGCATCCCTGACGACCTAGACAGCCGCGAGGCCACGGTGAGCTCGGCCCCAGATCCCCTTCCCTGCCCCACCTTCCCCCTCCCACCCTTCTCTTTGGTTTCCCTCCCTTTGATTAAGCTTCCCCCCACCTCCGCTGGGGACCAGTGGGCAGACACCAACACCATCCTCGAATCTCAGGTGTGCCCACGGAGGCCCTGAGAGGTGTGCCTCCCAGCCCCCTGCCCGACCCTCAGGGACACCCTGCTCCTCTGGCCCACAGATGGCATTTTGTAACTCGGCCTTGGCCAGTGCTGAGGAAGAGCGGCGCGGCTACGCGGGCAGCTCAAGGAGCAAAAGCTGCTCTGCCAGTTCCTGGCTCAGCAGACAGCCCCATGGGACCAGGAGCCCAAGAAGATGGAGGCCCCAGCCCCCACCACCTTGGGGGGAGAGTGTGCCTGGGGAGACCCACCAGGCCCTTCAGGGAGCCATGGAGAAACTGCAGGTGAGTGTGTGTAAGGCAGGAAGGAATGGCCCCAGGGCAGGTTTTCTGATCCAGCAGACCAGGTACAGGAGAAGTGAGTCCTGGAAGCCTCAGTGACTTTTGCAGACTTTTATTGGGATTTACCGGGTACATGGCAGGCAGGGGTGCTGGGGGGTCAGGAGGCAGACAGGCCTCCCAGCCCCCAGCAAGTCTTCACTCTTTCTGGGCTCTCCGGCGTTCTCTGGTGGTCTCTGCTGCTCTGCTGTCTCGGTTCTGCTTCTGCTTCTCTGCTGCTGCTGGCGTCCCCATGACGCCGCCCTTAAAAGCCCAGTCTTGGGCCTCCCGGGTGGCGCAGCGGTTGAGCGCTGGGTTCCGAAGCTGCCCGCAGCCTCCGCGGCGCCGGTTTGATTCCTGGCCGCAGGACGAGGGTCCCACATGGTGGGCAGACCTCTCCTGCCGCCCGCTGCTCCCCTCAGCAGTGTACTTCGGTCCTTCTGCCTCCTCTGCTCCATGCTCTGGCTCTGGTGAATTCTCTCACCCTCCCGCGCTTCTGACTGTACCCAGTGTTTGTATGAATAAATAAATAAATAAATCTTAAAAAAAAAAAGAGAGACTGACTTCACAAAGTTCATTTAAAAAAATAAAAATAATAATAAAAGCCCAGTCTTAGCCCCGGTGAATCCCATCTACCTATACCCACACCCTACTCCAGGTGCCGCATCAGGCATGCATTTGGGACCATAGGGTTCCGTCATCCAACCTAATGGCGGGAGGGCAGAAAAACCTGATACTTTTACCTGCCAGACAGTCTATATGAGTTACACACACGTTTCTCTTGGCGAATATGAACATTGCAGCCATGGCTCACAAAAGCAAATGAAATATATCACAATGTAATATAACAGAACACAAGTAAGTCCAGGCAGGGCACCGACCTAGTGGCAAAAGACTATTGGCACCAGTACATGATCCACCACTTCAGCTGCTGAAGGCACTGCTATGCGAGGGAGGGAACCACTCAGGCATCTGCCGTCACAGGCCAGGAGCCCTCAGGCCTCCCGGCCCCCTCCAGCTTGGGTTTCGGCCATAAGCCACACACCTCATCCACCCCCAGGATGCACTCACCCTTGGGTTGGTGATTCTGTACTCTTTGGGGGTAATCGCCAACCCTCAGGGTTTCTGTCTGCAGTCACTCCAACACTCGGCTTTCATAGCCACCAATGCGACACGCAGGCCCCTGCACTCAGGCCAGCCCACTGCACAAGCACATGGGTCGGGGATCCGTGGATCCAAGCTCCACATGCGGCCTCTCTTGGGTCCCCTCTTTGGCTGTGGGCCCCACCACAAGCCACGTTCCCTGCCCGTCCCCCAAGGACGGGTTCCTCAGCTCCTCACCCTCACTCAGCAATGAACAGGGCAACACCCACAGGTGATTTTAAGAGACTCACTGGCCTTCTTTAGCTTACGCAGTGCTTAACAGCCACTCAGGGCTTCCCGAACTTAGCACCAGCTTTTGCCTTCTCACTTGGCTTTTTCTCCTCTGCCTAGCTGCTGGGCAATACACTGGCTGCTTTTGGCCACCAAGGCCCACTGGCCACCCCCAGATTCCCATCTCCGGGGGTGTACAATCCCATCCTCCCCCAGGGCCCCCAAAACATATCAAACTTGCCAAGGTCCTCCGCCTTCTGGCGGGATTGTTAGTCCATTAGTCCAAGTTTATCGGCTTTTCCAATTGTCCACACTGGGGAGCTCTGAATCGTGGTCCTTTCTTCCCCGACGATTCTTGCTGCCTTGGGGATCATTGGCTGGTCCTCTCCGGCGTCTCCTCCTCCAGGCAAGGTCTCATCCCGCAGCTTCCGGACCTTTTCCATCTCCTGTGCTGCCATGACACGTCCAGCGCTGTCACAGGAACACACAGTCTGCTGCTCCTCAGTCCTTCCCGGTCTTCGGAGGGCTCCATACCGTCTGCATGGATCACCTTGCCGACTTACGCCAATTGTAAGGCAGAAAGGAATGGACACGGGGCAGGTTTTCTGATCCAGCAGACCGAGTCCAGGAGAAGAGATTCCTGGAAGCCTCAGTGGCTTTTGCAGGCTTTTATTGGGATTTACCAGGTACATGGCAAGTAGGGGTGCTGGGGGGGTCAGGAGGCTGACAGGCCTCCCAGCCCCCAGCAAGTCTTCACTCTTTCTGGGCTCTTCGGTGTTCTCTGGTGGTCTCTGCTGCTCTGCTCTCTCGGTTCTGCTTCCGCTTCTCTGCTTCTGCTGGCGTCCCAGGGACGCCACCCTTAAAAGCCCATCTTAGGGCCTCCCGGTGGCGCAGCGGTTGAGCGCTGGGTTGCGAAGCTGCCCACGGCCTCTGCAGCACCGGTTCGATCCCCGGCTGCTCCCTGGCCACCGGAGGAGGGTCCCACATGGCGCGCAGACCTCTCCTGCCGCCCGCTGCTCCCCTCAGCAGTGTACTTCGGTCCTTCTGCCTGCTCTGCTCCCCGCTCTGGCTCTAGTGAATTCTCTCACCCTCCCGTGCTTCTGACTGTACCCAGTGCATGTATAAACAAAACAAACAAACAAATAAATAAATAACATGCCTCTATTAAAAAAAAAAAAAGCCCCATCTTAGCCCAGGTGAATCCCATCTACATATGCCCACACACTACTCCAGGTGCCTGCATCAGGCATGCATTCAGAGCCACAGGGTTCCGTCTTCGATCCAAATGGCGGGAGGGCAGAAAAGCCTGATAGTTTTTTCTTACGCTACAGTGTGATTCTCCGGAGGGCTGGGCGGGCTGGGTGCTGGGCAGGCCAGCACTACTGAGCCCCTGAGCCCACTGTCTGGCTGCAGGGTCACTTTACCGAGCTCATTCAGGAGAAAGTGGACTTACAGGACTGGATGGAGGAGCTGGAGCATCGATGTATCTGGATGTCTGGAGAGACTGACACCATCGGTGAGTGGGGAGGCCTGCGCCCTGCAGCTGGGGTGCTATGCAAAGGCTGGGGAGACCCCAGCAGCTGAGCTGTCTACACACCCTCCCCCTAGGAGAATACATTGCTCTCTACCAGACCCAGAGAGCAGTGATGAGGAAGGAGCACCGAGAGAAGGAGTCCATAAGCCAGCTGGCCCAGAACAAAGAGGAGATGAAGGTAGTCAGAGCTCTGGCTCCATGGTGGTGCAGCTGGGGGTGGGGCGGGCTTCTGAGTGTCTCTGCTTCCAGGTGAAGCTGTTAGAGCTGCAAGAGCTGGTTTTGTGGCTGGTGCAGGTGCACAACGAATGGCGGGTGAAGTTCCGAGCACCTGCCCAGAACCCTGCTGCTGAGCCCACTAGCGCATGCCTAGCCCCCAAGGAGCTTGGCGCTGCCAGCGGCCAAGGTGAGGAAAGCCCCACACGGGCATCTAGGCAGGAGGAGCACACTCCACCAGGCACACAGCATCCTGTCTCTGTCTCTCTAAAGCACGGAGTGAGGTGAGCCTCGTCCACAACATGCAGCCGACCCAGGGCGAGGCCCAGCTGGGCCTGACTCCCCTCGAGAACACCTCTGTGCAGCAGATCATTCAGCTGCTTCAAGAATGCAAAACCCCCAAGAAGTTGTCACCATTGGAAACAGCCCATGTATTCCCTTCTTCTACCAGGCTGATGACAACAAGGTGAAGATAATGGTGGTCTAGGCCACCGGCATGGGGCCGGGGGCTCTGCCCCCACCTGGCCCTCACCAATCCATCCCTGTTCCCCAGGCTTCCCCCCACCCCACGTCCTTTGGCTCTCCTTCCCAGTCGTCCTTTTATCCCTCGGCTTAAAAAAGGGGTACAGCAACTCCCCTATCAAATAGGGGGAAACAGGTGTAGACCCTAGCCTCTTAGGTCAGGGCTGTGTCTTAATCTCTGGGCTATTCATACTTCCAGAGACAAGGAGCTAGAAACATCCAACTAGTTATTTAGGGGGCTCCCTTCTACAACATAGGGGCTCCTTGATGACCAAATGAATCCTTAAAAGGCCTTCCTGCAGAGGGCCTAGGTTATATCAGGCAATTTGGGGCCACGTGCCCCCCCATGCTACCCCAACCATGTGGAGTGGGGCAGCATTTTGAAGGCCCGAAATGAGGGCTAAGTCCAGACAGAGATACCAGCTGGGGCAGGTGGGCACCTACACCTGTCTAGAGTGTAGCCAAGAGATAGCAGTGGTTTATTTGAGACCACCCAGATCCACAAAGGGGTGGCCTTCCCTGCTCCCTTTTGAAATTTCCCCACGGGCCTTTGCACCCAATTTTTTTTTTTTTTAATTTTTTGTTGGACTCAATAATTGTTTTGATTTTTCTTTATTTTTTTCTTTTTACTTTTTGTTGCACCCAATTATTTTGGAGGTGATCCCTATCTGCAGAGGGGAGGCCTCTCCTACTACCTAGCAAAAGTCCCCATGGGAATATGTGCCCGATTATTTTGTAGGCACCCACCTGTTAAGGGGGGGAGCTCTGCTCACTACACAAGTCTTGCGGCTTGAGGTTACCCTGTCCCCCTCACAAAAGTTTCGCGGGCATGAGGGCACCACAATCCTCAAAGGGGTGTCCTCCCCTGTCCCGGCTCACAAAAGGCCCGCGGGCATGAGGCCACCCCAATGTGCAAAGGGGTGGCCTCCTCCTTCCCCCCTCACAAAAGGCCCATGGGCATGAGGCCACCCCAATACAGAGGAGTGGCCTCTCCCGTCCCACCCCTCACAAAAGACCCGCGGGCATGAAGCCAACCCAATTCTCAAAGGGGTGGCGTACCCTGTCCCCCCTCCCAAAAGACCCGTGGGCGTGAGGCCACCCCGATCCGCAAAAGGGTGGCCTCCCCTTCCCTCCTCTCAAATGTCCTGCAGGTATGAGGCCACCGCAGTCCACAAAGGGGTGGCCTCCACTTGCTGTCTTTACAAAAGTCCCGTGGGCCTCTGTGCCTGATTATCTTGGAGGCCACCCCGGATTTGCACAGAGGTGGCCTTCACTGCTTCTTTAATAAAAAGTCCCCATGGAGGGGATGCATGGCTTACTCAGGCAATTTGGGAGTACACACTTACTCCCCCAACCCTGTGGAAAACTGGGCTTGGCCAGAAGCCGGGCTGGGGTGGCTGGTGGAGGCCAGGCGGAAGATGCGTGGGCGCCCCGCGGTGTACATACAGTGCTGGGACGTGTGTACATGGGGCTGAGATGGCCCCTGTATCACAGCGGAGGCTGCGGTGGCCCCTGGGAGAGGTTTCTGTGAATCATTTGACATCGAGGAAACTTATTTATAGATCGCCCAGGACAGAGGAAGGAGGCAAGGACAGGGTATGGTTCCTGGTGTTTCACTTTTGTTTCTGAATAAACCGAACTCACCACGTGGTCGGGCCCTGGGATCTGGGCTCAGGTGCTGCGCTGGGTGTGGGTCCTGCCAGCAGAGGGCAGGCTTTGGGGTGCGAGTTGCACACTGTGGCTGCCTGTCAGGGCATCCAACCCGCTCAGCTCTCAGGCCTTACAGGTGCCACCCACTGCGTGCCACCCCGGGAGGGCCAGGTCCTGCTCTGATGACCAAGACTGGGAAACCTGGTCTACTTCTGTGGAAGGAAAGCAGGGTGCCAGCACCCCAGAGTACTGGCTTCCAGCCTAGGCATTTCTCCTCTCACCCTGTTCCTCTGGGGCTCCCAGCCAGGCCCCGTGACTCCTCCAGGCTGGCACTCTACCCCTGGTGGCCACAGCAGGGTCCAGATGAAGACCAGCTAAGTCCAGGTGCTTTCCAGGGCAGCCCGGGAAGGACTGGGACATCCCAGGCACCCCTGCGTCCCCCATGCTTAAGACTTCCCCTCCCCCTGAACGCCACAGAACACAGCCAGCACACAACACGTTGCTCCCCATTGTTCAGAAATGGGTTTCATTCTCAGCCAAGAGACAGCAGGACTGGTCGCGGCCAGAAGCACAAGCTGCCGGGACAGCACCCCCATGCTCAGGGAAGGGGCAGGAAGGTGGCAGGGGGGCTGACTGTGCACAGGCCAGGAATGGCAGGGAGGCTCGTCGGAGGTGGCACGTGTTGGCGGGGGCGGCTGGGGTGACAGCGTTTGCTTGTAGTTGGGCCACAAGACTCAGAAGGACAGCACAGCCGGCGGTTCCCAACACTAGAGATGTGCATGTTAATGTGTGTGTGTGTGTGTGTGTGTATTTATAGACATGTATAGAGCAGGGCAGGAGCAATACCACCGAGGGGGCACAAGAGTCACCGAGGTCACGCCTGGGGTGTCAGCTCACCACCACAACAGACTAAAGTCACAGATGAAGGGGGAGGCTTGGGGGCTGGGGGCCAAGTCACAGAACAGCCACCCAGGCAGGCTTGGGAAGAGAGGTGTCCCAGGAAGAGGAGGGGTCTGGTTAGAGGCCGAAGGGGGCCCTGGGGCTCTCAGGATGGGATGGACTTGCCTGACCCGATCAGCTGGCAGCTGGAGAGAAGCAGAGAGAAAACGGGGGAGTGAAAGAAGGGGGAGAGCTGGGAAGGCAGGTGCAGCCTGGGCTGCAGCGCTGGGGGGGGAGGTGGGGAGAGAAGACGAAGCAGGGGAGGGTGTGGGCAGGGGTTCTGGATGAGAGGGGAGGGGGACAGGGAGGGGGATGCAGGAGCAGGATCTGGAGCCTCTCCCTGCACGCTCGCTGGCCTCTCACACACACCAGACAGTGCACCCGTGGGCCAGCATGTGATCGGCCCCCTCGGGTTCCCTCCTCTCTGCTCCCCTGTCTTTCAATCCGCTGGCCCAGGACCACCCTCAACTTCGGGAGTAGGGGGCCCCGGGTCCCATGCGACACCACCATTCCTGATGAAGAAAGACAGACGGAATGCCACTGTTTGCCCCGGGAGGGCAGAGCTGAGAGGATGGCTGGAGGGAGCACTGGGGGCCCCCTGGGGTGGGCAGAAAGCCCAGGGGTCCTCCATACAGACCCTGGGGAGGCAGGGAGGGCAGGAGCCCGATGCCAGTGGCCACAGGCTTATAAGTCTAAGAGGGGAGCCTCAGCTGGCTGGGGGACCGCAGGTTGAGTAGGTGAGGCTGGGCCCTTCCTGGTGTGGAAAAGCAGAAAAGCAAGCATCAGTGGAGGGATGCAGGGGCAGGAAGGTCTGTGGGGCGAGTTTTACTGCCCAGCTGGACCAGAACTCAGAGAAGCCAACTTGCCCAGGTCAGCAGACACTGAGGTACCCTTGCTGAAAAGGGGAGGTGACCCTAAGGAGCAACAGGCCCAGGACCACAGGCCTGCAGGCGGGCTACGGTGCTTCACCTGGGGCATAGCAACACTGGGCACGTAGGGCAAGGTGCTCTGTGGCCTGCCTGGTTGCAAGGTGGCTCTGGGCCGAGGTGTGGCTTGGACCCTCAGGCTTTCCAAAGCCATCAGACAACCTGAGCCTTCCTGAAGGCGACTCAGTTGCCACAATAAGGAGGAGGGTTCAGACCTTCTCTGCCCTGTGGTGGACCTGGTTCCAAGGCTCCCAAGGCAGCTGCCCTGCCCCAGCAGCATGCTCACATAGGGGGATGGGGGCTGCACCCCCAGGATGAATTTCGAAGGCTCCCTGTCGGCCTGCTTCCTGACAGCGGCACAAGCGGCCTATCAGCTCAACACCCTGCGTGACCATCTGCACTCTGGGCCCTCGAGCCTAGAGACTTCCACAGCCAGAGGACCTCCACCTAGGTGGAAGGCCCGGCTGAGACACGTAGCAGCCACTGTCTTCAGTCAAAGGTACTTTGGGAACTTGGGGTTGGCTTGCCTGTATGAACGTAAGTGTGTGTGTGACCAATATAGGAAAAAAATTGTCTCTGAGAGCCAACTTCTGACTGAAGTTTATCTATCACGTTGGCAACAGATGCCTTCTCTCAAACCTCGGTCCCTTGGGGCTTCAGCCAGATATAAACCATAAGCGTCTCATCTTTTGCTGCAGCACTGCGTGGCCTCAATACCAATTGGACAATGGCTCCCACGGGCCGAGCATGGCGCTTTTGACTTCTCCATCCTTGCAGACCTAAAGAGTTCTGTCACCGCAATGGAAAATGGTCAGAGATCCTTCAGGGCCAGGCTGGCTTTCTCTTGCACTCTGGTCCCCGCCTCCAGCCCCTCCCTCCTGAAAACCTGCCACACTCTCCAAGTCTTGACACTCCTCTCACTCTCCCCCTCTCTGGACCCTCTTCAACGTTCTCTGATCCTCTAGTTCCCCAATCCAGCATCCCCTCCTTTTTTTCACCTCCTAGCTGCCACACCCGCTCTGGGTTGTCCTCTTCTGGGTCCCCTCAGGGAAGTGGCAGGGACTGAAGGAGGAGTTAGGGTCCATGTTCCTTCCTCTCCATCTGGTCTCTCCCAGACTGAAAAGCTTGGCTCTTTCACTAACAATCCCACCACCTACACCAAAGAGTTTCCTTATCTTACCCAAGCCTATGACCTTACTTGTCATGATTACATGTGATCTTCTCTTCCACCCTGACCTCTGACAAAAGGGAGCAGGTTTTTAGGTCTGCCCAAGACCAAGCAGATCAGGTCCCTGTGACTGACACAACCATGGCCCCAGGCTCCGCAGCAGTTCCCAGCCCAGAGCCGGGGTGGGGCTACCAGACTGACACAGGCAGGGCCGCCGAGGCAGGGCTCACCAAAACCATTTTATTACCTGTCTCCTAGCTGGTCTCCAAGCAGCTGTGCACAAAAGTGTAAATTTTGCTAAGCTCAGGGAGATTATCCAGTCTTCCTCAGAAAACCATGCTGCCTTCCTTAGCCAGCTGATGCAGAGGCTCCAGCGCCATACCAGGCTTGACCCTGACTCAAATGGAGGCGCAACAGTTCTGGCTACCCATTTTATATTCCAGTCAGCCCCTGACATTAGATAGACGTTTAAGAAGGTTGAGGGGCCTCCCCTGGTGGCGCAGTGGTTAAGCGCCGCGCTGTGAGGCTCTTGCGCCAGTTTGATCCCGGCCGGCCGGCCGGCAAGGGTCCCACATGGCACAGCAGACCTCTCCTGTTGCACCCACTCCTCCCCTCAGCAGGATATTTCATCAGTCTGCCTGTTTGGTTCCCCACTCTGTCTCTGGTGAATCCTCTCACCCTCCCACGTATCTGGCCTGTACCCGGTTCTTGTGTAAATGAATAAATAAATCTTAAAAAAAAAAAAAAAAGACTGAGGATGGTCCTCAAACCCCTATCCGGGATCTGCTGAATATGGCCTTGACAGTTTTTAAAAATTGGGAGGAACAGGACAGGCAAAGAGGGAACTCCGTAGTCACCAGAAGGCTGGGCTTCAAGCTCAGGCCCTGGTAGCTGCCTTGAGACCGCCAGGCCCTGCTCCTCCAACCACCACAACACCTGCCACCTGACAGAGGACGACAACGGGCCCCATGGCCCCCGACCGCCCGCCGCTGGGAGCCTGCTTCAAATGTGGCCGAGAAGGCCACTGGTCCAGATAATGCCCCAACCCCTGCCAGGACCGTGCCCCATCTGCAACGTCCAGGGTCACTGGACAAGTGACTATGCCTCCACGCCAGTCCTTCCAGCCCCAAGCAACTCTTGCCACTGGTGGTCTTGGGTTTGGCAGCTGAGGACTGAAGAGGCCCAGACTCATCAACCCCAATAACCTTCAAGGAGCCCAGGATAACAGTCAAGGTAGCAGGTAAGTCCATCTCCTTTCTGGACTCTCCTTCAATATGTTGCTGACCTCCTCCTCTGCAGACCTTCTCGGCCACAATCTCAGCAACACACTGCACAACTCCTCACCTTCCTGTGCTCAAAAGGATACCATGTCTCCCCATCCAAAGCCCAACTCTCAGTTTCCACAGCTGTCTGTCTGGGTCTTCGACTAACTTCTTCCTCCAAACAGCTGACGGTGGACCACAAACAGGCCATCCGGGACCTTCCCTCCCCTGAATCAGCAGAACAAATCCTTTCCTTCCTAGGTTTGGTCAGATTCTTCCATTTTGGATCCCTAATTTTGCTTTCCTAGCCAAGCCCCTGTACGATGCAGCAAAAGCCTCCCCTGAAGGACGTCTCCAATCCCCCGGGGAGGTGCGCAGGACCTTCTTTTTACTCAGACATATCCTCCTTATCTCACTCTTCCCCTCTCTGGACCCTCTTCAACGTTCTCTGATCCTCTAGATTCTCAGTCTAGAGAATGAGGGCACCTGCACTGCCCTTCCTGATCCAGAAAAACCTTTCCTCCTGTTCACAGACGAATGTCAGGGTATTGTGGCAGGTGGCCTTCCAAGCCTCTGGGCCCAGCCCTGCATCCTGTCGCTTATCTCTCCAAGCAGATGGATCCCACCATCAGAGGCTGGCAACCTTGCCTTAGAGCCCTGGCGGCGGCAGCTCTACTCACCCGGGAACCCCTCAAACTTACTCCGAAAAGACCCATCCAAGTACATTCCTTGCACCGCCTTCAGGCCCTCCTGTCTCCCCGCCCGCTCTCCACTCTCACTCCTGCCCGCTCACAGGACTTCCACGTGCTCTTTATCGAAAACCCTCTGGCGAGTCTCACTCAGTCAAATTCACTCAACCCAGCCCTTCTTCTGTCTCTGGCTCCCCTTCTGCCGCTCATTCATGCCCTGAAATCCTGGGCAAAATGCAAACCTCTAGACTGGGTTTGGCCGACTCCCCTTGGTCAGATGCCTACTGGGCTCTGTCTGTAGACGGCAGCTCTTGCGAAGGTGCGCGAGGTCAGCAGAGGGCTGCCTAGGCCATGGTTACCCTCGATCAGGTCATCAAGGCAGGAAAGCTGCCCGGAGGAACCACCTCCAGAAAGGCAGAACTCAGAGCACTTACCAGGGCCCTGACCTTCAGCAACCATAAGAAAGTCACCATCTATACGGATTCAACATATGCCTTCCTTATGGCTCACAGTCACGCTGCGATTTGGCAGGAAAGTGGGTTCCTCTCCACCAAGGGGTCCCCCATCATGAACGCTAAACTTATCCTTAAGCTTCTAGCGGCCTTGCAGCTTCCAACTGAAGTCACCATTATCCACTGTGAAGGACACCAAACTGCCAATTCTTACGTGACCACAGGGAATAACAAGTCTGACGCAGCAGCAAGGGCTCCCAGCACTGACTCTGCTGCAGACCCTGCCCCTATTCTCTATCTGTCCCCTCCATCACTCTGACTTAGGAACCTAATGAACGCCAATTCCTGAGTCATCACTTCCACCCCTCCTTGAGTGCAAAAGTCTGGCAGATATGTTCTCATCATCAAACCTGTGCTCGTGGATCACCTCATGGGGGAGTTCACCCACCTTCTTCTTTTGCAGCTCACCAGCTGCGTGGACACTTACCCGGACAGGATTGGCAGGTTGATTTTACTCACCTCCCTACTCACAAAAAGGTTTAGTATCTGCTAACAATGGTTGATACAGTGACAGGTTGGGTCGAGCCCTTCCCTGCAGCTAGAGAAACGGCTCAGGTGGTAACCGAGGCCCTTCTTAACCACATTATCCCACGCTTTGGCCTTCCCAGCTCTATCCTATCTGACAACGGTCCAGCTTTTATCTCAAAGATTACTCAGCAGGTCTCCACGGCTCTGGGTATCACCTGGAAGCTTCACATTCCCCACCACGCGCAATCCTCAGGGAAGGTGGAGCGCGCCAATGGGCTAATCAAGGGTCACCTGACTGAACTCTCCTGAGAGCTCTGCGACTGCTCTGGGAACACGAAGACCTGCACTTACCCAGTCCTGCCTTGAATCTCGATCTCCTCAACTGACCTTCCCCACCACTGCATCAGGGAGACCAAGTCCTGCTCAAATTGCTTCAGCCAAAGCCACGGCAGCCTCCAAGGACCGGTCCACACACGGTCATTCTCACCACACCTACAGCAGTAACACTTCTGGGACACCCATCCTGGCACCATCTCTCTTGGGTCAAACGTGCCCTCGAAGACAAACAGTATGCATGTTGTAACCTGGGTCCTACTAGGATGCGCATTTCCTGTCAGAATCTCCTGGAGCCCAGTGTCCTATGTATGGAAATTCAAAGTTAGGGAGACCTTTGTCTCAGGATCCACGGAGACTACCCACTTGGTAGGTACCGCGGAGTGCCCACAGGCCGGATGCACAGCACCCATCACTCACACCCTAACTCTTTCATTGATTACCAACCCTATGAACGCCTTGCTTCTTTTACCGTCAAACCTTAGATCACTGCAAGAATTCCTACAAAGAATATGGGGGGTGCCCTTATCCATCATGGACAGTGCACCTTCCAGACAAAGGCCAAATGTTCTCTCTGATATGTCATAATACAGGTTTCAATACGAATTAAGTTAACTATCTTTTTCAGATCCTTGGGACCTACGCTGGGTACAGGGAGTCCAAGCCACAGGGTACACTGGCTGGCATTCCTCCCCAGTGGCAACATTTCCGTCTCAAGGGAATATGTCCCGACACAAAATGCCACAGTCCAAGTCTCCCAGGACATCCTCCATTCAGAGCAAGTCCTACAAAATCAGCTAACATCATCAGAAAAGACTGAGACACCCTCAACCTGGGTTCATATAATCCAAAACACTCTACCCTTCCTGACTGACTCTTTTGGGACTAATACCTCCTCTTGTTTCCTCTGCGCTTCCCTTCAGAGGCCTCTACTGGCGGCAGCTCCAATTAATCTCAATACCACTATGACAAAGATAACGGACACTGCTTGCCAAACTCCCCAACTCTCAGTCCCCCTATGGGACTCCAATCACAGCTACCCCTGCCAGCAAACTGATGCCCTTGTCAGCTTTCATTCCTGCACTTCTAACATTTCAGTTAAAGGATAGATACCTCCTTAGAAAAAACCTCTGTGTCTTTAGCATCATTACAAAGACAGCTCCCCTCCCTGGCACAGGCCACTCCAAAACCGGCGGGCTCTGGACCTGTTAACAACTGATAAGGGGGCACCTGCCTGTTCATCAGGGAAGAATGTTGTTATTGTATCAATGAATCAGAGATTGTAGAACAAAATGTGGAAGCCTTAATGAAACTACGCAAAGACATGGAAAGGGAAAGTGGGGGCTCCAAGTCTCCACTGACTTGGTTTCAAAAATCCTATAGCCTCATGGCTCCTCCCACTCCAGGGCCAATACTAATGATAACTTTATTTTTTTTCTTTTTGCTCCTCGCGTCCTGAAATTCACACAGGCTCACATTCAGGAAATGTCTCCTACCACATTTAACCAACCCCTTCTCCACCCATATTCTCGCATCCCTGCAGAAGACCCTCATAACCAGGCCTGAGCCACCCCTTGGCTCTCTGCCAGACCAGAGAGCAGTGATGAGGGAGGAGCACCAAGAGAAGGGGTTCATAAACGGGCTGGCCCAGGACAAAGAGGAGCGGCGAATGTGCGTGGCGGGGCAAGGGGTGGAATGTAGTTACGTCACAATCCCTGGGAACCATCCTTATGTCACATCAAGAGCTGGGTGCTTGATTTGTTGCCCCAGCCCCCCAGGACTAACCCCCTTTCAGGTTTCCCTTGTGCCCTCAGATTACCAACTTGAAGGGGACTCGAGACCATGGGACCCGACCCTGGGAGAGGGTTCAGGCTCGCTTGCTCTGTACTGTACCCCACCTTTAAACACTGAGCGCCTACAAAGCCTACGATTCCCTAGTAAACTTGAAGCGTTGGCAACCACTCTGGGTGACACTGGGAAGAATTGTTTTGTTTGGTTTTGTGCGGGGTTTCTACTTCTCCACAGAGACTTTCCAATTTTTGTCTGACTTCTCCATCTCACATTCTAATTCCTTATGACCCTGGGGCCAGAGTGCCCCCCAATCAGTGCTCTTTGGAGTGATCTGTTTATCCTCTGTGGATCAGATCCCAGCAAACTGACCTTCCCAGTTGGGAATCTTCCCCCAGTCGTCTCAACATGGGTTTCTCTGCTCGCCACAGGATAAACAGGCGACTGAAGCATCAATTCTGCTTGAGTCTCTTGAGAAAAAAAGCCATCTGTGTTAATGTACATATGCGTACATATGTGAGATTGTAACAGATTGCTCTGAAATATGCCTGGCTGTCCCCCTGGCTATCCCCTCACTGCCTCCTGCCGTCAGCATCCATTGGTGCAGGAGCTTGAGCAGCACTGCCAGTTGGCAGCTACTGATTCATGGCATCCCAGAAGACTGAGTGAAAATTCCTAAACATTTTTTCTTTAAACCATGTTATCAGTCCATTTCTTCTGTCATTGGGAGGATGGGATGGGGGGACTACTCACAGCACCTGGTGGAGATGTTGGTGGCATGAAGTCAGATGGCAAATCTAACTTGTAAAGTGGGGTGTGAGTACAGAGGCTTGCCGTTCTCATGAGCCTCAACTCTTTTTCCTCTCCGCAGTTGAGAGACTACAAAGGAAAAACAGCTTGGGGTCTCCTGCAGGAGTTAAGAAAAAAAGAAGAAACATGGCAGTAGGCCAGAGACAACCACTTCCAGTGGTTGTGTAAGTCTTGCTCAGCCAGGCTTCCTGGGAGAGGGGTGCTCCAGGGGCAGCCGAGTGAGAAGTTAAGAGCATGGAAGAAGCGGGTAAGAACCCTGGGTCTGACTGCGGCCTCTCCGTAGCTCTGCTGGGGATCTGATTTGGGGCGACACTGTTTGAGCTCTTTGTCCACCTGTGAGTCAGGGTGCTACAGTTCTACTTAAATCTAGGCAGCATCCGTGAGATGATTGTGCATTCATCCCTTCGGGCGGGGCCTGGTGCGCAGTAAACCTTCAGTACAGGGCGTCGCTATGGACTTCTTGCTCTGGCAATTTCCCTCATCCCCAGCCTCAAGGGGAAGCCATTCAGTGAGGACACCCTCTCCCTTTAGGGCGGCACAGATTAGCCCCGGGTTCTTGGGATTAGGCGACCTCTGAGGTGGGAGTCCGTCTTTGCCACCTGCTTGCTGAGTGATCACAGGGAAAATCACATCCTTCCTGGGTCTCAGTTTCCTCACCTGGAAGATGATATTGTTGGGCCAGATCAGTGTCTTCTAGTCTGATTTGGTAGCTTTGATCCATCTCTTGGTTCACATTTCTTTCTGCCTCAGGCAAGACGGAGAGTGGCCGTTTGGAAAGATGGCACAGGCCCTGGTATGATCCGTCACCCTTGTCTCCGGCATCCATCGTCCAGAGCTGCTCTCTCTTTCCCTGACCTTCTTGTCTTCTCTAAACCGCTTTTCTCTTCCTCCCCTTGCCCTTGTTTTTCTCTTTTCACCTCCTGTAGATTCAGGACATTCTGCAGGTGCTGTTGTCCGACCTTAACCACTCCAGTGGGGTAGTGCTCCCCCAATTGGACAAGAGGAAGGTGAGGCCATGCCGAGACCCCCTCTCTGGCTTGGCCTCTCCCAGCGTGCATGCCCGAGGCTTGTCTGGTTGGGGTACTTGGCCTCTGGCTGATTTTATGTTGCCATCATTAACCCTCGGTGTGTCCATGTCTGCTATTTCACCTGCTTGGTTGATTGTTGTTTTCCTTCCCGCACATCTTTATCATCTTGGAGAAGATACAATACACCGTGAAGGGTGAAAGGTCTTTTGGGAAGAGCTTCCAGAGCAGGGGTGTGAGATATGAGCCTTGCAAGCCTCCAGGGTGAATGCTCAGGGGCCCGTCCTACTGGGAGAGTGTCAATAACCCCCCCCCACACACACACACACAAAGACCAACAGTGCACATAGTGGTTGCTTTTTCAAAGTGATGAATTCATTTTAGCTTAGGAGTGGGAAATGCAGGCTTAGGAGAAAGGGGGCTTTTGTTACAGGTGCAAGGGTTCAGGTGAGTTTTGTAGCAGAACTGCAAAGTACCTTAGGTTAACCAGAGATGAGTGACTGGGACATTTTGCCCGTTGTCTTTTAAAAATCAACTGGACACTTACCCGTCTCCCATGGGCCCTTGGCAGCAGACACTTTGCTAGGCAGCAAGGTGAGATGTGATAACTGAGGGAGCAGTTGGTTCTGAAGGGTCTGGAGGCTGGAGGCCTCGGTGGCCTTTGAGACTGATGTGTAGAGGTGGGCAGTGTTCATCCACGTGGAGAGCGGGGGACGTGGGAGTCCCAGGCAGAGGGTGGGTGCAGGAGATGATCAGGGTTCGGAGCCCAGAGAGCGCTTGGCAAGAAGGTAAGTTGCCTGGGGTGCCCTGGGCTGGGGGATGACCTCGTCCTGATGTGGGAGGGGACACCGAGCTCTGGGTCTCCAGCTGTATTGGGTGGCCCCTCATTGTTTCTTCTGTCTATCCAGGCCCATCAGAACATGGGGGTGACCGGCTCACTCCAAATGGAGCAGCACACCAAGAGCGAGCTGGCCATGAATCTCGGCCAGCTGCGGGAGAAGCTGGCAGAGCTGAAGGAGCTGGTAAGGCCTGCGCCAGCTGGGAAGGGCTCGGAGGCCTCTGGGAGGGAGGTCCTTAGGCCAGGACTGAGGTAGCTCCAACTCAGGGCTGGGGGACACCGGTGACCCTGCAGTCCTGCCAGGTCCGTGACCACCTGTGCCCTAGGCTCTGACATGAAGTGGTGGGTTCCTCGGGACTGCAGGTCACCTCCATGCTGGAGGCATGAGCCAGTAGGGGAGAGACGAGGAGACATGGAGACATCCTGGTTCCAGACTTGGCTCTTGGTCGCGCTTCAATGAACAGGGCTGAGCCTCAGCATCCTTCACTTCAGAGAGCACTAGTTCTGCTGCAGTGAAGGAAGGGGCCTGGGCAGGTGGCAAAGTCCCACAGTGCCTGCCTCAGGAAGAGGGGTCCGTGCCTGTCCCCAGCATCTGTGGCGCAGATCTGGGAGGTGCCTTGGTGGCGGGAGCCAGCAGCAGCGGTGGTCTCCACTCTGCTGCTCCACCACAAGTCCATTAAGGCAGTTGCTCCTCAGAACTGCCCTTTTCTGCAGGCTTCCTGGGTTATGGGAAGGACCAATCAGGTGCAAGCTATGAGCTGATTGGTGCTAAGTGCCCCAGTCAGTCAAGAATGAAAAATGGTCCAGGGCCTCCCTGGTGGCCTCGGGGTTAAGTCTCGGCACCATCATCACTACTGCCTGAGTTTGATCCCTGGCCGGGATCTGACCCACAGGGCGCAGCAGACCTCTCCTGCCTTGCCAGCTACTCCCCTCAGCAGTGTGTTTCAGTCAGTCTGCCTGTTCTGCTCACTCTACACCTCTGGCCAATACCCCAGTTCTTCTGCACAAAAAAAGAAAAATGGTCCAACCAGACATGATGTTGGGACACCCTGAAGAGTGATATAAGCCAGGGTTAGAGGGAGCTGAGGGGCTCTGTTCCAACCTCAAAAGAAAGAAGGGGAAGACTCTGTTCCTGGCCTCTGAAGAAAGGAGAACCAGAAGCTGAAAGAAGAAAAGCAGCATCCAGTAGCCAACCTCTGCAGGAGGAAGAGAGGATGAAGACCTCTGTCAGAGACTGGGCCTCCAGTTGGTGTCTGACATCACCTGATAGGAGCACCAAAGGCTCAGGGTCTCTGTCTGAAAGAGCTATTTGTTGTTGGTGTTGTCCAGCAACTCACAAAGAGCTTTTAACCCTTGGTGTCTCTGACACCGGCTGGGATCCCAACTGAAAAGGGTAGTCACGGGGCATGAGGATGGGATGCCAGGATAGGCCGCAGTGGCACCCACCTGCCCGGGCTCTAAGACAAGAGAGCTGCCAAAAAGCCTCAAAGCCAAAACCAAGGGCTGTAGCAATACAGTACCCATATGATAGGGGCCTACAGGCTGGAGCCGAAGGAAGGATAGTGCCCAGTAGGGGACTCATCACTGTGGTTCTTAACGGTGTGCACAATTGCAAGAGACTTCAGGCTCTAGAAACAACCACCTTGGGGGCCTCCCCTGGTGGCGCAGTGGTTGAGTGTTGGGCTGCGAAGCTGCTTGCAGCCTCTACTGCCCGCAGCCTCTGCAGCCCGGTTCGATCCTGGCCACAGGTGAGGGTCCCACATGGCACAACAGTCCTCTCCTGCCACCCGCTGCTCCCCTCAGCAATGTACTTCGGTCCTTCTGCCTGTTCTGCTCCCTGCTCTGGCTCTGGTGAATTCTCTCACCCTCCCGCGCTTCTGACTGTACCCAGTGCTTGTATAAATAAAATTAAAAAAAAAAAAAAAGAAGTTCTGTTTGCAGAACTTCTAACCTCTTGGAACCCCCTGTGCACAGTAAGCAGGTGCTCTCAAAGACTCTGGTTCCCTTTAGGGCGGCAGGTACCAGCACACCCGCAGAGGACCTTACACTACTTCAAAGGAAATAGGCACCCCCTGATCACTGCAGCACTATTTACAGTAGCCAAACTGTAGAAGAGATGGTACACAGATAATAGGATACTACTCATCAAAAAACATAAACTCATGCCATCTGGGGCAACATGGATGGAGCTAATGGAAATAAGCTCAAAGGAGAAAGACAAATATATCACTTAGATATAGATATAGAAAAATTAAACAAAGGGCTAGTTTAAGCTATCCCTTGAGTCTCCCAGGTGGTGCCTGACTACTGGCTGGGGCTGCAGACCAGCCCAGACTTTCTGGCCTGGCAGATGGATGGTGGACTGACCCTCTCTAGTTTGCCATCAAACTCACTTGATGACAAAGCCTGACTCCAGCTGACTGAATCCCCCATTGTGTCTTGTTTCACCTGCACCACCACTGGGTCCCCAGCCTCTGCTGTTTGCTGGGTCTGAGATAGATCTTGTACTGGATGTTGCATGTAATTTTTTGTTTGTTTGTTTTTAAGAATCATTTTTTATTTATTTATGCATACAAGAACTGGGGTATAGGCCAGAGGTGCAGAAGGTGCAGAGGATTCACCAGACACAGAGTAGGGAGCAGAATAGGCCGATCCACTGAAATCCACTGCTGAGGGGAGTAGTGGGTGAGACAGGAGAGGTCTGCTGCCCCATGTGTGTTGCTCCCTGGCCGGGGATCAAACTCAGTTCTAAGCAGTGATAGCACTCAGAGTTAAACCTTATGCCACCAGGGAGGCCCTGTTTTTTTTATTTTTTTTACATCTTTTGATATTATTTAAAATGATAGAAGCACTCCTACTGCTCTACTTTCACAATAAACATGCTCCTTCCTCCCAACCTTTGGCTCAGGTCGGGTTTACCCGTGTCTTTGTCACCTTTATTCAGTGTCCATCTCTCATGACAGAGCAAGCTCCATGTCTCCAGGGTCCTCTCTCTGCTCCCCATTGTGTCTACAGGGGAGGCAGCTTGGGGAGGCAGGAGCCAGCCAGGGAGAGGGATTCTGGGAAGTGAAGAGGAGGCAAATGCAGAGAACACTTGGGAGATGCTCCCTGGTTCACTGAGAAAAGCATTTCTCAAAGTGTGGTTGTGGAATCCTTGAAGTCACCCAGAGCCTGTCACAGGATCCACGAGGTCAAAACTATTTTCAAAATGTCACTTAGACACCATTGACTTTTTCACTATTTTGACATCTGCTGAGAGGTAAAACTTACTGAAAATGGAGCTTATATTACTAACTGCAGTTATTCTTCACAAGTACTTACAAGTACCTCAGAAACACAACTCCAAGCCAGTTTCATTTCAAAGTGTCTTGGTTGAAGCATTAAAAATTATCTTCATCATTCTATCATCTTCGATCCACATTTTACAGCACCTGATGCGATGACACGCAAGTGAACACACCACACTCCTGCTGCGTTCCCAGTTATTATGTGCCAAGAAAATATTTGCTTGTGATGAATTAGACTATTTTTCTTTTTTTGTAGGCAATACCATCTTCACATGAAGGAATGAATGACAAAATCTGTGGTTATTTGATTTGGTTAATTAGCAGACATTGTCCTGAAAATGAGTGTGTGCTCCTTTAAGAAAATCAACTGACACGGGGCCTCCCTTGGTGGCACAGCTGTTGTGCGCTGGGCTGTGATCCCTGGCCACCAGCTAGGGTCCCACATGGCACTCAGACCTCTCTTGCTGCCCGCTGCTCCCCTCAGCAGTGTATTTCGTTGTTCTGCCTGTTCTGCTCCCCACTCTGGCTCTGGTGAATTCTCTCACCTTTCCGTACTTCTGACTGTACCCAGTGCTTGTGTAAATAAATAAATAAATCTTTTAAAAAAAAAAAAAGAAAGAAAATCAACTGACAATTGATAACTGAGAGTAACTTCACCTTGACCAAATATAAGTGCTCAGAAAAAAACAGAATCATGAAATTGTGTCCTATCACTTGACAACTTCCAGTAGACTTTTACTTTTTGGATTTGTAGTGAAAAATAAAATGAATTTTTTAAAATAATTTGATTCTGGTGTAATAAACATTGAAAACCTTTATAGCTTGTGGAACAATATATTACTTTTAAAAAATCACACATTAAAACTAACTGCAGTTAGTTTTATGCAAGAGAGGGCTATGGAAATGTAACAGAATAAGAAATATTCAGTGACATAGTTTCAGGTTTCGTTTTGCAAATAACCTGGGGGAAAATACCACCTGTATAGATTTAATTTAGTATCAAAGTGGAATATTCACAATAATGTGAAAACACTACTCCAACATATTTGTGTGAGGCTGTAGACATTTTTTCATAGTCTTCAACCAGAACCACAGCTAAATGCAGAAGGAAGCATGAAATTCCTACTGTCTTCTAATGAGACAGACAAAAAAAAAAAAAAAAAAGAAAAGAAACAATGAGACAGACAAGAAAGACAACTGCAAACATAAAACAGGTGAAAGATCCATTCTTCCCATTGCCCTGATTATTTTCAGAAATAAGTTATTTTTCTTAAGAACACTTTCTATTAACATGCTTGGATTATTACTATTATTCTAAATAAACAGCTGCATGATCAAACTCAGCTTTATTCCCAGTGTGATAAATACGGGGAGCGATACCTCCTAAACAAGATTATACTTGGCGTCCTCCCTAATTTGTAAGACTGGACATGGATCCTGGAAGGAAAATGACTGAGAATCGCAGGCCCAGCGCTTGGGTCATGGAGACAGGGTGACAAGCTTTGGGTGAGGAGAGGAGGGGCCAGAGCAAAGCCCCAGGTCCCCTAGTCTGGTTCTCATAGTTCGAGGCCCCAGGGCTGTGTCTAGGGCAGGAAGGTTACTGTTGGGGATACCCCACTGCCCCCTTAGCCTCACTTCTGTCTCCACCACCTGTGCTGGGCCCTGGACACTTGTGACTCCTCCTCAGTTCTCAGTCCCAGTGCCTGGAGGCTCCCAGAGAACCAGTCAGCATCACTGCCTGCCCAGGTAAGTCTCCACCCACCAGCCTGGAGTCAGAAGCTCCCCAGACCCCAGCAGTGCTGGTCATGGGGCCCCCAACCTCCTCCTGCTGCTTCTCTCCAGGGCTCTGACCCAGACAGACACCTGGGCTGGTGAGAGCAGGGTGGAGGGAAAAGGTTTCTGCAGAGGAAGCTGCTGCCTTAGGCCCCGCTGTCACCCCCGTGGCCCCCTCAGTCCTGGTCCCTTTCTGTCCCCCCACCCTGCCTCCTCCTTTTGTCCCCCTGAGTCTTGCCCCTTCTGGACCCCATGCCCATGTTCAGTCTCTGGAGCTCCCTCCCTCCTGGACACTTTCTCCCCTGCCCCATCTCCCCGGGACTCAGGACCTGCCCAGGGGGGAGGGTCCACCGGCTTCACCCCTCCCTGGCCCCAGGCTCCCCCTCTCTGAGGCTTTTAGAAATGGTGATGTCCCACCCGGCCTCGGGGAGCCCCGGTACCTCGCGGGGGGCTACGTGGACGACACGCAGTTCGGGGTTCGACAGCGACTCCCCTGGCCAGAGCGCGGAGCCGGGCCCCTGGGCGGGCGGTCGGGCGAGGAGACGAGGCTCCGCAGACACTCGGCGCGGAGGCTCCAAGCGCTCCTGGAGGCCCCGCGCGGCCGCCGGCAGCCGCAGCCAGAGCCCGGCCAGGGAGCAGCGCTGGCGGGGCGGGTCACCGCTCCCGCCCCACCCCCCGCCCCTAGTCTCGGGGCCCGTGACCCCCGAGGCCGTGGCCCCTGCCAGGCCCCTTGACCAGGGAAGAGCCCGCGGGACTTTCACCCTTTAGGTTTTTTTTTGTTTTTTTTTTTTTTAACCAAAGAGTAATGTGTTTATTTCACTTGAATTCTTAAAAATACTTTTTTTTTGTCAGTTGACACATAAAATGTCCTAATATAAAAAAATTTCATTAAAAAAGGAAAGCATGAAAAAACAGGCCCAAAATGTTAAGATTTTATTTACAAAGCTTCTTCGTTGTACAGAAAGTAAAAATGCTGTTACAACTTCGGCATAACTGGCAGTCACAGATGGTGATTCACCAATCACAGCTGTCCCCGCTGCAGCAAGTCTTACAGGAAAACCTAACAACGCTTACAATTTTGTTGGGGTGAAGTCCCCAAGCTTGGTGGTGGATTTCCAAGAGGGACTCAGTGGAGGGCGGAATGTCACAGGAACTGTTCTTTGGCTCTTTGGGTGGGTGGGTGTCCTGGGGTTTGTGTCACAGCTACCTGTTTTTTTTTTTAAACATCTACCAAATCCTTATGCGCAGTCCAACCAATACTGAACAGTTCGCTCTTTTTTTTTTTTTTCAAGTTTATTTGGGTTTTAATCATCTTCTCCTTCGTCATGTTTCCCGCTTCCTTTTTTCTCCTTTTCCGCTCTCTTCCTCCCCTTCATCCTCATCCTCATCCTCCTCATCTTCATCTTCATCAGCTTCTCCATCCTGTCCAAAGTCTCCTTCCACCCCACTGACTTCGTCTTCGTCCTCGTCTTCGTCCCCTTCTACATCTTCATCCTCATCCTCATCCTCTTCATCATCACACTCTTCCTCCTCACCATCCGCATCTTCCTCCTCCTCTGCATCTTCTCCTTCTCCATCCTCCTCCTCTTCCTCCACACCATCCACCTCAGCATCTGAGCCGGAGGCTTCTCCGTCCTCTTGGTCACAGCCGTCCAGACAGGTCAGCCGAGGCAGAAGCTTGGAAACACCCTCTCGGTGGTCATTCAGGTCAGTGACTCACAGTTACACAGATCCAGGCTTTTCAGACATTCCAACCTTTTCAAAGGTTCCAAGGTGCTGGTGTCTTTCAGTTTATTCCCACTTAAGTTAAGATGTTTGAGATTTGGAAGTTTTTCTGCTAACATGTCCAGAACGCCGAAGATTCTATTGTCACTGAGCTCAAGCTTTTTCAATTTAGGTAGTTTGGGGAGATTTGAGACTGAAATCCAGCCTACACTTATCAAACTGAGGAACTCTAAGTTCACAGATTCATCTGCCAGGCCCTCAATTTTCCCGTCATTTGCTTTGCAGTTGTCCAGGACAAGTTCTCGAACCGCGGCCGGGGTCCGGTTCCTCGGCTCTAGGTGGATCCTCCTCTTCATTTCCACGATTCCCTCTTCCCCGCTCTTCAAACTTCACTTTCCGCGGCAGAGGCGGAGCGGGAAGAGGCTCCCGGCCCGCGCGGCGAGGGCCGTCGGGAGGGGTCTGCTCGCGGCAGCGGCAGGCGGCGCGGTCCCGGGCGGCGGGCGGCGGGCGGCGGGCGGCGCCCCCGGAGCCAAGTTACTCGCGGGAGCGGAGAGAAACCATGGAGGGAAAAAGCACCCTTTAGGTTTTATTTAAGTTTAGGATTATTCAGGGCGGGAGATCGGGTGCGGGCGGGAGACCACGGGGTTACTGAAGGGCGGGGCTGAAGAGGGGCTGCGGGGCTTTGGTCTCCCTGAGGCGCACACCCCGCAGGGAAGTGGAATCATGGTGAGAAAGCGCCCCCTGCTGGCCAGAGAGGGAGCTGTCGGCCACGTTTTCAAGCTCTGGGATGAAGACTGGCCCAGAGGCTCCTACTTTTTCTGAAGGACAGTTAAGGAATCCAGTTTCTCCTAAGAAAGAAGGGACACCACCCCTGAAATCTCCCTTCACTTTTGGCCGGCAGCCATCTTAGGAACAATGAGTTTCTCTCTCGAGATCCTGTTTTTTGGTCAGAGAGCATTTTTGGAGCTCTCACTCCTGCCTGTCTGTGTCATCACCCTCCACCCAAGTCAGTAACAAAATGCTTAGAGACCTGCATCCCTCCCTGGGCTCTCACCTGCTATCCCGGACTCCCAGACCAGGCTGGTTTCTGGGGTTTGTGCTTCCTCCCTCCAAGCATATTGTTCTGTCCACTGGAGGATGGTCACATGAGGCTGCTTCAGTGTCCATGCAGGAAACACAAAGCATGAAATTTCCGGTTCTTCCCACTCAGGCCCCCAATCGCCGTATGTGACCCATCACCCCATCTCTGAGCATGAGGTCACCCTGAGGTGCTGAGCCCTGGGCTTCTACCCTACGGACATCACCCTGACCTGGCAGCGAGGTGGGGAGGACCTGACCCAGGAGACAGAGCTGGTAGAGACCAGGCCTGGGGGAGATGGAACCTTTCAGAAGTGGGCGGCTGTGGAGGTGCCTTCTGGAGAGGAGCAGAGATACACGTGCCATGTGCAGCATGAGGGGCTGATAGCACCCTGAGTTCTGAGATGGGGTAAGGAGGGAGATGTGGGCACGTGGCTGACTCAGGGGCATCAGAAGCCCTTCTGGAGACCTTCAGAAGGTCAGACTGAGGCCTCAGGTTCAGGGTCTGACCTTCCCTTCCCTTCCAGTGCCACCTCCTCAGTTCTCCATCCTTGCCGTGGTCCTCATTTCCGGCTCGGTTTTCTTTGGAGGTGTGCTCATTGCACACAAGGTGGCTTCATGTGTGAAGGGAAAGAAGAAGTGCTCAGGTAGGGAAGGGAGTGGGGGATCTTGTCCACTAAGGACTTTCAGGTCCCAGGGAGAACTTGCCCTGCCTGGTTAATAGGAAGTACCATCCACACATGTGTGTTGCCCAGAGGGCATTTGGTCCAGTCCCCCTTCATCTCCTTTCTTCATTTTTCCAAGTCCTGATCTGGGACTTTACTCACAGTTCTGGAAACTTCCCTGCGGTGCAGGATTAGAAGATTCTTTTAGGCTTCTGACCTGACTCCTCCCTGGTCTCACATGATGCTTCTTCCCACAGGAGGACAAGGAGGAAGCTACACTCAGGCTGCAGGTAAGTGTGGATCAGGGGTTTGATCCCTGAGCCCCTGGGGACAGTGTAGATGGAGCCCATGGGGGAGTCACTCTCATCAGTTCCTCCCGTGGTCTCATCTCTGACCAAGTTTTGTTGTGTTCTCCCCCAGGCAGCCACAGTCCCAGTGCTCTGAAGTGTATCTCAGTCCCTGTAAGTGAGACCCTGGAGGACTGCAGTGGGGGTGGGGGTTGAGGCAGAGAGGCTGGGACTAGGTGACAGGGATGCTTTCAGGAGGACATTTTGAGAATGCAGTGGACCATTGATAATGTTAACACACAAGTAATTCACCTGAGTTTCTTCATGATTATTTTCTTTCACAGTGAGAGACAGCCTTGTGTTGGCCTGAGTGTTACAGGATTTCTTTTTGCCCACATTTTGTGCCTTTATGATGCTCTTGCTTAAACCTTCACACCTGCGAGAATGGCCCATATCCAGAGGACCAAAACAACAAGTACTGGCAAGGATGTGCAAAAAAGGGGACAGTCCTGCGTTATTTTTGGATAAAGACTGAGCCAGCCCTTCTGGAAACAGTACTGAGGTTTCTTATAAGGGTGAATGTGGTTCTGCCTTTGGACCCAGCAATTCTACAGTGAGCATCTACTCACAGAGGATAAATACTCTCCTGTGACGGGACCTGCACTCCCGTCACCACTGCAGCACTATTTACAGTAGCCAAGCTATGGGAACCACCTACATGCCCCAGACAGGTGGGAAATTAAGAAGCAGCTGGGATTACACGTATACATATATGTACATATACTGGTGACTCCAAAGGAGAGGAACCTTGGGGTTTGGGGGAGGGAGCTGTCAGGGGTGAAGATGCCACCACATCCTAGCAGGGGCCAGGGTCCGGGGAGGGGTCCTGCCCGCCCAGCTCTTTACACATCAGGCCAACCATCTGGTATTTCTAAACCTCCTCCTCTTCTTCAGGGCCAATGCTTTTTCAGTCCTGCTCAGAAGCTGTTTCTCCATGGAACTGTATTTACTGAGGTGTTGTTCTGACACTCTTTACTCTGTGTGCGATTTGAATTAATTTATTCTGGGGCTGGATGTTAATTCACTTCCCATCATCTTATGTTGTATATCCTGTCTCTCCTGTTACACACACGCATACACACACACACACTGGAAGGGGGCACATGCACGCACTCCCCTCTCCTTGGGAACCAGATCCTCACTCAGCACTGGGGGTTACTCTGACCCTCTGTCTCTGGTTCCCCTCAGAGCCGCCCTCTCTGCAGTGTCTCTACTCAGCGGTGTCTTAGCAGCCCCAGGAGTCCCTAAACCTCCTGCCTCTGACCTTGTGGGAAACCAGCCCCTCACCCTGTATGATAGTGAGGAGGCGAAGGCAAAGTCCTGAGGTCAGTGACTGATGGAAGAGAGATAATTTACTTTTTTTTTTTCTTTTTCCCCTAGCTGTATTACTCAATTGAGATTAGCATTGGTTTACACACCGAAAGTGTTCAGAGACAAGGGTCACACCGCTTCAGATGTTTGTTACCACATCACACCCACCCTAAGGGCACCCATAGTTCTTCACCATAGTCCACTGGGCCCTCTTCCTACTTTGTTTCCTACTCTTACCCCAGCCCATAGCTTCAATTCTGCAGTCATATATAGAGAGTATGTTTTGGTTTAGTTTGTCCGTGTTTTGTTTCTTTATATTCCAAATATGAATGAAATCATGCAGTATTTAACTTTTTCACTTCAAACTTATTTCACTTAGCATAATCCCATCCATATCTATCCATGTTGTTGCAAATCCAATATTTCATCTTTTTTCACAGCCAAGTAGTATTCCATTGGGTATATAGTTTGTGTTCTTTATCCCCTCATCTGTCATTCAGCACTTACGTTGTCTCCATAGCTTGGTTATGGTAGACAGTGCTGCAGTGACCATAGGAGGCGCATATTCCTCAGTATTAGTGTGTTTTTTTTTTTTTTAAAGATTTATTTATTTATTTATACAAGCACTAGGTACAGTAAGAAGCACGGAGGGTGAGAGAATTCACCAGAGCCAGAGCGGGGAGCAGAACAGGCAGACTGACGAAATACACTGCTGAGGGGAGCAGCAGGCGAGACAGGAGAGGTCTGTCGCGCCATGTGGGAGCCTTGCCGGTAGCTGGGGAACGAACCAGTGCTGCAGAGGCCGCGGGCACGGGGAGGTCCCTCAGAATTAGTGTTTTTACCTTCTTTGGATAAATGCCAAGGAATGGGATGCTTGACCATGTGACAGGTCCATTTTGAGGAACCTTCATATTCTTTTTTCCATAGGGGCAGGACCAATCTGCTATCCATAGAAAAGAAAGGTTCCAGGTTACCACCCCACTCAAGGAAAGGTGGAGCTGAGCAGGGATGAGAAGCTAAAGAAGAGGAGGAAGATGTGGAGTAAGATAAGGAAAGAAGACTGGAGGAGGAGCATGGAGCAGGGAGACATGTGAAGAAGAAGCCAGGCTTGCTCCCCAGGCTTGGACTTGTGCCAGGGAGTTGAGGACATGGAAAGAGACACGTGAAATAGACAAAGACATGGGTGAGAGGCCCATGGGGAGGCTGACAATGGCAGCTGTTATCTTGATGTGGATTTTGATTTTGCTCTTTTCCTTTCAGACTTGCATGGCCCCTCCTGTCCTTTCCCATGGGTCTCTACCAGTAGCCTTGGTACCAGTAGCCTTAGCCTTGTGGCAGGTCTTCGGGCTTCAGTGGGCCTGCTTTGGGCCAAGCCTGTTTGGCTGGGCATTTACCCATGAGGGGACAGGTAGCTTTGGGTGCTTCACTTGGAAACTATTCTAATTGTATTCTTTCTCTTCTCTCTCTCTATTGCACACTGATTCTCTATTTTATACTAGTTGTATTAAAGTTCTTTTCTATTGAAGGTCTTACACTTCAGAGTATGTTTTGTCTTTATGCAGCTGATGGCAGATCCCATGTAGAGTGTGCAGTTTTGAGGATCCAGGGAACCCCTCATTCTGCCCACTAACAGGACCAGTCTCCATTCCCACCCACCATGTGCCAGAGTTCCTTTTCCTCCACATCCTTCAATGGGCCATTCTCACAGTGTGAGGTGGTAACTCATTGTGGTTTTAATTGGCATTTTCCTGACAGCACATGATGACAAACATTTATCCACACACCTATTGGCCACATGTGTGTCTTCTTTAGAAAAATACCTATTTAGCTCCTCTGCCCCTAGTTTGAGTTGTTTTCTTGTTTTGGAGTTCTTTGTAGATTTTGGATATTAACTCCTTGTTGGATTGATGATGTGCAAATAGTTTCTCCGATTTGATATTGTCTTTTCATTTTAACGATAGTTTCCTTCACTAATTAGAAGCTTTTTAGTCTGATATGATTCCATTAGTTTCTTTTAGCTTTTGTTTCCTTGGAGCACAGGAGACATTAGGGGCAGTGAAAATACTCTGCATGATATTCTCATGATGGACACAGGTCATTAAATGTTTGTCCAACACCCCGAGAATGGACAACACCAGAGTGAACCCAAAGGAAAACCATGACTCTGCAACTACGACGTGCGGGTTCATCACTTGTAACCCACATGTCAGTCTGGTCTTAACACATGATTTGGTCATGATGTGTGAAGAGTTTTATAAGTTGAGGAATGAAGTGTAATTTACTTTAGAAAGCATATTTCATGCTCATACAAGGACATTTAAATAACACTCAAGGATATGCATAAGTCATTCCCCTCCATCCCAACACCCCAATCGGCCATTATCTGCTCAAAACCAGTTAGCAATTTATCTTCTCTCTTCTAAAAAAAATACACACACACACACACACACACACACACACATATATATATATATATATATATATATATATATATATATATATCCATGCTCCTGTCTGGGCAATAGTGTTTGCTTTCCCATCAGTAAAGGAGTTCAGGTCACAGTGTGGGAGGAAACATTTGCAAATCACAAATCTGATAAAGGACTGTATCTACAAATAATGCCTAAAACTCAATGATCAGAAAGAAATAACCCAATTTTAAAAAGGACAAAATAGTGTAATAAATAAATAGCACTTCCGCTATAAAAATGTACAAAACTTCCATACAAACAGCAACTGTAGTCATAGAAAAGTAAAAACATGAACAACAGTGACACCATCACCCTGCTGTCCAAGGTGTGCACAACAGGAGCCTCATCAGGTTCATTGTAAGAGATCCTTAGGGGCTGAGAGACATATCAGAGCCCTAGGCATTGTCGCTGCCTGGTTGAGAACAAAACAGAACCTGGTCAGAGATGAGACCGCAGGAGGGAGTGATGAGGGTGACTCCCCCATGGAGCCCCTGTCCCCAGGGGCTCAGGGATCAAACATTTACCTGCAACCTGAGTGTAGCTTCCTCCTTGTCCTCCTGTGGGAAGAAACATCATGTGAGACCAGGGAGCAGTCAGGTCAGAAGACCTAAAGGAATCTTCTAATCCTGCAGAACAGGGAAGTTTCCAGAACTGTGAGTAAAGACCCAGGTCAGGACTGGGAAAAATGAGGAAAGGAAATGAGGGGGGACTGGACCAAATGCCCTCTGGGCAACACCCGTGTGTGTGGATGGTACTTCCCATTAACCAGGCAGGACAAGTTCTCCCTGGGACGTGAAAGCCCTCAGTGGACAAGATCACCCCACTCCCTTCCCTACCTGAGTTCTTCTTCCTCCACATCACAGCTGCAGCCACCGCAGCTCCAGTGAACACAGCTCCAAGGAGAACCAGGCCAGCAATGAAGCCCGAAGTAGGGATGAAGGACTGAGGAGGGGGCACTGGAAGGGAAGGGAAGATCATACCCTGAGCCCCAGACCTTATCCGGACCCTCTGAAGGGCTCCAGAAGGGCTCCTGATGGCCCTGAGAACAGCCTCAGTGCCCACATCCTCCTCCTCACCCCATCTCAGGACTTGGGGCTCCAGCAGCCCCTCATGCTGCACATGGCACGTGTATCTCTGCTCCTCTCCAAAAGGCACCACCAGAGCCGCCCACTTCTGGAAGGTTCCATCTCCCCCAGGCCTGGTGTCCACCAGCTCCATCTCCTGGGTCAGGTCCTCCCCATCTCGCTGCCAGGTCAGGGTGATGTCCGCTGGGTAGAAGTCCAGAGCCCAGCACCTCAGGGTGACCTCATGCTCAGAGGTGGGGTGGTGGGTCATGCATGTCTTTGGGGGATCTGAGGTGGTAAATCAGAAAACTCACTTTGTGTTTCCTCCATGGACACTGAAGAATCCTCATGAGACCATCCTCACAATAGACAAGACAACTGGTGTGGCAGGAAGAAGCATAAAATGTAAAAAAGAGGCTAATCTGGGGGGATCTGTGAGATTCTCCTATTCCTTAGAAAGTCCTAGAATGAGGATGAAAACCCAGGGTAGGATGAAGCAGAGGGAGTGGAACACAGACTTTTTATTCCTGACCTGGGTGGAAGGTGAATGAACAGAAAAGCAGGAATCACATAACTGAAAATGTTCTCAGACCAGAAACAAGACTGAGAGAGAAACTCGTGGTTCTCAAACAGGCCCCTGGTCAAAAGGACCCGGTGACGTGTGATGTCAGGGACTGTCTGTCTTTCTCAGGAGAGACTGGATCCCTTCACTGTCCTTCAGGAGAAGCAGGAGTCTCTGGGAGTCTCTCTAGGGCAGAACATGAAACCCAGGGGAGTCCCCCCTCTCAGGACTAGAGAGAGGACTCATTTCCCGCAGTTATTCCAGGCAGGGGAGGACTGGGAGGCCTCCAGGCCCCTCTTACCCGTGCGCTGTGGAGTCTCCTTCCCGTACTCCAGGAATGTGCACAGCCACCTCAAGCACTTGCCCTTCTCATAGTTCCTGAATTTCTCTGCCTCACCCTAGGTCTCCCACTGGCGCCGGGTGATCTGAGCTGCCATGTCCACCGCGGCCCAGGAGCGCAGGTCCCCGTTTAGGGCCAGGTAATCGGCGCCGTCGTAGGCGAACTGACTGTACGCGCGGAGGAGGAGCCCGTCGGGCCCCGCGTCGCTGCCACACATCCTCTGGAGGGTGTGAGAGCCTGTCCAGAATGAAATGGGGTGAAAGTCCCGCGGGCTGTTCCCGGGCAGGCTGCAGAGAAGCCTGGAGGGGGAGACCCTGAGCAACCCCCCGTCCGTGGGGATGGGGGTGCTGACCCGGCCCGCACCCGCGCCAGCTCACCGCTCTCGCTCTGGTTGTAGAGGCCGCGCAGGGAGTCCAGCTGCGCTCCCTTAGGATCCGCGTCTCCTCGTCCCAGTCCTCCTGCTCCACCTGCTCCGCCTGCTCCGCCCAGGGCGCCCGGGGCTCTGCGCTCTGACCTGGGGAGTCGCTGTCGAACCGCGCGAACTGCGTGTCGTCCATGTAGCCCACGATAATGAAGCGGGGCTCCCCGAGGCCGGACCGGGACATCGCAGTGTGGAAAACCCTCATGGAGTGGGGGCCTGGGGGCGGGAGGGGAGACCAGGGCTATTCTTCTCCCCTTCGGGGGCTCGAGTCCCAGGGGGGCGCCCACAAGACAGAAAGTGGGTGAAAGACGAGTGAGACCGAAAAGCGGCTGCGGGACGAAAATAGCCGAGACTCGGGGGGCAAAAGGAGGCTGGGGTCTCGGGGGGACGGAAAGGGGCTAGGACAGGGCTGGGCCGACGTGGGGGGACAACTAGGGCGGCGGCGAGGTCGCGCCTTTCCCACGTCCCGCCCACGCCCTCGCTCCCGCCTCTGGTAGCGCCCTTTCCCCTCCCGACCCGCACTCACCCGCCCGGGTCTCCCTCGGGGCCGCGGCCACCGCGAGCAGGAGCAGGAGGGCTGCGCCCCCCATTCCCCAGGACGCGCCTCCACCCGGGCTGGGGAGACGGAGTCCCGGCGGGTGGGGAGGGCTTTGGAACAGGAGCCGCGGGGCTGCTGATTGGCTGCTCTGGAGACCTCCAGGCAATGGGGAGTGAGACCTGGGGTGAGTCACCAGTATCCAGGAAGGAGGACAAGCCCAGGCTGTGAGAAATGAAACTGGGGAGATGAGGAAGCCCCAACAGTCACCTTCCAGCCCCAGACAGCGCCTTGGGGACTGAGACCTTGAAAACCACCCCTCCACCCCTCCACCCCCCGCCCAGACATGCACGAAGACCTTTGTCACACTGTTGCCTCCCTGAATCCAGGCCCAAAATTGGGTCAGCGTTTCTCAATTTTTTTTCTTTCTCTGCAGTCTCACAAATTATTATGGATCCCATGTATAATTTTTTTTTTTTAAAGATTCGTTCATTTATTTATACAAGCACTGGGTACAGTCAGAAGTGCGGGAGGGTGAGAGAATTCACCAGAGCCATAGCGGAGAGCAGAGCAGGCAGAAGGACCGAAGTACACTGCTGAGGGGAGTGGTCTGCGCCCCATGTGGGACCCTCCTCTGGTGGCCAGGGAGCAGCCGGGATCGAATCGGCTCTTCAGAGGCTGCGGGCAGCTTTGCAACCCAGCGCTCAACCGCTGTGCCACCAGGGAGGCCCTCCCATGTAAATTTTTTATGTGGGTTATAGCTTTAAATATTTACTTTACTAGAATAAAACCTTTCAAAATGATGTTATTACTTCTTTACTTTAGAATATTGATAACCAATGTATGCTAACAAAGCATTTTGTAAAGATTTATTTACCTATGCATAGAAGAGCTGGGGTGCAGGCCAGAGATGCTTGGGGTGAGAGGATTTACCAGAGACGGAGAGGGGAGCACATCAGGCAGATGTACTGAAACACACTGCTGAGGGGAGCAGCGGGCTAGACAGGAGAGGTCTGCTGCACTATGTGGGGTATCTCCCTGGCCAGGGATTGAACTCACGCTGCAGTGCCTGCAGGTAGCTTCATAGGTTGCCTCTTAACCCTTTGCACCACCAGGGAGGCCCTAACAAAGCATTTTTAAGAAAATAACTTTCTCTAAATATAAGGATAATTAAAAGAGGGGAACTTTCACATTTTATATTTATGCAAGTGTCATTTTTGTCTCATTAGAAGATCTTTTATTTTCATAGTTTCTTCTACATTTAATGTTTTGTTTGAAATCTATGAAAAAATATACAATCTCATGGAAATATGTAGGGATAGTATTTTAATAACCTCTTCAGATTATGGATATTCAACTTTGTTACAACTTTCATACTAAATCATAACTTATAAGTAATATTTTCTCAAAGGTTATTTGCAAAGTGAAACCTGAAACAATGTCATTGAATATTTCCTATTGTTATATTAACTCCATACGTTCTCTTGTATATTAACGGATCTTGTACAATTGTATGATTTTTTTTTTAAAGTTACCTATTGTTTCACTATGTGTATATAGATATACAGTGTTAATTACACCGGGGTCAAGTTATCTAAAATCACATGTTTTGTTTTTTACCACAGATCCCAAAAGAAAAATTAGTCTACATACTGTAAGTTGTCAAGTATATAATAACAGGACTCAATTTTCCATAATTTTGGTTTTCTCTGGGAGTTTACATTTTATCAAGGCAACAAATGCCATCTTTTTTTATTTTTTTGATTTTTTAATTAATATTTATTTTTTGTCAGTTGATTTCTTAAAGGGACAGACTCACATTCATTTTCAGGAAAGTGTATGCCAATTCAACTAATCTAAGTAACCATGGTTTTAGCTATTCATTCCTTCAATTAAAAATGCTATTGCCGGGCCTCCCCGGCGGCGCAGCGGTTGAGCGCTGGGTTGCGGAAGCTGCCCGTGGCCTCTGTGGCGCCGGTTCGATCCCCGGCTGCTCCCCGACCACCGGAGGCGGGTCCCGCATGGCGCGCAGACCTCTCCTGCCGCCCGCTGCTCCCTCAGCAGTGGACTTGGCTCCTTCTGCCTGCTCTGTTCCCCGCTCTGGCTCTGGTGAATTCTCTCACCCTCCCGCACTTCTGACTGTACCCAGTGCTTGTATAAACAAACAAACAAACAAATAAAACATGCCTCTATTAAAAAAAAAAAAAATGCTATTGCCTAGGGCCTCCCCGGTGGCGCAGCGTTAAGAAGCTGCCTGCAGCCTCTGCAGCGGGTTTCCATCCCCGCCGGCAGGGCAAGGGTCCCAGATGGCACGCAGACCTCTCCTGATGCCCAACTGCTCCCCTCAGCAGTGTGTTTCAGCAGTCTGCCTGCTCTGCTCCCTGCTCTGGCTCTGGTGAATTCTCTCACCCTCCCATGCTTCTGACTGTACACCGTGCTTGTATAAATAAATAAATAAATCTTTAAAAAAAAAGATATTGCCTAAAAGAAGAGGCTAATTCACTTCATTTTTCTCCCTGGGACACGGCCCTTTGGACTGTAGCAGACATGCCTTATGTGAACGTCCTTGTCATCGTTTCAGACCTTTAAAAAATGTGGATTTCAGGATGATAGATAGAAAATATGCTTTCGTGATTTAAACAGGACATTTTGAAGTGAAACTGGTTTGGTTTGGATTTTTTTTTTTTTTTCTGTGAGAAAGTGGTGGTGAAGAATGACTACTACTGCAGTTGGTACTATAATTTCCATTCTTACTAAGTTCTACCTTAGCAAATGTCAAAATAATGAAAGGCAAATGGTGTCAAAGTGATGTTATAAAAATAGTTTTGTCCTCCTGGATCCTGTAAAAGGTTCTGGGTGATCTCAAGGGTTCCACAGACCTACTTTGGAAATGCTTTTCTCAGTGAACCAGGGGGAGTCTCCTAAGTGTTCTCTGCCTTTGTCTCTTATTGAGCTCCCAGAATCCATCTCCTTGGTTTGGATGTCCTATTTCCAAAGTTTTTCTTAGAGCTTTGCCCCTGGATGCCTGGAAGAGAACTCATTCCTCAGAGATGATGAGAGAGAGTCCTTGGTCTGAGAAGGGAGGTGGAGAGACAGGTGCTTCCCTTTGGAACTGAGACTGTTTGTGTCTGGAGGCACCAGACCCACTGATAATCTTTTTTGATTTTGTTTTTCACCTGCTTAATATGTATTTCCATCGAGGGACCTCACCTCATCTTTAAGAGAGATAATACTGGCCCCTTGATTTTACATGTGTTTAATGCATCTGACTTGATGCTCCCAAAGTGCGGCAGGCTGCGCCTCCCATGCTGTCTCTTGACATGGTCTGGGCATTGGGGGAGACTCCCTAGAAGCAGGGAGTTCCTGTGCTCCCCCAAAGAGGGAAAGTTGTACTTCCCAGAAGAGGGGAGTTCTTGCACTTCCCAAAGAAGATCTGAACTAGGGAGTCTCCATGGCAAAGCCTGCTAAAGCTCTCCTCTTTGTTCTTGGTTAATGCAGAAGTTAATTAGTAATTGGCATATGAAAACCCAATTCGGACCTAGACATTAATTGATTTGTTATTCTTACACCTGAATTAGTATCAAGAAAGTAAATAATGCAAAAGGTATAGCTAGGAACTATGGAGAACATGCTGCCCTGAACCAGCTGTGCTTGGAAACCATAGCCTAACCTGGGGGGTACCTGTTTGTGGTAACAATACATTTCCTGGTGTAGGCAAGAGGTCAATAGTTCGCAGGCCTTGTGGAGGTTAGGAATTTCTAGTTAAGAGTTAGACTTCAGTAGAACTTACATAGATTTGATAAGTTGTTTTAGACCACTTTGAAGTAATTAATATGTTAACCAAGTTAATTGAGTACTAGGAGATAGACTGATTTTAGTAATTGAATATAGAATAGGAATTTTACACCCATTTTTGTAATTGGGAAAGTTTAATTGTTGCCAAATGTTGTGCTGTCTTGTATGATTGATCATGCTAGTAAATGAGCTATACCTAGGAAACTAATTGTTCTTAGGTTACCAAAGAAATGACCTACAGATGTAAGGTCAAGGGAGTCTTTACATGATCATGAGAAAATATGTATTGATTGTCTTTGCTCTGCTTCAATGCTTACGCTGATGTATTCCCACCGCTTGCCTTAAGGTATAAATAAAGAACCACTGAGACACTCAGTAGGAGATACTTGCATGAACTAAGGTGTCTACCTCACTTCTGCCTCGCGCCACTTCCCCTTAGCCCTCCGAGAAAGAGAAAAATCTTTCACCGACTCCATCCTCTCCTTTCTGAGATCCCTGACACGACTTCTAGCTGGAGCTGGTCTCCAGCACCAAAGCATGAAGAGCTGTGCTATCCAACAGAAAGTTCTGGAAGAAAAAAAGTTCTATATTTGTACTGATCTATATGGTGCCTCTAACTATTGAACACTTGAAATGTGGCTCATAAGCTGAGATATTGCATATTTTACTATATATCATTTAAAATTAAAAAGCCATATGTGGCTAGTAGCTACCATATTGACAGTACATACTGAACTTTCAGTATCTGCCCCCCAATATTTGTTGTACAATAAAATTGTATAATAAAATATAATGTATAATAAAATTACCTTCATGTGGAAGTCATGGATTTTTCTACACGGGTTTTATGTATATCCTTAAAATATGGCATATCCAAATAGTTTAATTACCATGTATTTTAACAACAGATGGAGAGGCAAGATCCCAAATCTGAATACAAACTCTGTCTAATCCCTGAATGACCACTAAACTGTGCTGAGGTGTGGGGCACTCAAGAGAAACTGCTGGAAAACCGGAAAGAACTTAGAGGGCGTTCTACCCTTGAGTGACAGACTCATCCTGGTGTAATCTGTGAATCTGCACCTAAGACTGATGGCTTCCCCAATCCACACACGCTCAGAGAACCAGAAGCAAAAACCTTACTGAATTGAGGAATCAAACATCAGATTTGGTGGCTGCATTTGGGTATTTGGGTGCACCAGGAACAAGTGAATGGAAGCCAACATCTGGATAGACACTGTCCAAAACCTTGGTTGAACATTGAATCAGAAGGAAACAAGTCAAATCCTTCAAGACCCAGGATGAAAATGCAGCAAGTGGAGACTGAAGCAACAGAGCAGGGGTCCAGCTGTGCACACTGCAGGGGCAGATTTTTCCTGGTTCTGGCAAATGTTCAACTTCAGTGGGGAAGAAAAGGAATCCTCAGAAAAATAAAAAAGATTCCAGATGTGCTAAATCTTAGATCATCAATGTATTTGGAATTAAGTGTGATTTCTCCATGTTGCTTGTTTGAATAAAGCCTGACCACTCTCTACAACGTATCAGAATACTTCTCTCTCTTTGACAAAAGGATATAAATATTTAGTGGCCAGATGATGGACAGTAGAAGTTTTTCAAATGTCCACCATTTGTTTGTTGTTGTTTTTTTTTTATGCTCAAGAGGTCAAGACCAGTTTCCCTCCTGTGAGTCCCTGGACTTGCTGGCTCCCTGCTCATGGAGGAGGCTGGGGCGCCTGCACCACTTCACAGTGAGGCTCAAAAGGTGCTGTGATCTCCTGCTTGATCTCTCCTGCTCACTCTCTCCTGCCGCGCTGCATGGCCACTCAGATAAGTTGACAATCACATGGTGAGGAAGTGAGGCTGTGCATGAGCCAGCAGCCACGTGCTGAGCCTTTAGGTAGATCCTTCCATGTCCATCAAGCCTTTTCTTTGGCCTGACATCATGATTGCAGCCTCGTGAGACCCCGAGCTGGAATCACCAAACTGAAGTGCTCTGGACTCCCCACCCACAGAAAATGTGTGAAATACCAAATCTTTATTGTTTTAAGCTGCATACCTTTAAAGTAATTGTTACAAACATGTAAATGACTAATGCACCAGGAGCAACAATTTGATCAATGGCTGGTTTCTCTTAGGAACAGCAGAGGACAGAAGAGCCTGCAGTGAAATACTCAAGGCCCTCTAGGAAAAGGAGGCCAAGTAAGAATTCTATATCCACCAAAACTGTCCTTCAAAATAAAGTTGATTTAGGGGCCTCTCTGGTGGCACAAGGGTTAAGACGCAGCACTATGAAGCTATCTGCAGCCAATGCAGCACAAGTTTGATCCCTGGCCAGGGAGGTGACCCACATGGAGCAGCAGACCTCTCCTGTCTTGCCCGCTGCTCCCCTCAGCAGTGTATTTCAGTACATCTGCCTGATCTGCTCACCACCCGGTCTCTGGTGAATCCTCTCAGCTCCTGCATCCCTGCCCTGCACCCCAGCTCTTGTATGCATTAATAAATGAATCTTTTAAAAAAATAAAGTTGATTCAAAAAATTATTCATTTCCTTTAGCATTTATTTAAATTTTCCTACCAGCTTTCTGTATTATTATAATTTGTATAGTGGTAATGATTATAAAATACAGAGTCTGCAGAGGCTGTGGACAGCTTCACAGCACAGCGCTAAACACGCTGCACCACTGGGGAGTCCCCATCCTTAAAATTTTTTTAAAGATTTATTTTTATTTGGGGCCTCCCTGGTGGCGCAGCGGTTGAGCGCCAGGTTGTGAAGCTGCCCGCAGCCTCTGCAGTGCAGGTTCGATCCCCGGCTGCTCCCCGGCCACCAGAGCAGGGTCCCACATGGTGCGCAGACCTCTCCTGCCGCCCGCTGCTCCCCTGAGCAGTGTACTTCGGTCCTTCTGCCTGTTCTGCTCCCCTCTCTGGCTCTGGTGAATTCTCTCACCCTCCTGCGCTTCTGACTGTACCCAGTGCTTGTATAAATAAATAAATAAATAAAAATCTTTAAAAAAAAATTATTTTTATTTATTTATGCATAGAAGAACTGGGGTGTAGGCCAGAGGTGGGTGTGTGAGAGAGGATTCACCAGAGACAGAGTGGGCCAGAGAACAGGCACCAGAGAACAGGCAGTCTGACTGAAATACACTCCTGAGGGGAGCAGCCGGTGAGACAGGAGAAGTCTGCTGAGCCATGTGGGTTAGCACCCTTGCCAGGGATCAAACTCATTTGCAATGGCTGCCTATATTTCATAGTGCTGAGACTTTAACCCTTGTGCCACCAGGGAGGCCTCCATACCCTTAAATTTTAACAGTCTAATTCCAATTACTAATATATTAGTTTACACAAATACAGAATGTTGAAACTATTTAGGTTTTTTTTTGTGCTAATATATATTTTTTTTAAGATTTATTTTTATTTATTTATTTATACAAGCACTGGGTATAGTCAGAAGCGCAGGAGGGTGAGAGAATTCACCAGAGCCAGAGCAGGGAGCAGAACAGGCAGAAGGACCGAATCACACTGCTGAGGGGAGCAGGGGGTGGCAGGAGAGGTCTGCACGCCATGTGGGACCCTCCTCCGGTGGCCGGGGAGCAGCCGGGGATCGAACCGGCGCTGCAGAGGCTGCGGGCAGCTTCGCAACCCAGCACTCAGCCGCTGCGCCAGTGGGGAGGCCCAGTGCTAATATTTTTTTTTTAAGATTTATTTATTTATGCATACAAGAACTGGGGTACAGGCCAGAGGTGCAGGGGGTGAGAGGATTCACCAGAAACTGAGTGAGGAACAGAACAGGCAGACTGACTGAAATACACTGCTGAGGGGAGCAGCGGGCAAGTCAGGAGAGGTCTGCTGCGCCATATGGCTAGCTCCCTACCTGACCAGGGATCGAACTTGTGCTGCAGAGGCTGTGGATAGCTTCATAGCGATGTGCTTAACCTCTTGCACCATCAGGGAGGCCCTTGGTGTTATTTGTAATAACGTTAGGGCAATTTCCCAGAGAAATCAGGCAGGGTTCATAGAGGTAGAGAGAGAGATTTATTTGTCACACCAGTGGGCTCAGTGGGATCCTCCCAAAAGTCTGAGCCCCAAATTGCAGAAATGATGAGGTTTTATACAGTTTGTATGTGGAAACTTGTTACACCATTCATCCAAGACTTTCTTTATTGTTTCTTTATTGTAAGGGGTTCAAGGAAGCCATGGCTATCCCCAAGAGGGTCATAGCGACTGGACAAGCAGCACACCACAGGAACTTTCCACTCCATCAAGCAGCAGACTTGCATGGTTCCTGGAGGCAGCACTGTGACTGGGTGTGTCTCAGATGACTGGCCATGAGACCACAGGACTTGGGAAGGCCAAATAAGGATTCCCTGTCTTTGTTGCAGGCATCCGAAGTATCACTGAGCTGAGTTTATGGGTGCAGGTGACCACTCCACGCCTTCACTGAAAAGGATCATCGGTGGTGTCTTTGACAGGTGACCCCTCAACCCACAAAAATGCTTCTTCCATGGAACCTTATATGACCTAGGGATTTCCAAACCTGACATCTATCTGGGAATCATCTTGAAAAGTGGACAAGCAAGGTCAGGAACAAGCCCATGCCGCTGACAGGTGGCACTGTGATTGAGGAGCACCTGGGAAAGTTTGGAGTCATGTGCCTGCAAGATCTCATTCTTGAATTTGTCTTCCTGATGGAGTTTATCTGGATGATCTCAGGGTTCTCCATCTCTCAGTGCACGCCTTGCTATTAAGAACAGAGTGGGCTTCCTTAAGCAGATGGGCTACGTGTCTGTGGAGGTGATTGTATTAATCAGCTCAGCCAGCAGCTGAACCACAACCAGAATATTTGAAAGCACATTGTATTGAAAGCATGTGTTTTTGTTTTCTGGAAATATTTTCTATACAATGGGATGTGGATTATTTTCTGTGTATCTTCAGAAACCAGAGGGAAAGCGTCAGAGAAAAGGGGGGGTGTCCATGCAGGCCCTTCCCTCCCAGCCCAGCCAAGGAGAGTCCCCCGAGTGTCTCCTCATGGGTCTCTGCTGCCTCCTCTAGTGAGCAGAGGACTCACGTCATGGAGGATGGCTTCACTTGTTGGGAGAACATAAGGAAACCATACAAGGGATGAGGGCTCCTTCCAGACAAAACTAGCAGGTAAACTATACATTGGAGACATTCATCTGGGGAGAGGGAGAGAAAGGGATCAAAATGGGAGGGGTGTGATGATGTTCCCGGGTGTCCTGGTGGAAGTAATTTTATGGGGACAACACCTGAGGGGAGAAATCAACATTCCTCAAAAATGAACAACAATATGAAAATACAACAATAAATAAATTTCAAAAAAAAAACAAATATAAAGGTGAGGGGGACGTTTTAGGATGAGGGGGCTGTGCTGTCTGTGCTCTATGGTTGTTCCAGGTTTCTATTATTTATATTTACCCAACTGTCCATCTAAAATTGGTAAATTTTATTTCATATAAAGATGTTAAGAAAAAAAATGGCAAGAAAGAAGACAAAGTAAATTGCGGCAGGCTGCGCCTCCCATGCTGTCTCTTGACAAGGTTTCGGACTGGGGGAGACTCCTGAGAAGTGGGGAGTTCCTGTGCTCCCCTGAAGAGGGAAAGTTGTACTTCCCAGAAGAAGGAAGTTCACGAACTTCCCAAAGAAGATCTGAACTAGGGAGTCTCCATGGCAACGCCTGCTAATGCTCTCCTCTTTGTTCTTGGTTAATGCAAATTGGCCCGTGAAAACCTAATTCAGACCCAGGTAACAATTGGCTTATTGTTCTTACACATGAACTATCACAAAAAAGTAAAAAAATTGTTTAAGATATAGTTAGGAAAGAAATGTTTTGGCCTTGAGAACTATGGAGAACAAGCTGCCCTAAACCAGCTTTGCTCGGAAACCATAGGGGGTACCTGTTTGCGGCAACAATACATTTCCTGGTATATGAGGTCAATAATTCGCAGGCTGTGTGGAGGCTAGGAATTTCCAGTTAAGAGTTAGACTTCAGTAGAACTTACGTAGATCTGATAAATTGTTTTAAACCACTTTGAAGTAATAAATAAATTAACCAAGTTAATTGAGTGCTAGGAAATAAATTGATTGTAGTAATTGAATATAGAATAGGAACTTTACACCCACGTTTGTAATTGGGAAAGTTTAAATGTTGCCAAATGTTGTGCTGTTGATCATGCTAGTAAATGAGCTGTACCTAGGAAACTAATTGTTCTTAGGTTACCAAAAAAATGGCCTTCAGGTGTAAGGCCAAGGGAGTCTTTACATGATCATGAGAAAATATGTATTGTCTTTGCTCTGCTTCAATGCTCACGCTGATGTAATCCCACCACTTGCCTTAAGGTATAAATAAAGACCCGCTGAGACCCTCAGTAGGAGATACTTGCACGAACTAAAGTGTTTGCGTCTTCCTCATTCCTACATCGCTCCACTTCCCCTCAGCCCTTTGATAGAAAATTTTCACTGACTCCATCCTCTCCTTTCTGAGATCCCTGACACGACTTCTAGCTGGGGCTGGTCTCCAGCAGTAAATATGCTATAGTAATTAAAAACAAAGAATTCATTGCTAGCAGTTCTGTCCTAAGGAATTTTAAAGGAATTCTTCCAGGTCAAGGGAAATTTATAGCAATAACTAACACATTTATAGCACACATTTACAGCAATAAATAACAACAGACACACACATAATACTGTTTTTATGTAGACTTGTTTTAATTTATTGAACTGATATGATTGCTTAAATTTTTTGTATTATAAAGTTTTATTTGGCTTAAATGTATTTTGGTTTAATATATATATTACAATAATAACATTAAGGTGGTTAAATAGACCTATATTGCGGGGGGGGGGGGGGCAGCTTAGGCAAACTGTCCTGTCAGGGGTTCCTGTAATGATGAGAGGGCGTGGACAAATCTGAGAGATTAGAAAGGGGGAGTGAGGAGAAGCAAACACTTGATCAGGGTGGGGACATCATTCAGCTGAGGGTCTCAGCAGCCCTTAATTTATACATTACAAGGTACATAAGCATATGTACTAGAGAAGGAAGAAAACAATGATCACATCTTCCTCTAGAACCACCAGGGGTTCATTTGCCCTTTAACAGAGGTTGTAACATTCTTTGAAGAAGGCACAGTTGCTTAAACAAAAGTGTTCTTAGAACAGTCATTTATTTTAAACAACTATTTTATTACTAGCAAAAACTCATGTGACTGAAACTAACATTTCTATGTTTACTGCGGTGAAGAATTAACTAAGGGCTGGGGAAACAAAGGACAGGGAGTTACCTGGGGTAAGGGAGACAAAGGGATTTTTTCTAACAAACCTATAAAGTTTAGACTAACATATAACCATGTTTAAAGCAAAAAACAGAAGGCTTTTATATAGAAATCATTATCTAATAGTATATGGCTTTAATAATGAATCCAAGGGCAAGTTAGGGAGAATGAGGCAGCCTCAAGGACAGTGCAGGTGGGGACCTCGGAGAATTAAGGAAGGCTTCAGAGATAAGAGCAACTAGAGGAATGGAAGGAATTCCACTGGGAATAATAAACATCCCAGGGCCAAGGACAATATTGTTAACGCTGGCCTTGGTTTCCCTCAGGTGAAAAAGGGAGGTGAAGTTTGGGGAAAGGGAGAGTGGTTTAATGTATGGACAAATGAGGAGAGCAGCAGACTCATGTCTGGTAGACCACCCTCCTCCCCTTTGTCAGAGTGCAGGATATTTATGCAAGGGGGGGATGGGAAGGGGTCAGCACTGAGACTGGTGAGCACCAGCCTGTTTTTCTTCAATAGATAAGGAATGTAAAGATCCCCGCCCCCCGCCCCGCCCCCAGTAGCAGATTAAGTGAGGCAGCCGAGAACTACCAATCACAAAGAGACTGGTGGAGCTTGAAAATAATGAGGGAAATAAGGTATATATTCCCTGAGACATGACTCCACTTGGCTTCTTTGCCCCTCCCTGGCCTGGTTTCATGGCCTGGGAGTCTCGCTTTATTTCTGTTCCTTTTCTCCTCAATAAACTTTTTCTTTCTTTAAACAAACCTGCCTCTTCTCACTTGCTTGCCTGAGTGTCTGTGAAGTTCGTGCCGCGGCTTCGTGAGACACCAACCCGTGGTGGTCTAGTGGCTGGGACTCAGCGCTGCCCCTGCAGCCTGGGATCTGTTTCTGGCTGGAAGACTAGGCCTGACAATTCCGGTATCAATAAGACATTAATTCAATATTGGGGAACCAAGAAGAGCCTGGAGGGCATTGTTGTGCCCAAGATCAGCAGACTCGGCGAGCATAGCCTCCAAGAATCCAAAGACAGCTGATGTAAATGCAAAAGGGAGTTTATTACGGGCTCGAGTCCGGGCCCTCGACACGCACTGATGCAACGGCAGAGGTCGAGAGCCCCGAACAGAGGAAGCAGGGGTATCTTATAGGGTCACGAGTGGCGCGAATTTTGAAAGAAGCTGGCAATTACTCATTGGCTACTACAAAGGCATTTTGGCGCGGGCGGTTACAGTTTCAAACTGATTGGACGGTAGAGATGCTGTCCCATTTATGGATAGGACTGCCCTCATTGGCGGCTGGGGTGGTCTGCTTTTTCATCACCAAGTGGAGTGACGGTTGTGACTGATGAAACTATCTCCGGAATGCGGCTGGACAAGGACTAACATATCAAGGTGGAGGATATACAAAATGGTGAAACCTCGGCTAAGCTTGGTTCCACAGGCATCAATGCCAGACAAGCCACACTGACTCTTCCCTAGCCCCAAGCTCTCAATTAAGGGAGGAATTCTCCTAATCTAACAGAAGAGTTTTTCTACCTATTACTGCTATACTTATTTAGTCAGTCTAGTTTCTGTATCTAACTTTAAGGTCAAGGGAAAATTCCTTTTTCTGTAAGATTGCTGATTGTTGTTTTAAGGAACTACAAATATTTCATCAGAGGCAGGGCCGGAGATGGTTATAGCTTTTGGTTCTCAGAATGGTTAATACGGGACATATCAGTAGTTGTAACATTGACTATTTCCAAGTGCATTATTTGTACTGCCATGGTTATTAGCTCGACCAGTCACAAAATTGTTGTTGACTTATTCTTGAATGCATACTCTAACAGCTACCATACCCATTGTCACTGAAAGGTAACTGTTAAGGAAAAAGGAACTGCCAAGGAAAAAGGGAATTCTTGATGAAAAGGAACTCTTTCCCTCCTAAAGGGCCATAGACATGGACATGTAAGTAAAAGACAAGTTTGCTTCCTTAGTAAGCATGTCTAAACAAGACCTGGCAGCCTGCTAGGCTGGTTGTTCTCCTGGGCCATTCTCAAAGATCTGCCTCCTTCCACTTTTGGTAGGTTTCCTAAGTCAAGAGTTTGCATGCTAGCTAACCATGAGTCAATGAATCACACAGTGCCATTTGCTGTCAAATTGGCTATTCAGAAATGATAGAAACTAGCCATAAACAAATGAGGAGAATCTAGCAGGAGTCAGCTAACGAGATTCCTGACTTTTCAGGAATCTACCCCATGCCTGGACCCTTGTCAGACAACACGAGTAGCATGGCTCCCAGAACTATATTGCTGTAAATTTCCTATATTTTATGGGATGTAGTTTAATTAAGTCGATATTGAAAAATTAAAGATACAGATTTAAATACCACAATAAAAGGTATTGATACAAATATATCTAAAGCCACATGAAGAATTAATCTCACAGAGAAAAATATTTGCTTGAATCAAAGTAAGGTAGAAAAAGATGAAATGAAAAAAAGACAATTAAAAAATAAATATCAAAATGATAGATTCAAATCTGGCCATATTAAAAATCATGTTAAAACTAAATTTAAGTAAAATTCCTATCAAAAGTCTGAGATTCTAGGGGCCTCCCTGGTGGCACAAGGGGTTAAGATGCAAGCTATGAAGCTTACCGCAGGCACTGCAGCATGAGTTCGATCTCCAGCCAGGGAGCAACCCACATGGTGCAGATCCCTCCTGACTTGCCCGCTGCTCCCCTCAGCAGTGTATTTCAGTCAATATGCCTGTTCTGTTTCCCACTCTGACTTTGGTGAGTTCTCTCACCGCCCACACCTCTAGCCTGTACCCCCGTTCTTGTATGCATAAATAAATAAATCTTTAAAGAAAAAATTAATTTCACAGAAAAAAAATTGCTTGAATCAAAGAAATGTAGAAAAAGATGAAATGGAAAAAGATGTGAGACAATTAAAAAATAAATATCAAAATGATAAACTCAAATCTGAGTATATAAAAAATCATGTTAAAAATAAATTAACTAAGCAGTCTGAGCCCACAGAGGGAGCAGGCACCCACGTCCGGGGCAGACCGAGTGCGCAGAAGAGTGTGCCTGAAACCGGAGGCGCAGGGACTGCATCCCGCTTCGCCATTTTAGAACAGGGACATTTCTTCAGTAAAAACTGCCTAAAACCAGCAGAAAGCTCCCCCAGAAGACAGAGATGGCTCCTGGAAGAGCCAGAGGGGAGCGGAGAAGTTCACCCAAGATGCCAGTCAGTCCGAGCAACACAGTGTCCCAACGCATACGAAAAATTAGAAAACAGACAGTAGGGAGTAGAAGAACCACACGCAACCTAACAACTCCTCAGGAAAGAAACACACCACAAAAAGAAAACCACTCCCCAGATTGCAACGACAGCAACTTGGAAGAACTTCTGAGCCTTCCAGAAAGAGAATTTAAAATTGCCATGATTAAAAAAGTGATAGATCAGAAGAAGGAAATTGAGTCCCTAAAGAGGGAAGTAAAAGAAATGCAGGAGATCAAAGAATTAATGGAGGAACTAAAGAACTCTGGGAAAAGCAATGAAAGCAGAATAGGTGAAATGGAAGAGCGAATAAGTACTCTTGAAGACACAGAAATAAAAAGAACCAAAACAGAAAAGGAAAGAGAAGTACGAAGGAAAAAGAATGAAGAAAGACTTTGGGAACTATCTGACTCCATGAGGAAAGGAAATATAAGAGTTATAGGAATTCCAGAAGGAGAGGAGAGAGATGTAGGAACAGAGAAAATATTCATGGATATAATTGAAGAGAACTTCCCAAATGCGAAGAAGGAGCTGAAAATTGATATACAAGAAGCAAGAAGAACACCAAACTTCCATGACGAAAGGAAAAACACAGCAAGACACATAATAGTAAAGGTCCCAAGAATCCAGGACAAGGAAAAAATAATGAAGCTGACAAGAGGGAAGAAACAGATAACATTCAAAGGAAAACCAATCAGGCTGACATCAGACTTCTCTGAAGAAACACTACAGGCAAGGAGAGAGTGGAGGGACATAGTCAACAGACTCCAAGAAAACAGATGCCAACCAAGAATACTCTATCCCGCAAAGCTCTCTTTCCTCCATGAAGAAAGAATATGGACCTTCCCAGACAAAGAGAAACTCCGGAATTTCATTACGACTAAACCCCCACTCCAAAAAATACTACAAGGAATCCTAAAGCCAGACCCTCAGAGGGACGTATAACAACGAAAGAAGACCAAAAAAAAAAAAAAGTTATTAAAAGAATAAATAAATAAAATCAAAGGAAAGACAAACACAATGGGAAATACAGATGCTAACATATCAATATTAACTCTAAATGTAAATGGACTAAACTCTTCAATAAAAAGACACAGAGTTGCAGCCTGGATTAAGAAACAAAACCCAACCTTTTGCTGTCTCCAGGAAACAAATTTAGCTACAAAAGATAAAAATAGGCTCAAAGTCGAAGGATGGAAAACAATCCTACAAGCAAATGGGCCAAAAAAGAAAGCAGGAACAGCTATACTTATATCAGACAAAACAGATTTCAAACTCAAAAAAAATAAAAAGAGACCCCAATGGTCACTACATTATGATCAAGGGGACAATACTTCAAGAAGAAATAACACTCATTAACATATACTCACCAAACGAAGGAGCACCAAAATATATCAGACATCTGTTGTCATCTCTGAAAACAGACATCAGAGAAAACACAATAAGAAAACACAACAAGAAAGAACTCAAAGAAACAACCTAATCTCCAAGCTCAAAGATCTAGAAAAAGAACAACAAAAAAACCCCAAAACCAGTAGAAGAAAAGAAATAATAAAAACCAAAGCAGAAATAAATGAAATTGAAACTAAAAAAACAATCCAAAAGATTAATGAAACCAAGAGCTGGTGCTTCGAAAAAATCAATAAAATAGACAACCCCCTAGCCAGGCTCACAAAGGAAAAAAGGGAGAAAGCACAAATAAACAGGATCATAAATGAAAGAGGAGAAATCACAACGGACACAGCAGAAATCAAAAGAACAATCAGTAACTACTATGAAGAGTTATATGAAAACAAGTTCAACAATCTAGAGGAGATGGGCAAATTCCTACAACTCTACAATCACCCAAAGCTAGATAAAGAAGAAATAGAACACCTAAACAGACCAATTACAAGCAGCGAAATTGAAATGGTAATCAAAAACCTCCCCAAAAACAAAGGCCCAGGACCTGATGGATTTACAAATGAATTCTACCAAACATTCAGAGATGAATTAGTGCCTATCCTTCACAAACTCTTCCAAAAAATTGAGAAGGAAGGGACAATACCAAACACGTTCTATGAAGCCAATATCACACTAATACCAAAACCGAATAAGGACAACACAAAAAAGGAAAACTATAGGCCAATCTCCCTAATGAACACTGATGCAAAAATCCTCAATAAAATTTTAGCTATCAGAATCCAACAATGTATCCATAAGATAATTCACCACGACCAAGTTGGATTCATTCCAGGGGCACAAGGATGGTTTAACATCCGAAAATCAATCAACATTATCCAACACATCAACAAAAAGAAATATAAAAACCATATGATAATATCAATAGATGCTGAGAAAGCTTTCGACAAAGTGCAACACCCATTCATGATAAAAGCCCTTGAAATTCTTGGGATACAAGGAACATACCTCAACATCATAAAGGCCATCTATGACAAGCCAACAGCCAGTATCATTCTCAATGGTGAAAAGCTGAAAGCAATTCCATTAAGATCTGGAACAAGACAAGGATGTCCACTCTCACCACTGCTTTTCAATATAATACTGGAAGTCCTAGCCAGAGCAATAAGACAAGAGAAAGACATCCAAGGAATCCAAATAGGAAAAGAAGAAGTCAAACTATCACTATTTGCAGATGATATGATAATATACATAGAGAACCCCAAAATCTCCACAGAAAAACTAATTCAACTCATCAATCAATTCAGTAAAGTGGCAGGATACAAAATCAACACGCAAAAGTCAGTAGCCTTCCTATACACAAACAATAAATCTGAAGAAGAAGAAATCAAAAAAACCATCCCTTTTATTATCGAAACAAAAAAAATCAAATATTTGGGAATAGATCTAACAAAAGAAGTAAAGGACCTATACAAAGAAAACTATAAAACACTGTTAAAAGAAATAGAAGAAGACACAAAGAAATGGAAAGACATCCCCTTTCATGGATTGGAAGAATAAACATTATTAAAATGGCCATCCTACCAAAAGCAATATACACATTCAATGCTATTCCAATCAAAATCTCAATGGCATTCTTCAAAGAAATAGAACAATTATTGATGAAATTCATATGGAATCACCAAAAACCCCGAATAGCCAAAGCTCTACTGAAAAAAAAAGAAGGAAATGGAGGCATCACACTCCCAGACTTCAAACTATACTACAAAGCCATAATCATCAAAACTGCATGGTATTGGAACAAGAACAGACATACAGACCAATGGAATCGAATAGAAAATCCAGAAATAAACCCACAGATTTATGGTCAACTAATCTTTGACAAAGGAGCAAAGACTATGCATTGGAGCAAAGAAAGTTTGTTCAATAAATGGTGCTGGGAAAACTGGGTCGCTACATGCAAAAGAATGAAGCTTGACCACTACCTCACACCATACACAAAAATCAACTCAAAATGGATTAAAGAACTAGACATAAGACCTGAAACCATAAAATACATAGAAGGAAATATAGGCAAAACACTACGGGATTTGCACATCAAAGACATCTTTACAGACACATCACCCAAAGCAGTGATAGTGAAGACAAAGATAAACAGCTGGGACTACATCAAATTAAAGAGCTTCTGCACAGCAAAAGAGACAATAACAAAAACAAAGAGAAACCCCACCAACTGGGAGAACATTTTTGCACCCAACACTAATGATAAAGGACTGATCACAAAAATCTGCAAAGAGCTGATGAGACTCAACAACAACAAAGAAAATAATCCAGTCAAAAAATGGGCAGAAGAGCTAAAAAGAAACTTCTCTGAAGAGGAAATGCAAATGGCCAACAGACATATGAAAAAATGTTCAACATCACTTGTAATCAGGGAAATGCAATTCAAAACTACCATGAGATACTATCTCACACCAGTGAGAATGGCACATATTAAAAAAACTAGCAACAACAAATGTTGGCGAGGGTGTGGAGAAAAAGGAACTCTTCTGCACTGTTGGTGGGAGTGCAAACTGGTCCAACCACTATGGAGAGCTGTGTGGAGATTTCTGGACCTACTAAACATAGAGCTTCCATATGATCCAGCAATTCCACTCCTAGGTATTTACCCAAAGGACACAGAAACATCAATTCCAAAGAGCACCTGCACCCCTATGTTTATAGCAGCACTGTTTACAATAGCTAAGCTTTGGAAACAACCCAAATGCCCAAAAATAGATGACTGGATCAAGAAGATGTGGTACATATATACCATGGAATATTACTCAGCATTCAAAAAAGATAAACACATGCAATTTGCAGCAACATGGATGGCGCTGGAAGGGATCATGCTCAGCGAAATAAGCCAAAAAGAAAAAGAAAAATACCGGATGGTCTCACTCATAGCAGGAATCTAGAAAACTTAAATAAGGGACCAGGAAAATGAATATAAGAAAGTGAAAATCAAAATCAACAAAAAACTATGAACCAGAGACACTTTTTGGGGGGTGGGGGGCGGGAGGGGAAGGATTGGGGTCAGAATGGGGCGTTTGCAATTGTATGGGGGAATATAAAAATAAAATTTATTATTTAAAAAAATTAATTAATTAATTAATTAATTAACTAAAATTCCAATCAAAAGCCTGAGATTCTCAGACTGGATAATATCAAGGAGACTGCAATCTATATATGCTAGAAAGACTTTCTATACAAACAAAAATAGGTTAATAGCAAACGGGTGAAAGGATATGCCAAGGAAATAGAAAGTAGAACCACGAACCTCTACTTTCATCGCAGGAGGTGGCAGGAACGAGGCCTGAGGGACCCAGACAGCAGGTCGCTGCCTCTCTGTACAGGAGGGAGAAGAGACAGGACCCCAGGCCTGGGCTCCCAGGGCTAGGGAAGGGGGAAGGGCCACCCTCCAGGCTCCAAAGTTGGGGGTCTCACCCTGGGTATGAGGGCCCATCTTGGGTATGAGTGTGGACACCTGGCCTGGAGGGTGGGGATGGGGAGACACATTCTGTTCTAGGGAGAAGTTAAATAAAAAACATCTATTCCTGGCTCATCTCCTGTGGCCACCTCGGACTCCAGGTTCCTCTGTGCTCTGCCATCTGTGCTCCAGGAACATGGAGTCCAAGGCCTGGGCCACTCCTCCTGGTGCAGGGGCTCCTGGTGCCTGAGATGGTGCCGAGGGCCTGAGGGCTGTGAGCTGAGATGGCCTCAGACTGGGCTGTGAGTTCCCAGCACAGGAAAGGGCTCTGGAATCCCTGGTCAAGGCTCAAGGCTGTCCCCAGCAGGTGGCACAGGCCTTGTGCTGTCCCTCTCTGGGGTCCTTGATTCTCCCTGTCACCCCAGCATAATGGGGTCCTGCTCTGGAAGAGGGGAATCCCTTCAATCATCATTCCCCTCTTCCTTTCCTGCCTTCCCCTTGAATGTGAGTCACCCCACACCTACAGTGCGGAGATGCCTTTAACTTCAGTACAGTTTCCAATTAGCTACAGAGCTTTCAGCACAGAACCAGCAGATCCTGCACCCCCACACTCACTTCCCCTAGGGGGTCACTGCTGGATGATAACACAGACTCTACAGCCAGAGCCCCTGGGCCTCTCCCCACACAGAACACCCCTCCACCCAGTGTCCCCTAAGCTGACCCTTTCCTGCCCCAATCCTCTCTGGGCCTCCCACTCCACTCCTTCTGGCCTCCCTCCCCTAAAGCCCCTATTTCCTCTCTCTCTCTGCACCCCTCCAGGAGCCTCCCTCTTGCCAGCCCATGACCTCTTCCCTCCTCCAGCCCATCCTAGGGGTGAAGAGTTTAGAGTTGATTCCCTGGGGAAGGAGCCTCAACCCTGGAGTCAGCAGGGAAACAAGTGACCCTGGGTCAAGGTCTCATTCCAGGAGACTGAGGAGACCTGGTATGTTTGTGGGGCCACCCTGGTCCTTGCATCCAGCTGTTATGGCCTGAGGACCTGCTCCTCCCTGAAACAAAGTCTGTGGTTATTAGTGGAGAGGGACCAACATGTCAGCCTGTGTTTGGGGAAACAGTTCAGACACAGAGCCTGACTCTGGATGGAGTCTCCCCCTTGTATGCACACTTCTGTTCCTCTGGGAGCCCCAGGAAGACCTGGGAGACCAGAGGGTACCTGCGCTCTGTCCTCAGCCCCGTGGCCACATGGGGGCGCTGCGGCGCTGTCCTAGTCTGGCAGCCAGGGGAGAGGGTGGGTGTGTGTGACTCAGGCTGAGAGGGTGAGCTGGGGCTGAGCATCACTGAGGGGAGGGGGTGAGATGCCCTGTGAGCAGCCCTGGCACCAGGCTGGGGAGGAGGGAGTGGAGGAGAGGAGAGGAGGCTCTGGAGCTGCCCCGTGTCTGAGGTGCCATCTTCTCTCCCCACAGGCTCTCTCTGCAGCCCCTTGATGACAACCCCCTGGAGACTGCAAAGCAGATGCTTTTCCCTTCGGCTCCCTGTGCCTTTCCTGAGGGCTATTTTAATTTTTTAAATTGAAGCAACACTGATTTACAGTACTGTGTGTGATTTAGGGGAATAATTCACATCTCTTCGGATCTGTGTTACCAAAGCAGGTAATTTTCTCTTCCACTCTCTGTCCCTTTGCTGAGGGCTGTTTTTCAAATCGCAGTCACGGTGATTTACAATTCATTTCATGTAGGGAACAGGCTCCCATCTCTTCAGAGGTAGTGACCATGCCACCCCTTCCACCCCAGCACCCAGAGTCCTTCCCCAGATCCACTGTGCGCCCAACACTCTGCTCTCACCCTCCCACCCCCTCTAGTAGCCTCCTTTCTGCAATCATATGTCTAGGGTTTGTTTTGGTTTGGGGTTTTTTTTCTGACCTTTTTTTGGTTCTTCTGTATTCTGCATATGAACAAAGTCCATGCCTGATTCATCTTCATAGTTATTGGTTTTTATTATATTTATTCAGATAACTTTGATTTTTCAACTCTATTCTATCTATCTAGAAATATTGAAAATATTGAAATATATTTCATATATAAAATATTTCTATATATAATGTTGAAAATATTATATATATTTAGGGGTTATAGGTACAAAACTCCAAAATATATGTGTGTGTTTAAAAAGAAAGGAATGTACTGAAAATGGATATTCTAGAGGTCCTTAATATAATTTAAAGATGGTATCTTTGTAATGATATGGTACTCAAAAGTAAGAAAGCAAAAGAAAGTGTTGAAGGTCTGAGAGCGGGTTTTAGTAAAAAAAAAAAAATGTGTGCTCAAATGACTTACTACAAAATATTTCAGTTAACTTAAATATCAGTAGTGCACCTATGTAACACCAAGCATTAGTTCTTCTGTTAGGGGGAAAGGATGTCCTGAGCTAATTCCGTGCAGGCTTTGTGGACTCCACCCCCACTCCAGACCAAAGCCATCAAGACATTGGGAAAGACAAATCCTGTCACCACCAAAGGGAAGGTGGCTGGGACCTGAGGGTGGAGTTAAGCAGCCAGGTTTGGTATAAAACCCAAACATGTGGGCCTTGGGGTCTCTCTCTCTCTTGCTCTGTCGCTCTCCTCCTGGCTTCACGGCTCCTGGCTTGCGGACAGCTCTCAGAGTGCCATTTGGGATTCCAGATAGGCAGATCGGGTAGGATGCATTTAAAACTTTGTCTCCCACTTTTCTCCCTGAGTTGTACATTTCCTCATTTGCCCTTCCTTTGTAAATAAACCTTTTATTAACCTTTCGTGTGTGCCTGCAGTAGAGCATTGACAAGTCCTTTTAAGCGCGGGTGAGGACCCACAGTCAGGCAACCCGTTTTGTATCAGGGCTGCCCTATAACACTTTCATATATAAAAATTAAGGTATTCAAAACTGCGTTCTCTAGTTTCTTGTAACAAATTAAAGACTGTTCAGTTAATCTAAAAATCCTGGTGCTCTTTCACCCTTAGCTTACCTGAACAAAAACCCTTATATCACCATTGCAAAGCCTCGTCAAAGAAATAGATATATACTTAAAAATCCTTGTTACTCTTGTTATAGGGCAGCCCCTAGGGCTTAGGCTCCCCACCCTGCCCCCCAGAGGAGCTGCTTCTGGGCAGCGCTACCGCCCTGCAGTGGGTGCCACAAGACAGCTTCGCTGAGGCCACCTCGCTGGGCTAGGGATGAGAGCTGGGAACACAGCTGGGTTTGAATGGTGCCACCCACCCTGGCAGGCTACAGGAGGCTGCTGCTTGAGGACAGGGCCCGGCCACCCTGACAGCTGTGCCCACTGCAACCAGCAGCGGGAGTGGCAGTCGGTGACAGTGGGTGGGCACTTCACCACCAGCCACCATCAGTGTCATGGACAAGGGTGGCAGCCAATCTGGCAGCAGAGGCTCTCTGTACCCCCACATACCACCCCAGGGCATGCAGCCCACTGGGGCTACAGCAGCAAGATCCCCTTTGAGACCTGTCATTGCTGCTGAGTGTCCGACATCACCTCCAGGTGCTGTTGCCTCATTCCCATCCAGCCAGGCCATCAGACTGTGGCTGTGCCTGCTGGGGTGTCTCATCAGAGGGGAGCACCTCCTGGGAGCACCTCCTGCTGCCACTGTGAATTGGATCCTGGCCCAGTGCTTGCGGCTGTGCCCCCACCTCCAGGCCCTCCCTGGCGGGACTGTACCACCTTACACGGGCAGCCTTAATTTAGGACCATCGGATACTGTGGACACTATCTGGGGTGACTCAGCTGGCCACGGAGGCCTTAGAAACTCTATTTCCCTGCTCTCCTGTTCATTAGAGAAACCTCATTGCTGTTCCCTGAGCCTGAGTGGTTGCAATTGAGCGCACGGGTGAGAGCCACAGACAGTGCCCTGTGCTCTGCCTTAGCTCTGTCCTTCTGAGAGGGGGCCAGGGAGGAAAGGCCCATACCTAGTACAGGAATCTGCAGACACACAGGCTGCACACACATGCTACATGACTCATGATCTGTTTTCTTTGAACTCAAGCTCTTGTTTTAAACTGAGATCTTGCCCTGCAGATGCCCCAAAGAGTGCCGGACACTGATGCCCTCTGATGTCTGTCAGCAAGTTCTGGGGCTGATCATGTAATGGGCTGTTTTGATGGACAATTTGCTCAAAACATAAAGGTTTGTCAGCACAGAGAGAACCGGAAGGACTCACAGGAGAGAGATATGTAGAGAAGGCCGCCTCGCTTCTTGGCTTTGGACTTGAACCAGGAATTTACAGACATGGAAGGAAACATGTGGAAGAGACACCGTGATGGCCTGAGTTGAATCCCTGCCCAGGGAGCTACCCACATGGTGCAGCAGACCTCTCCTTTCTTGCCCGATGCTCCCCTCAGCATGGCATTTCAGTAGATCTGCCTGTTTTGTTCCCCACTCTGTCTCTGATGAATCCTCTCACTCCCCTCCCCCACCCACCTCTGGCCTACACCCCAGCTCTTCTACACATAAATAAATCTTTAAAAAAAATGTTTGTTTTTGCATAAATCCAGTAAAGTTCTTCTTCCCTTTCTCTTTAATAGACAATTGGAAATATGGGTATTTTACCAAGGCTTTGTCTGGAATGTTGTGTTTTCAGAAACCAGACTGATCTCAGAGCCTACAAGAAAACAGTAAACTTGCACCTGTTTTAGGGGTACAAGGGTCTGTCAAGAGGGTAAAGAAGGCAACGCCTTGATAGGTCCAGAAACCCCAGATGTCTTGGGAGCCTCGAGAGGGATTTCCCCGAAGATACAGGTACCGCAGGCCAAGTCTGATGGTGAGATCTTGGCATGGTCCTGAGCCCTGACTCCTGGCTTTAGGAGCTCTCAGTCTGAGGGTTCCTATGTGAAGTTCCAACAAAGCAAAATTAAAAGGTCTGCATAATAATTTCTGTTCCTGTTGAATTCGTGCAAACTGACTGTGGTAATGTGGTACCTGGGTGAAGTCAGGTGCTGATAGCAAGTTCTAGAGTCTGGACGTGCTGGAGACCAGGAGCAGCAACTGTGATGGGCTGTTCTGATGGCTGTTTGCTGTGACTGTCTTTATGTAACTGATTATAACAAGGCCAGCTGGAGATGAAATGGGGGAACGGTGCAATGTCCCCCCATTCTCTCAGATCAATGGCCTGTGATTTGAGAAGTGAAAGTGCTTATAGATTCAAATCCTGGCTCTGCTTGTGGCTTTCTGGTAGTGACGGGCAGCAGATCCAGGCCCATTCCTCTAACACTTGTAGATATTTGCTATCTGTCCCTTTTGTTTTATATTCCCTTTTCTTTTCCTTGCTGCAGGGGATGGAGCCACAAAGATATCTGAAATGTATGTCATGGCGCGTTCTGTCCTTGTTGTCTTCCATGGGTTTTATGGTTTCTGGTCTTACATCCCAGCTTGTTATCCATTTTGAGTTGATTTTTGTGTGAAGTGGGAGACAGTGGTCTAGTTTCATTCCTTTGCACGAGGCTGTCCAGTGTCCCCAGCACTGTTTATGGAAGAGGCTTTCCTTGTGACCCCTCATCCTAACCCTGTCAGCATGAATTTTACTGGATGGCACATTGGAGAAAGGGGTTTATTCTTCCCATCAGTAGTTGTATTTTCAATTCACAATTCATTTTACCTTCTCCATGGTATTTGGGCAACCTTAGGTATTTACCTGAAACTATTTCAAAAGCACTTGAAACAATTAAAAAAGCTAGAGGTATATGCCCATTAAAGCGGGAAATAAATGATTAACCCATCAGGATCAGGACAATTTGTATCTGACAAGACAGAACAGGGAACAGTGTGTGTTGAGAAAGCAGCAGGTACAGACTCTGAGGAGCTGGAGAGGCGGTGAAGGGGGTGAGTGTCCTTCCTGCAGAGTGTCCAGTGTCCTCCAGGGTTGTCCAGGGATACCTACCTTGTGCTCTGTACCTCCTCCCCCTCTTTTTCCTCCCCACATGGGCCCAAGGGCAGGATTGGGGGGAAATGAGGTTTCTGGGTGTGTCCTCCAGGCATGGTTTTGAGTCCAAGTTTCCCTCCTGCTCTCCTCCCCCTGGGGTGGTTGGAGCTGGGGGCTGGGCTGGGCTGAGAGCTGGGGTGGGGGTGGGGCACATCCTGCAGCTTTGGCTTCTCCCCAGGGAGTCTGGCTGGTCCTCTACCCTGGGGTGGGGGTGGGGGGGGTAACTTTCAGTGTTTGGTTGGGAAACTGTTATCCCATCTTTCCCCGCACGGGACTCTACTGAGAGCTCACGCTAGACGTGTGCTCTGCCTTTATGCAGCAGATGGCAGAACCCAGATAGAGCATGCAGGCTTGGGGCCCAGGGGGTGCCCCTCATTCTCCCTGCTAACAGACTGAGTGTGTTTTCTCTGATCAGGACTCATTTTCCCTTCTCTGCTGCTCTGTCCCAGCAGGTCCCTGACCCTGGGGCAGAAATCCCACCCCCTCCACTTCCCCCCACCAGGGGTTAGCAAGGATAAGGACAAGGAGGAAGCCTGGAAGCCCTCAGTGGATATCTGACTGGGCTCCTGCTGTGTTTGGGGCAGGACCTCCTCCTTGTCCCTGGCACATCAGGGCTGGGGAGAGACTGACCTTCACTGAACAAGCAGACAGAGCAGGACAGGGGTCTGTAGAGGGACCCTGGGGGGACTGACTCCTGGAGGATAATGTCCTGTGTCCTGATGCTTCTCAGGGACACCTGCTCACACTGAGGGGGACAGGACCACAAGTAGGCGCTAGCCTGTGCTTCATGGGGGCCTGGGTCTGGGCCTCTGTCTTGGGGAATCACCAGGTGTGATGATGGGGATAGGAGGGCAGTTTGCACCCCAGGCCCAGGTGCAGGGAAAGGAGGGGCCTGGTGCTCTGAGCAGTGTGGGTCTGGGGTGTTGTTCCACAGGGTGGGAAGGGAAGGGAGGGTGTTTTTCTCCAATAAACCTCATGTTCTAGCAGCACAGAGGCTCAGAAGCCTTGAGAAGAGCCAGGTCTGTCCTTTTTGGTCTCAAGGCCTAGGGGTCACTAGGACGGGCCCTGCTCCTGCTGGTGGGGGGGGGGGTCCCTGGGCCCTGCTCCCCCCTGAGCCTAGAGCTCTTGGCTGCCTGATCCTCTATGTGGGCCTGGCTGCCTCCTGCCCTGTCTCTCCCCAGCCCTGAGGAGATGGCGCCTGCTCCTGCCCCAGCTCTGTGCTCTGCCTCCCCCCTCCCTGCTGCTCCTCCTCCAGCTGCCCCATGGGGGTCCCCAGGTGAGTGTGTCCCTCCCAGTCCTGTGTCTCCCTCAGTGGGTGGGGCCCAGGGGCTCTGGGAGCTCTTCCTTCAGGAAGGACAGCTGTGTGGGGGCCCTGGCTCTTGAAAGATGGGGGTGCTCCCCACCACTCATGTGACGACACAGTTCAGAGCAGTCTCTGAGCTGGAACATGGGGGGAGGGATGACATTGCTCAGTCAGGGATTTATGGATTTTAAAAAGTCAACTGTCTAAAATGTGAAAATACCTTTCACCTCATTTTTTTGCTCTTGATTTATTTGTATCAGAAACACTTGTCAGTTATTAATTCATTTCACTCCACCAATATCTGTATATTATGTGCTATGTGCTGTGCATAAAACAAACAGATTTGCTGTATTCACAGAGCTGCTTTCTCGGAGGAGTCAGTGCATAATAAAGGCAGGAAACCCATGCCCCCCCCATACCGAACGCCGACCTCAGTTTCCCTCAGCCAATAAAAGGAAACAGAGTTTGAGGAAAAGGAAAGCAGTTTAATTTGTCCACAAATGAGGAGGGCAGCCGACTCATGTCTGAAAGACCACCGTCCTGCTCTTTGTCAGAGGGCAGGGGTATTTATACAAAGGGAAAAAAGGGGAAGATGGGCTGGGGTCTGCAAAGGGGAGGGGGAAGGGGTGAGCATGGAGATAGGCGGGCGCCAGCTTGTTCTTCTTCAATAGCAGATGTTTCACTTCCTCTTCCTTGAAATACAGGAACGGGGCCTCTCTGGTGGCACAAGGGGTTAAGCATAACACTGTGAAGCTGTCCACAGCCTCTGAAGCACCAGTTCAATCCCAGCCCTGCCAGGGAGATACCCTCATGGTGCAGCAGACCTCTCCTGTCTCGCCCGCTGCTCCCCTCAGCAGTGTATTTCGTCAGTCTGCCTGTTCTGTTCCCCACTCTGTCTCTGGTGAATCCTCTCACCCCCCCCATCCCCCGTACCTCTGGCCTATAACCCAGTTCTGGTATGCATTAATAAATTAATCTTTAAAAAAAAAAAGAAGGAAAATAATAAAATGGAAAAAAAAAGAAATGCAGGAATGCTCATGTGGGAGATGAGTCATAAAGATAAATCTCTCAAACAAGGGGGAAATTGCAACAAATGGGGGGAAGACAAACTGTTCATCTTGTTAATGCCCATCAAAGACAAATCTGTAGGGAAATAGGAGAAAGACAAACTTGTTAATGCCTGTCTAAGAGACTGCTCATTTGTAACTGTATCACCCCCACCTGTAGAGGGGCTGAGAGGAGGGACAGGCAGGGAGCAGGTCGGGCAGCAGGGGAGGGTGTGGGGGTTCCTGTGTCCATTAAGGGGGTCAGTGTAGATGGTGGGATGGGAGAAAAGCCCTGGGGAGGAGTGATGGGGGTGAGGGTCCCATGGAAGAAACAGCCTGTGGGGGGCTGGCTGGTGCCAGGTGAGCAAGGACAGAGGGGGTTGCCCTGCTCATTACTCACAGAAAGGACATGAGAGGTGAGCCTCAACAAGTGACTTGATGGTCATAAGTTATATCTCAATTAAGTGACTTTAGAGCCATATTAAGAAATGGGTCTACAAGTTGCCTGTGTCTGTCCTCCACTGTGTCCACATCCAGGACTTGTGGGGCAGGAAACTGCCTCAGCCCATGAGGAGCTGAGCACAGACGGCTTCACTGCACAGATGCTCTCAAGGTGCCTCCTCTGCGTGGTCCTGAGTCACGTGATGAGATGCTGACGTCATGCTGCTTCTGTGATGGATGAGACTTTTAGGTGCCTTGGGTGGGAGGCAGCTTATTTTTCATGTGGGCAGAATGGAAATAATTAGTGCCCAGAAGGTCTTCTGTGTTGATTTTTGAATTTCCACCAACTCTGTGATAAACATGAGGGGAGACAACTCCCCCCCCACCCGTGTGTCTGACTTGCTGGCTCTTCCTCATGAGGAGAATGAAGCAGAAGGGATGTGCCACGTCACAGAGTCAGGCTCACAGGGGCTGAGACTTCCCGCCCGGGCTCCCCTCCTGGTCCCTCTCTGGGGTGACTCCCTGCACACGGTGGACCCTCAGCTAAGGGGACGCCACAGGACAAGGACCTGAGGGTTTTCTCCAGGAGCCACATGCAGGAGCTCTGAGGCAGGTCCTTCCACGCTGATCACGGCTGTTCAGATCTGCCAACATCTTGTCCCCATCGCAGCCTCGTGGGAACTGGAGCTGGAGCCTCTGAGGGAGGCCCCTCCTGCCGCCTCCCCCTCAGAGACTGTGGAGATGCCAGATCTTTGTTTTAGGTGCAAAGTAGGAAGTGATTTGGTATAAACCAGTAAAATATTCAGGCGATAAAGTCATCAGTGGCTGTTTTCTCACAAGAAACAGTGGAGGCCAGAGTAGCTCACGTGACGGTCAAGGTCCTGATTGCAATGAGCTGTCAGACAAGGATTCCACATCCTCTGAAGTGTCCTTCAAAATAAGTGATTTTAAAAAATTAGTTCTACCGGTTTTAGAGTCCCATTTAATTTTGCTGTTTTGTTTTCTTTATACTATCCCCAGAGCGGTGTCTGCAGGGTCACAGAGGGGCTGCCAGAGCCCCAGAATCAGCCCCCAGGGCTGGTCCTCCAGGGCAGCACAGGCCTCTCTCCTCTAGATTCCCTGAATAACCTCCTCGTGGCTCCCTGAATCTCCCTGCCACCCCAGCATTGGGGAGTTGGGGAGGATGTTGTGGCTCAGGAAATGGGGGCCTCCTCCTAATCAAATGTCCTCTCCTCATCTCCATCATCAGCCTGAGTGTGCGTGTTTGAGTCACATCAGCCCTGCAAGGAGAGGAAAGGCCCAGAACTTTAGTAGTTCCCTGGTCAGTTACAGCATCCACCCCTCTGCAATCCCTCCAGGGGAGAGAGACTCTCCCAGAGCCCCCCCCCCCCACAGAGCCCGCATCACCCACACAGACCTTCCCCTCACAGTGTCCCCGATGCTGCCCCTGTAACAGGGTGGTCCCCAGGAAAGGGGGAGGTTCCCTGCCCCACCCAAGGGAGGGTGGAGCTGAGCAGGAAGAGGAGAAGCTGCAGAAGAGACTGAGGAAGGAAGGAAGCAGGATGGAGCCTAGAGACACGTGAAGAAACTGCGCTTGTCTTTTGGTCGTGGACTGGGTGACACAGATGTGGGTGACACCCGTGGGAGGTGACCATGGCAGCTTTTATCTTGGTGTTGATTTTGCTCTTTTCCTTCCGGGCTTGTCTGGTAGTTTCTGACCCTTTTCTGTGGGTCCCCACTGGAAGATTCTTTAGACTTGTGGCAGGCTTTGAGGCCTTGCTCTGGGCCGATCCCATATGGATGGACTTTTACCCACGAGGGGATGGGTAACTTTGGGTGCTTTATTTAGAAACTAGACTCTTTGCCTTTCCTGTATTGTTTCCTAGTTTTATTAAAGTTCCTTCCCATTAAAGTCTCATGTTTTGTGTTGATGCGGCGGATGGCAGAACCCATTTAGAATAGGCAGGTTTGCGGGGTTTGGGCTGCCCCTCTCCCTGTTCTTTAACACCCCTTCCTGGCCCCACCCTCTCTGGTTCCCCCACTACTCCTTTTGGGCCCCATCCCCTAGTCCCCATTTTCATCCTCTGCTCCATTTCCAGAAGCCTCCCCATCTTCCTAGTCATGCCCTGGGGGCTCTCCTTGACCTGCCCTCATTCAGAGATAGAGAATTTTTAAACGATGTATATTTATTTATTTATTTCCTTACAGCGTGGGTCATCTTTCTATAGTTATTTTTCCTCTTAGGTGCGGCCCTTCCACCAAAGATCCACCACACCCCACCACCAGCTCCCTGGGTCTCTCCCCGGCTCTGAATACTCCTGCTCCCCCCTGCTCTAAGACGTGGATGGGTGGTTGGCCCACGGGTCTTGGAGTTTCCTGGAACCTTGTCCTTTTCCTGGGCGAGGACCTGGGCTCCTGGGTAGAATTGAATGTTAATTCCCAGGAGGAGGCGCTTTCACCCCTGGAAGCAGAAGCAGAAACAAAGTACAGAGACGCTGGAGTCCAAGGATCCACCTAAGACCGTAGGAAACTCTATATTTGGGGGATCAGCCCATTATCTGGGAATCAGCCATTATGACCTGGAAACCTGCTTTTGTCCTTTGTCCACAGGACCAAGAAAATTTGAGGACTTCGGACCTGACACTGGACTTGGGCGCCCCCTTGTGGCAGATCCCTGTCCTGCCGCTGGAGGCCCAGGGAGCCTGGGGAGGGCCTGGCTGAGCAGGAGAAAGGGCAGCTCTGGGCTCCTGCGCTCAGCACTGTGGCCACACGGGGGCGCTGCCGCGCTGCTCCGGATTCTGGTGGAGCCACCAGGACGGGGCGGGGGCTGAGGTGGGCAGAGTTGGGGGTGCTAGAGGGCGGCGTCCTAGGGTGAGATGCTCTGTGAGGAGTCAGAGCCACAGGGCTCAGAGGAGAGAAGACTCCCGGAGCCTGCCCTGGGTGTGAGGTTTCCAGCTTTTCTCCCAGAACCCCTCTCTCCAGTCCCTGGATGGTGATACCTGGGAAAACTGGAAAGAGAAAATATTTCCTTCTATAACCTATTAAATATTGAGAGTATTTTAAAAAATGACATTTAAAGAACACTGTTCGATTTACAGAAAAGTTGCGAAGGCAGTACAGGTCTTGTTTATCCCACACCATTTCCATTTTGTTAACATCCTACAGGAGGACAGTTCCTTTTTTTTTTTTTTTTTTTTTAACAACTAATGAAGCAATGTTGACATAATTACTAAACACCATACTTTCATTTCAGTTTTTGCTAATGTCCATTTGATGCTCCATAATCCCATCCAGTTTGCCTGGATGACAGTTCCTCAGACCTCCTTGTTTTTATAACATTGACACTGGTGAGGAGTGATGTTTGGGAGAGGTGTTGGGGTCACAGATGGGGGTTCTCGGGTCACCTCTGAGAAAAGCTTCACCAGAGTCCTCCTCTCAGTGGCGTGAGGGCACACACACACACACACACACACACACACAAAAGGAAAGAAGATGATGCTTGTGCAGACACCAGCAGGCAGGAGGAGCTGCCCCTGGAGAGGGCTGGTGTGTGAGGAGAAGCCTGCAGGCCCCAGGTAGAGCCCTGGGAGCAGAGCTGCGTCTTCCCAGGCCAGAAAGGGCACTGAGGTAGTGTTCTAGTTGGGAGGGCTCATTCCTTTGTGGAATTGTTATCTGTTGTTAAATTAATTACTTCTATGGTGTGACTGGGCTGATTTGTCAGGAGCAGCGAGTCTCTGCAATGGCTCCATCCCTGTATCCCACCTCTGGTCTGCACCTCCTTATACTTCCTGTAGCATCTGATACTTGCTAGCAGTTGGCCCACAGCGATTTTCATTTCCATAATTGATTTAATGACTATGTTAATCACTTCTACCCCCACCTCCAGTTTCAGGTCTTGTGACCCCTCCACCCTAAATTTCCTACTCTTAGCCTCCATCAAGGAGCACTGCTCAGGACTATTGTCCCTCAATTTAGGTTTTTTGTTTTGACTGGGACTGTGTGTTTGGGGAAGCGGACTCCAGGGGTTCAGGGACATTGTCCATTTACCACGGCAGTGCTCATTATGTCCACCTGACTCATCACTGATGGTGTTAACTAACCTTCAACACCTGGCTAAGGTCAATTTCCCAGATTTCTTCCTGAAAAGCTACTCTTTTTCCCATTTATTTAGAGGCTGTTGTCTTTGGAAGGAAGTCACTATGGGCAGCTCACACTTACGGGTGTGCTGCTATAAACATTTACATGCATGATTCCACTCCTAGGTATTTACCCAAATGACACAGAAACATTAATTCCAAAGGGCACCTGCACCCCTATATTGATAGCAGCACTATTTACAATAGCTAAGCTATGGAAACAACCCAAATGCCCAAAAATAGATGACTGGATCAAGAAGAAGTGTTATATAGACACCGTGGAATATTACTCAGCAATCAAAAAAGATAAACTCATGCAATTTGCAGCAACATGGATGTTGCTAGAAGGTATCATGCTCTGTGAAATAAGCCAGAAAGAAAAAGAAAAATACCGGATGGTCTCACTCATAGCAGGAATCTAGAAAACCTAACTAAGGGACTAGGAAAAAGAATAACTATAATACAGAAAAAATCAAAATCAACAAGCAACTATAAACCAGAGACACACTATGGGGGGAAGGGGAGAAGAGGGATTCGGGTCAAAATAAGGGGGGTGAAATTGTATGGGGAATATAAAAAAAATAAATCTTAATAAAAAAATAAAGCAGAAAAAAAACCATTTACATGCATGCAGAGTTTTTTTAATATCAGTTTTCTTTTTTTTAAAGATGTATTTATGCATACAAGAACTGGGGTACAGGCCAGAGATGTGGGGGTTGAGAGGATTCACCAGAGACAGAGTGGGGGGCAAAACAGGCAGCTAACTGAAATACACTGCTCAGGGGAGCAGTGAACGAGTCAAGAGAGGTCTGCTGCGCCATGTGGGTCACCTCCCCAACTGCACACAGCTTCCTAGTTGCGTCTTAACCCCTTGTGCCTCCAGGGAGGCCCCCAAATATAAGTTTTCAAATTATTTGGGTAACTAGCTGGGGCAGTGATCGCTGGGCTGTATGTCAGGCAGTGTTGAGGCTCCTGTTGTCCACATCCTGGGCAGCACCTGTGCAGGGTTTGTATTTTTCAGCCCCTACCAGGTGTGATGGCATCACTGTTGTTCTTTTTGTCTTTCCCTAGTGCCCCGTGATGCTGAGCATCTATTCATGTTCTTCCTTGTCGTCTGTGTCTCTTCCTGGTGACATGTCTGTTAAACTCTTTGGTCCATTTTTCAAATGAGGCACCACTCATTTACAACACTGTTGTTGTCCCTTTTAAAATTGTGTTATTTCTTTCTGCTCATTGAGTTTTAAGTGTTATTTTGTAAATTCTAGATACAGTCCTTGATCAGATTCATGATTTGCAAATGTTTCCCCCACTCTGTGTCCTGAACTCCTGTGCTGACAGGAAAACAAGCATTGTTGTCCAGACAGAAGCATGGATATATATTTTTTTTTTTTTTTTTGAGAAGAGAAATGATAAATCACTAATTGGCTTTGACCAGAAGTCCTAGCTGACAGGGGTGTTGGGAGGGTGACTTACCCATGTGTGTCCTTGAGTGTTATTTAAATGTTCTTGTATGTGCATGAAATATGCTTTTAAAAGTAAATTATACTACATTACTCAACTTATAACACTCCTCACACATCACGACCAAATCACGTGTTAAGACCAGACTGGCACGTGTGTTACCAGTGATGGACCCGCACATCATAGTCGCTAAAGTCATGGTTTCCCTTTGGGTTCACTCTGGTGTTGTCCGTTCTGTGGGTGTTGTTGGACAAATGTACAATGACCTGTGTCCATCATTATTTTCACTGCCCATAATGTCTCTGTGCTCCAACGAAACAAGTACACAGTGAAGGAAACTATCATTAAAATGAAAAGACAATATTGAGTCAGAGAAAATATTTGCACATCATCAATCCAACAAGGAGTTACTATCCAAGATCTACAAAGAACTCCAAAACACGGAAACAACCCAATCAAAACAGGGGCAGGGGAGCTAAATAGGTACTTTGCTAAAGAAGACACACATGTGGCCAATAGGTACATGGACGCATGTTTATCATCATGTGCTGTCAGGAAAATGCCAATTAAAACCACAATGAGTTACCACCTCACACCTGTGAGTTGAAGGGTGTGGAGGGAAAGGAACTCTGGCACATGGTGGGTGGGGATGAGTCTGGTCCTGTCAGCGGGCTGAATGAGGGGTTCCCAGGACCCTCAAACCTGTACACTCTACATGGGATCTGCCATCACCAGAATAAAGACAAAATCTAATGCCTAACATCTTTGTTAGAAAGTGGGCCTCCCCGGTGGCGCAGCGGTTGAGCGCTGGGTTGCGAAACTGCCCGCAGCCTCTGCAGCACCGGTTCAATCCCCAGCTGCTCCCCGGCCACTGGAGGAGGGTCCCACATGGTGCGCAGACCTCTCCTGCCGCCCGCTGCTCCCCTCTGCCTGCTCTGATCCCCGCTCTGGCTCTGGTGAATTCTCTCACCCTCCCAAGCTTCTGACTGTACCCAGTGCTTGTATAAATAAATAAATAAACAAACAAACAAACAAACAAATAAATAAATAAATCTTCAAAAAAAAAAAGAGTATCCTTCCTTTTAAGAAAAAAAAAAAAGAACAGAACTTTAACACAGTGAGTGTGCAATAGAGAATCAGTGTGCAATAGGGAAAGAGAAGAGAAAGAATATAGATAAATAGTTCCCAATTAAGCACCCAAAGCTACCTGTCCCCTCATGGGTAAATGCCCAGCCAAACAGGCTTGGCTCACAGCAGAACGACTGAGGCCCAAAAGCCTGCCACAGTCTAGGGCACCTACTGGTGACCCATGGGACAGGGGCAGGAGGGGCCAGGCAAGTCTGGAAGGACAAGAGCAAAATCAAATCCACATCAAGATAAAGGCTGCCATTGTCAGGGTCCCCTGGGTCTCTCACCCACATCTCTGTCTCTTTCACGTGTCTCTGTCCATGTCCCCAACTCCCTGGCACAAGTCCAAGCCTGGAAGTTGAGGAATGTCACTACTAGTAATGAATGTTACTGAAAAGCTTGAATTAATTCTCCTCCTACAGCGCACACAGACACCTTCACTGCTCACGCGGCTCTGGAGGCAAAGGGGAAAGCGTGGCTTCTCCTTCCCAGGAGAGAAGTGGGTCTCAGTAGGGGGGTCTGTGGGTCACTTGCCCCCTCGGGTAGAAGAGCAGCTCTCATGGGGCCCTGGAGGTGACCTTACCCCGTGTCTGCGGTGCCCACGTGGAGAGAGGGGTCTCTAGGCATCTCTGCCCTTGACGTCCATCCTCACTGTCTGTGCTGCAGAAGCTGTTTCTGCCTGAGGTGGACGTTCACCCTGGGGCTCACAGATCCTGCTTGTCCTTTGGCCTCTCTCTGAGATGACGGCCACGACTGCTGTTTACTAAAAGAACATCATCATTGGGCCTCCCCTGGTGGTGCAGTGGTTGAGCGCTGTCCAAAGCCTCTGCAGCACCGGTTCGTTCCCCGACCGCAGGCGAGGGTCCCACCAAAAAAAAAAAAAAAAAAAAAAAGAACATCATCATTTCTGTTAAAAGTCTAAGCTATTTCCTCACTAGAGAATCTCAGATGTTCCTCCTCCCTGATGTTATTTTAAACCCAGTAGCTCCCCCAACACTAACCTATGAGCATCTTCTATGATTTCATTCACAGACATTTGTCCACCATCTGCAGATCCCCCAGGAGGGAACAGGAGTGTGTGCGTGGACTGTGGACCCTCAATAGGTCTCTCACACGTGTGCTCACAGGCCTTATTCCTCCTGCTCCTGTGCGTGTCCACAGGGCGTCTGTCCTGAAATCCTCCCTGTTGCTTCAATAATGATGTATTGTATCACCTCAGTAGCCATAAAAGGACTCATAAAACAGGTATCCTTTTGCTTTAACTTTGATTCCTCATTTTCCCTCTATATCAACATCCTTTCAGTGAGAAGGTTTGAAGTGTTTGGGGAGAAACAGGAACCCTCTGCTACATGGTCCCCCTCCTAGATGATGTTGTCATCAGGGCTCACGGCCTTATGGTCCCATCTCCTAGTGCACAGCCCTCCCCGGGCAAGGACTGGTCATGGGAGACAGACTTACAACTTCCTGTGGTCTCAACTTTTCTCACCATTTGTTTCCTGCTTTTTCCATCAGAGATGAGCAGGAGGAGGTGAGTGTCCAGCTCCTCTCCGGGAATCCTCAGCCTTTGTCCTCCTTCAGGCATGAGGGGACAAGCAGGGACAGGGAGTCAGGGTCCCGGCTGTGTCCAGGTTCTGCCATCACTGGCCTGATGGTCTTTTGATTATTCACCCTCATCTAGATAACAAGAATGAATTTGAAGTTCTTTTTAGCTCAAATCCTAACACTCTCTGGCAGGCATGGATTTTGTTTTTAAGATTCATTTATTTTTTAAATTTATTTATGCATACAAGAACTGGGGTACAGACCAGAGGTGTGGGGGTGAGAGGATTCACCAGAGATAGTGGGGAACAGAACAGGTGGATGGGCTGAAATACACTGCTAAGGGGAGCAGTGGGTGAGTCAGGAGAGGTCTGCTGCACATGTCGGTATCTCCCTGGCCGGGGATCGAACTCGTGCTGCAGAAGCTGTGGACAGCTTCATAGGGTGCATCTTAACCCCTTGTGCCACCAGGGAGGCCCAAGATTTATTTATTCATACTTATAAGAACTGCGGTACAGGCCAGAGGTGTGTGTGTGGGGGGGTGAGAGGATTCACCAGGGACAGAGTGGGGAGCAGAACAGGCAGACTGACTGAAATACACTGCTGAGGGGAGCAGCGGGCGAGACAGAAGAGGTCTGCTACACCATGTGGGTAGCTCTCTGGCCTGGGATCTAACTTGTGCTTCAGAGGCTGCAGATAGCTTCACAATGTTGTGCTTAACCCCTTATGCCACCAGGAGGCCCAGGCATGAATTTTTGCAGCTTCACTTGTCACTTTCTCAGGCCAGAACAGAGAAGGGGGGGTCAGGTGGGCACAGGACACCACACCCTGCAGCGGGACAGTCACCAGTTCCACTCTCAGGTTATGTTAAAACAGGGCAATGTTGGGGACAGTCACTGTCTCTGAGTCCTCATCCATGTGCTCACACTTGCAAGACAACACTCAGGCTCAGGGTGTGAAAGCAACAGGGTTTATTAAAAAGGGGAGACTGCAAACAAGGAAGGAGTGTCTAAGCCCAGAAATGGTCATCCGTCCTACCTCAGACAGTGTCCTCAGTGTCCAGTGGTCTGAAACAAAGGCTGCTCATACAAGCTGTGCTATGACAGCCTGGAGCTGGTGACAACAGGTAAGCAGTGGACCAGGCGCCAACTCCCGGTGGCAGCTGGAGGTGAGCCCAGGTGGAGCTGCTCAGGTGATGCTGCAGCAGCCAGCAACAGCTGTCCAAAGGCCAGGCGGACAGCACCAGACCCTGGACTGGACACTGCCAGATGCAATAGCACCAGGAGATGGTGCCCAAGGATGAGAAGAGGTGGACAGCTCTCAGAGGAGGCCGGACACAGGTCAGCAGTGCTGGTCAGCACTGGTCCAGCAGCAATGGTTCCAGAGATGCCAGTTTACATCTGATAAAGATGCCCTTGTACCAACAGCAAACAGCCTTAGAGAGGCTGGACATAAGCACCAGCAAACAGCTCCTTTAGAAACCCCAGGGACAGCCTGACGATGTTGTCTGCAGGCGGTGTTAGAGCCAGGGCCAGAGGTAGGCGTAGCCATCAGGTCTCAGCAAAGGTCTCTGGAAAAGGTTTCATACTCTGCAGAGGTCTTGGCAAAGATCTTTCTAGAAGTACCAACAAATCTTTAGACCACTAGTTGTCTATCAAGTGGCTCAGGCTGGCTGCTGCTCTGGCTTGTATCCTCTTCAGGGCGCCGCCTTTCAAGCTTGATTGGCCCCTTTACAATCCCAGCTGTTTGGCTGGTGCCAGTGGAGCTCCAATCAGATTGGTCCATTTAGATGCCATCCAGGCATCTTTTTGAGACCATACAGGTCTCAAAAACCTTGAATGGTGGGGGGCTCCCTGGTGGCACAGGGGTTAATGACACAGCACATTCAAGCTATTGCCAGCCACTACAACATGAGTTCGATCCCCGGCCAGGGAACCAACCCACGTGGCACAGCAGACCTCTCCTGTCTAGCCGTTGCTCCCCTTAGCAAAGTATTTCAGTAGATCCGCCTGTTCTGCTCCCTACTCTGACTCTGGTGAATCCTCTTACCCCATAAACCTCTGGCCTAAACCCCAGTTCTTGTGTGCATACCTAAGTAAAAATAAAAATCTCTTTTAAAACACACAAACAAAACAAAAAAAACCTTCAATGACACCTGTGAGAGCTTGAATCTGATTGGTCCATTATAATTCTGGCACTGTGTTCCTAAATGAAACACCTGTCAGTGTGTCCAGATGCCTGAGGTCAGATAGTCTCACCCTGGAGTGCAGGCCGCTGTCACTCAGAGGGCATCAAACAGGCCCGTAGGTTGCATGCAGTAAGGTTCCCTCTCCCCCCAGCATCAGGGATCACAGTAGGTCTGGGCTTCAGCAGGGCCAGATGCTCACCTGAGCATCCAGAGCAGGCACCCCTCTATCACAGCCCACCAGGCTGGTCTCCCACCTGCCATAGCACAGCCCAGGCCAACGCTGCCAGAGCTCAGGGAGGCCCACAGTCCGCATGCTGAGTTTGGGCCTAGAATGCCATGGGCCTCTCTCCCCGTGGCTTCTGTCAAGGCTTGCTACTGAAGCGGGCCTCAGCAAAGCTGGTCGTACCCCACCGCTTGCACCAGGCTGCAGGGATCCAGATTAAATGTAGAAGCAGGAAAATGACCCCTGGGCAAGTCTGCTCCCAGAGGACAAATTGACCAGAATAAAACTGGACCTGCTGTTCCCTCCTGTGGTGGCTCCTGGCAGCGTGGACAGCACACAGTGACCTCGGCGGGTCAGAGAGTCACTCAGCTGAGAGCAGGCCTGGCAGAAGCTGTGGCCACAGGAAATGCTTCCAGTGCCTCCTGTCTCCAGGCAGATGCTGCAGATCACTTCTTCCAGGGGGGGTCCAGTAGTAACCCCAAGGCCATGACTGTCCTGCAAGGTGGGTGAGGAAGGTGAACAAGGGAGGGCAGAGGAGACGCTCAGGGAGGAGGTGACCACACCTGCCCTGGTGAGACCGCAGGAGCCTCCTGCCTGCCCCGCACACGCTCACCCTCTCCAGTCTCTGCTCCCCACGGCGCCCCAGGCCTTTCTCAACATGGACCCTCACCTGCCTTCTCTGCTCCCCACACCAGGCAGGGAGGGCTCACAGGACCTGTCATCCCCTCCACTTTCTCTCCCATCTCACCTGCCTCCAGCACCAGAGCAGCATGAGGAGGAATTTTTTTTTAATTTGACTTGTCAATAGAAGGGCTGGCTGGGCAGGTAGTGGGCGCCCGTCACTAAGAGGACCCAACCCTCACTCTGGATGTTTCCAGTGTTTGTGACCACACTGAGGTCTCAGCCTCCTCAGCTCGGAGACCCTTCCTCACTGCAACTGCCACAGCAGGGGGCCCTGGGTGGTCAGAACCCCGGTCGCCCAATGTGTGGCCTGGGCTGCGCTTCTGAGTCTCACTCCCCACAGTCATTAGTCACGCTGGGATCATGGTATCTGACAACTTCTAGGGTGTCGTGGGTTAAACTGAGTAATTCATGCAAATGTTTCTCTTATTTTCATTGTTGATGTTTTTCCCTTTTTTTTTTTTTTAGTTTGCATTATGAAAACTCAATTCAACACTTTCTCCTTCTCCCAGGTTTTTTCCTAATTGCACAGCCTTGTTACAGCAACAACCCAAATAAAAGAACTTTTATAGTAAAAAAAAGAACTCACCTCCAATCCCAGTAGCAAATATCATAATGATACTTACCTTTCCGTGCTCTCCTCCAGGGTGGCCATGCGTACAAGGAGATGCATCCTGAACACTAGTGGGGAGAGGTGTGGGGGAAGCAGCCTGGGTTTGACCTGACATCCTCTCCCTGCTGCACATGGAGGGTTACGCTGGGGAGACAGGAGAGCCCCAGAATGAGAAAGAAACGTCAGTTTGCCCCTCTAACATTATATCTTCCCCTAGGAGCTGAGGGAGACCCTGGTGGGTCCGCTAAACTTGAGCAGCCTGTTCAGCCGCCATTTTTGTGACCTGCAGTTCTGCATTCCTGAACAAGGTCAGAACTGCCCGGTCACTCAGTCACGGGAGCCAGACCTTACATGGTGCCTTGCAAATCTTTCAAGAGAGAAAGCTTGATCTCCCTGGGAAGGCGATGTATCACGAGGTGTGACAAGGGAGCCCAGAAGCTGACCAGTGGGCTGCCTTGTTGATAAGATTAGGCCCATGGTCCAGGGTCTGGGGTTTGGTTTCGATTCCAACACTTGATCATCAAGCAGATAAGAATTATCTGGTCAGCAGACTCCTGTCCCCCTAAAGCCCAAGACGACGTTCCTTATTTCACCCATCCTTTCCTCCTTGTCCTCCTACCCCACGTAACTGATGCTGTATGATTATTCTAGCAATAAAAATGGCCCGGATCTTCCTCTTCCGCAGCATCCTGCATCATGTAGCCTGCTCCACGACTCCCGTTTCTTTATCAGTGTGGTGTTGCCCAACGCAACAGACCCAGTTCCATCTCTCCTCCCTTCCTGGACTGTAGACAAAGGCTCAGCTCAGGAACTGGGGTGACCTGGGCTAATCCTGCCCCTGGGCCAGGCCAGTGGGGGACACACATTCCTCCCTCCCCCTGTGTGGCTCCCTCCATCTCTGGTCTATTTTTTTTTTAATTTTTTTTTATAGAGGCATGTTTATTTATTTATTTGTTTGTTTGTTTGTTCTGTTTACACATGCACTGGGTACAGTCAGAAGCGCGGGAGGGTGAGAGAATTCACCAGAGCCAGAGCAGGGAGCAGAGCAGGCAGAAGGACCAAAAAACACTGCTGAGGGGAGCAGCGGGCGGCAGGAGAGGTCTGCGCGCCATGTGGGAACCTCCTCCGGTGGCCTGGGAGCAGCTGGGGATCGAACCAACAGGCGCTGCAGAGGCTGAGGGCAGCTTCACAACCCAGCGCTCAACCGCTGCGCCACCGGGGAGGCCCTTCTCCATCTCTGGTCTAGAGAGAAAGTAGCTGAAGCGCATGGAACAACCTCATTTTGAGGCCCGTGGGTTTTCTATGGTGATTCCAAAGAAGATGAATGTAGGGGACTGAAGATGAACATTGGCGACTGGGGGAGGGAGCTGTCAGGGGTGAAGTTACCACCACATCCTAGCAGGGGCCTGGAGCAGGGGTCCTGCCCAGCTCCTTACACCTCAAACCAACCATGAGATATTTCTAAACCTCAGCCTCTTCTTCAGGTCCAATGCCTTTTCAGTCCTGCTTGGAAACTGCTTCTCCACAGAACTGCATTTACTGAGGTGTTGTTCTGGCACTCTTTACTCTGTGTGCAATTTCAATTCATTTATTCTGGGGCTTGATGTTAATTGTCTTCCCATCATCTTGTGTTGTATATCCTGTCATTCTTGTTACACACACACACACACACACACACACACACACACTCCCCTCTCCTTGGGAACCAGACCCTCACTCAGCACTGGGGTTATTCTGACCCTCTGTCTCTGGTCCCCTCAGAGCCGCCCTCTCTGCAGTGTCTCTACTCAGCGGTGTCTGAGCAGCCCCAGGAGTCCCTGCACCTCCTGCCTCTGACCTTGTGGGAAACCAGCCCCTCAGCCTGCATGACAGTGAGGAGGCGAAGGCAAAGTCCTGAGGTCAGTGACTGCTGGAAGACAATTTGCTTTTTTTGTTTCTTTTTCCCCTCATTGTACTACTCAGTTGAGGTAACATTGCTTTGCACACTGTATGTGTTCAGAGGCCCAGGGTCACCCCTCTTCAGATGTTTGTTACCACATCACGCCTACCATAAGGGCACCCACAGTCTTCACCATAGTTCACTGGGCCCTCTTCCTACCTTGTTTCCTGCTCTTACCCCCACCCCATACCTTCAATTCCACAGTCATATTTCTAGACTTTGTTTTGGTTTAGTTTCACCTGTGCCCGCTTTGTTTCTTTATATTCCATATATGAATGAAATCATCCAGTATTTAACTTTCTCCTTCAAACTTATTTCACTTAGCATAATCCCATCCATATCTATCCTTGTTGCAAAGTCAGTATTTTTCTTTTTCATGGATGAGTAGTATTCCATTGTGTATACAGTTTGTGTTCTTTATCCCCTCACCTGCCGTTGGGCACTTAGGTAGTCTCCATTGCTTGGTTATGGTAGACAGTGCTGCAGTGACCATAGGAGGCGCATATTCCTCGGAATTAGCATTTTACGTTCTTTGGATAAATACCAAGGAATGGAATGCTTGACCATGGGACAGGTCTATTTTGAATATTTTGAGAAAACTTCATTTGTTTTCCATAGGGGCAGGACCAATGTGCTATCCGTAGAAAAGAGAGGTTCCAGGTTACCGCCCCACCCAAGGAAATGTGGGGCTGAGCAGGGATGAGAAGCTAAGGAAGAGGAGGAAGATGTGGATTGAGATGAGGAAAGAAGACTGGAGGAGGCACATGGAGCAGAGAGACATGTGAAGAAGCAGCCAGGCTTGTTCCTCAGGCTTGGACTTGTGCCAGGGAATTGGGGACTCAGAAAGAGACATGTGAAAGAGACAAAGACTTAGGTGAGAGTCCCATGGAGACGCTGACAATGGCAGCTGTTGTCTTGATGTGGATTTTGATTTTGCTCTTTTCCTTCCAGACTTGACTGGCCCCTCCTGCCCCTGTCCCATGGGTCTCTACCAGTAGGTGCCTTACCCTTGTGGCAGGCGTTCGGGCCCAGTGGGCCTGCTTTGGGCCAGCCCTGTTTCTCTGGGCATTTACCCATGAGGGGATGAGTAGCTTTGGGTGCTTCACTTGGGAACTATTCTAACTATGTTCTTTCTCTTCTCTCTATTGCACAATAATTGTATTAAAGTTCTTTTCTATTGAAGGTCTTAGGCTTTAGAGTATGTTTTGTCTTAATTCAGATGATGGCAGATCCCATGTAGAGTGTACAGGTTTGAGAAACCCTGGAAAACCCTCATTCTGCCCACTAACAGGACCAGACTTCATTCCCACCCACCATGTACCAGAGAGAGTTCCTTTTCCTCCACACCCTTCAGTGGGTCATTCTCACAGGTGTAAGGGGGTAACTCATTGTGGTTTTAATTGGCATTTTCCTGACAGCACATGACAAATATTTATCCATGTACCTATGGGTATCTGTATGTCTTCTTTACAAAAGTATCCATCTAGCTCCTCTGCCCTGTTTTTATTGAGTTGTTTTCTTGTTTTGCAGTTCTTTGTAGGTCTTGGACAGTAACTCCTGCCAGGGACCAGCCTCTGGCAAAATGTCGTGTCAGGGGTTCCTGAAAGGATGAGACGGCCTCGGCGAAAACGAAAGGACTGAAACTTAGGGGCTGAGGGGAAGGGAATGAGGAGACACCGACACTTGGTGAGGTGTTAGTATCTTCTTCGGAGAGGCTCAGCATGTTCTTTATTTGTACATTTTTTGCAAGCAGTGAGATGACATTAGCATGTGCATAGAAACAAAGCAGAAACAATCAGTGCATCTCTTTTTCTATGGGCTTTTCGCCACTACGTGCTCTCAGCAAGAAGGCAACCTTCAAGGCTAATAAAAAACTAAGCCTTACACTAGAACTCATTGTTTCAACCAAACAATAACCTAAGACAGTAGATACCGGCCAGTACATCCCTATCAGCCAAAGCCTAAGCAAGAAAAGATTTTTTTTTTTTATTCTCATGGCCTTCACAGCAGGAGCTGGCTGCTACTCAGCTATCAGAACTTTTTTTTATTTAGAAACTCCTAACTCAAATAGCTTCATTTAAAAACTTTCCCAAGAAACTTCAAGGGAAGGCAAAAGAAGGACCCACTATAATTATTGTATTGTAATGCTTGTCAGGCATGTTCAACAAACCATCTCCCATTGTCAAGTGGGCCAAACTGCCCAACAACTAATTTCTAAACAAACAATTTTTCATGTTATTTACTTACAATATGCTGATACATATAATTTATTGCCTAATATACTTTCTGATAATTTTTTTCTCTCGATGACCAAGAACAGAAAGCAAAGGGATGCCAAATCTTCAGCCCCACAGTGTGAGGCCTTTTCTCTTAGCTGCTTGTCAGTATCCTATCTGGCTGGAGCAACAAGGCCTCTTGCAGCAAACTCCTTTTTGGATTGATGATGTGCAAATATTTTCTCCAACTTGATATTGTCTTTTCATTTTAATGAGTTTCCCCCACTATATAGAAGCTTTTTAGTCTTATGTGATTCCATTGGTTACTTTTTTGCTTTTGCTTCCTTGGAGCACAGAAGACATTAGGGACAGTGAAAATACCCTGCATGACATTCTCATGACGGACACAGGTCATTATACATTTGTCCAACACCCACAGAACGGACAACACCAGGGTGACCCCTGAGAGAAACCATGACTGTGCAACTATGATGTGCGGGTCCCTCACTTGTAGCCCACATGCCAGTCTGATCTTAATACGTGATTTGGACATGATGTGTGAAGAGTTTTATAAATTGAGGAATGAAGTGTAATTTAGTTTTGAAAGCATATTTCACGCTCATGCAAGAACATTTAAATAACACTCAAGGATACGCATAAGTCAGTCATTCCCCTCCATCCCCCAACATCCCAGTCAGCCAGTATCTGCTCAAAACCAATTAGTAATTTATCTTTTCTTTTCTAAAAAAATATGTCCATGCTTCTGTCTGGACAATAATGCTTGCTTTCCCGTCAGTAAAGGAGTTCAGTCACAGAGTGGGGGGAAACATTTGCATATTACAAAACTGATAAAGGACTGTATCAAGAATTTACAAATAATGCTTAAAACTCAATAATCAGCAAGATATAACCCAATTTTAATAAGGACAAAAAAACTGTGTTATAAATATAGCAAAAAAAAAATTGACTTCCAGGCCTCCCTTGGTGGCGCTGGTGGTTGAGCGCAGCACTGTGAGACTGTCCGCAGCCTCTGCAGTGTAGGTTAGATCCCGGCCGGCGGGCAAGAATCCCACATGGCGTGGCAGACCTCTCCTGTCTCACCCGCTGCTCCCCTCAGCAGTGTATTTCATCAGTCTGCTTGTTCTGTTACCCACTCTGTCTCTGGTGAATCTTATCACCTCCCGTGCATCTGGCCTGTACCCCATTTCTTGTATGCATAAATAAATAAATTTTTTTATTTATTATTATTTATAGACATAGCAACTTATGTAGACATAGAAAAATAAATATATGAACAAATGCTCAATATCACAGTTAAGAACAACAGTGACACCATCACCCTGCTGCCCAGGGTGTGCACAACAGGAGCCTCATCGGGTTCATTGTAAAAGATCCTTAGGGGCTGAAAGACACATCAGAGCCCTGGGCACTGTCGCTGCCTGATTGAGAACAAAACAGAACCTGGTCAGAGATGAGACCACAGGAAGGACTGATGAGGGTGACTCCCCCATGGAGTCCATTTACACTGTCCCCACGGGCTCAGAGATCAAACCCCAGATCCACACTTACCTGCGGCCTCAGTGTAGCTTCCTCCTTGTCCTACTGTGGGAAGAAGCATCATGGGAGACCAGGGAGCAGTCAGGTCAGAAGACCTAAAGGAATCTTTTAATCCTGCACAACAGGAAGTTTTCAGAACTGGGACTAAAGATCCAGGTCAGGACTGAGAAAAATGAAGAAAGGAGGTGAGGGGGGACTGGACCAAATGCCCTCTGGGAATGCTCACCCGGAGGACTAGGCCATAAAGATAAAGCGATAAGCATAACATATGGGGAAAGACAGACCTGTTAGATAAGGAATGTGAAGATCCCCCACTCAGTAGCAAATTAAGTGAGACCATCGAGAACTAACCAATCACAAAGAGACTGGTGGAGCTTTAGAATAATGAGGGAAAAAAGGTATATATTCCCTGAGACACGACTCCACTTTGGCTTCCTTGCCCCTCCCAGGCCTGGTTCCCTGGTCCGGAGTCCCACTTTATTTCTGTTCTTTTTCTCCTCAATAAACTTTTTCTTTCTCTAAACAAAGCTGCCTCTTCTCGCTTGCTTGCCTGAGTGTCTGCGAAATTCCTGCTGCGGCTTCGTGAGACACCAACCCGTGGGGGTCTAGTGGCTGGGGCTCAGAGCTGCCCTGCAGCCTGGGATCCGTTCCTGGCTGGGAGACTAGGCCTGACAATTCCGGTATCAGAAGGAAGCAGCATGGAGCCAGGAGACCTGGAGGAGGCACATGGAGCCAAGAGACAAGTGAAGAAACTGTGCTTGCCTTTTGGTCATGGACGGGGTGACACAGATGTGGGTGAGACCCGTGGGGAGGTGGCAATGGCGTTTTTTGTCTTGATTTTGATTTTACTCTTTTCCTCCCAGACTTGTCTGGTGGTTTCTGACCCTTTTCTGTGGGTCCCCCTGGAAGGTGCTTTAGACTTGGTACAGGATTTGGGGCCTTGCTCTGGGCCAATACTGCTTGGGTGGACTTTTTCCCACAAGGGGACGGGTAACATTGGGTGCTTGATTTAGAAACTGTATCTTTGCCGTTTCTGTATTGTTTCCTAAATGTATTAAAGTTCCTTCCCATTAAAGTCTCATATGTTTTGTGCTGATGCGGCAGATGGCAGAACCCCTTTAGAATAGGCAGTTTTTTGGGGTCTGGGCTGCCCTTCTCCCTGCCCTGTAACAATATGCTTATATGTTAGTTTAAACTTTATAGGTTAGTTAGAAAAAAATCCCTCTGTCTCCCTTCCCCCAGGTAACTTCCTGTCCTTTGTTTCCCCTAGCCCTTAGTTAATCCTTCACCATGGTAAACATAGAAATGTTAGTTTCAGTCACATAAGTTTTTGCTAGTAATAAAATGATTGTTTAAGATAAATAACTATTTTAAGAACACTTTTGTTTAGCAACTGTGCCTTCTTCAAAATAAAGAATGTTACAACCTCTGCTGAAGGGCAAATAAACCCCTGGCTGTTCTAGAGGAAGATGTGATGATTGTTATCTTCCTACTATAATGCATTTGCTTATGTACTCTGGGTTTGCTTGTAATGTATAAAGGGCTGCTGAGACCCTCAGCAGGATGATGTCTGCACCCTGATCAAGGGTTTGCATCTCCTCACTCCCTCTCCCCCTAATCCCTCAGATTTGTCCACGCCCTCTCATCCTTACAGGAACCCCTGACAGGACAGTTTGCCGGGGCTGGTCACCGGCATTATTACTTCTTTACTTTAGAATATTAATAACCAATGTATGCTAAGAAAGCATTTTTAAGAAAATAACTTTCTGTAAATGTAAGGATAATCATACAATTGTATGATTTAAAAAAAAAAAAAGTTACCTATTGTTTCACTACTGAAAGGTCCATGCAGGAGGCCTGAATGCAAAAACCCACCAGGAAGCCCACCTGGGAACAGGAGTACTGAAGCCTGCCTAGAGAATGCAGACAATGAACCTCCCCCGCCGCCCCCCTACAAACCTTTTCTCGGACAAAGAAACTCCCCCAGCCCTACAAATCTTTTTGTGCCCTACAAACCCACTGCCCCATCTGACCTCCTCACCCTATAAAAGCCTGCTTCCCCTGACAATGTGTGCAGCTTCAAGGACCCCCCACCTTGGGTCCCTGAGGTTCCTCTGTGGCGCAATGAATTTTCCCTTCCTTTGAGAAATTTAGCCTGGCTCTCCTTTTCTTTACCGTGCCGAACCTTTCACCTGGTGCGTTGGCCAGGAACGGGGTTCAATCCCACGTGGGGACCCTGCCCCGTCCCGAACCCTCCACTCTCCCTCTCCTTCACTCTCTTTCTTTCTACCTCTCCCTGTGGAACTGGAAGCCAGGAACCCCTCCGAGCTCACTAAGACTTAACAGGCCGGCCTCCCTCCCCCACCCTCCATTTGATATACTAAGAGGGACACTCACTACCTGATCAACACAATCCCGCATTCCAGCAGACTCCCCCTTGTGGTGCTTCCTAAAGCCCTTGGCCCTCTACATTTAAAGCCAGATGTGAGACCTAAGCGCCTCATTTTTTGTTGCTCCATGGCCTGGCCCAAATATGAACTGGACAGTGGCTCTAGGTGGCCGGAAATGGGCTCTTTTGTTACAGGGCAACCCCGGTCCAGCAACCTTCCCTGTGGTGGTGACGGGATTTGTCTTTCCCAATGTCCTGATGGCTTTGGTCTGGAGTGGGGGTGGAGTCCACAAAGCCTGTATGGAATTGGCTTTAGGACATCCTATCCCCCTAACATTTTGACCCCAAAATTCTAACCCACTTTTTTGCCGTAGGCAAAAAAAGTGGCCTGTAATTCCCTTAGGCCCAGGCTGTCTTTCTCTTGCGCTCAGGCCCTTCCCTCCCTCCTGAAAACCTGCCATACTTTCTAAGTCTCGAGACTCCTCTCAGACTCTTCCGCGCCCTCTCCGAACCCCTCTTCTGCGTTCTCTGATCCTCTAAATACTCTATCTTCTCCTCCTCCAGCTCCCAAATGCAGTCCCTCCCCACCCTTTCTTTTTACCTCCCATCCGCCACACCCTCTCTCTGCTTATCCTCTTCTCCCTCCCCTCAGGGAAGTGGGGGGGACTGAAGGAGGAGTTAGAGTCCATGTTTCTTTCTCTGTCTGACCTCTCCCAGATTGAAAAGCCTCTGGGCTCTTTCACTCCCTACACCCAAAAATTTCGTTATCTTACCCAAGTCTATGACCTTACAAGTCATGATTACATGTTATCTTCTCTTCCACCCTGACCTGTGACAAAAGGAAACAGGTTTTCAGGTCTGCCCAAGACCTTGCAGATCAGGTCCATAGTGCCTGACACAGCCATGCCCCCAGGCTCTGCAGCAGTTCCCAGCCCAGAGCCAGGGTGGGACTACCAGACTGACACAGGCAGGACCCCTGGGGCTGGGCTCACCTAGACCGTTTTATTACCTCTCTCCTAGCTGGTCTCCAAGAGGCAGCGCCTAAACCTGTAAGCTTTACTAAGCTCACAAAGATTACCCAGTGGGCCTCAAAAAACCCTGCTGCCCTCCTTAGCCGCTGCCTGACGGAGGCGCTCCAGCGCTATACCAGGCTTGACCTTGACTTGCCTGGAGGTGCCACAGTTCTGGCTACCCATTTTATATCTCAGTCAGCCACAGACATTAATAAACAGCTTAAGAAGGCTGACTACGGTCCTCAAATCCCTATCTAGGATCTGCTGAATATGGCCTTTACAGTATTTAACAACCGGGAGGAACAGGACAGGGCAGAGAGGGAACTCTGTAGTCGCCAGAAGGCAGAGCTTCAAGCTCAGGCCCTAGTAGCTGCCTTAAGAGTGCCAGGCCCTGCTCCTCCAAGGACCGCAGCACCTGCTGCCCGACAGAGGACAACAATGGGCCCCAACCGACCGCTGCCGGGAGCCTGCTTCAAATGTGGCCAAAAAGGACACTGGTCCAGACAATGCCCCAACCCTCCACCCTCCGCCAGGACCGCGCCCCATCTGCAACATCCAGGATCACTGGAAAAGTGACTGTCCCTCTGAGACAGGGCAAGCTAGGGTTATTAGGCAGTTTCAGGGACAGTGCAGGAGGGGACCTCTGAAGAATTTGGGGAGGCTTCAGAGATAAGGACAACCCAGGGAAAGTAACTCATTCCACTAGGAAAAACAAACATCCCAAGACCAAGGACAACATTGTTAATGCTAGTCCTGTTTTCCTTCAGATGGTAAAGGGAGGCGGAGATTGTGTTATAGAGCAACCCCGATATTAAAATGGGTTCCTGGCTGTGGGTCCTCACCCGCGCGCTTTAAAGGGACTTATGAATACTCTACTACACACACACACAAAAGGTTAATAAAAGGTTTATTTACAAGAGAAAAGGAAATAAGGAAAATGTACAACTCAGGGAAAAAATAGGGAAATAAAGTCTTTAATGCGTCCTACCCGATCTGACGACCTGGAAACCCAAAGTCACTCTCAGAGCTGGCCGGACACTATGAGCTGGTGGAGAGCCAAAATGGGGGATCCCCAAAGCCCACGTGTCTGCCTTTTATATCCACCTGGCTGCTTAACCCCACCCTCAGGTCCCAGCCACCTTCCCTTTGGTGATGATGGGATTTGGAGTTCCCAGTGTCTTTGACTTTGACCTAGGGTGGGGGTGGAGTCCACAAAGCCTATATGGAATGAGCTTTGGGACATCCTTTTCCCCCTAACAATTGGAGAAATGGAAAATGGTTTAATTTATGGACACATTAGAAGGGCAGCTGTTTAACTTCAATGCAGGGATGCCCATCCAGAAGACTGGGCCATAAATTTAAAGATGCAACAAATGGGGAAAGAAAAAGCTGTTAGATAAGGAAGGTGAGGATCCCCACTCAGTAGCAAATTAAGTGAGACCATCGAGAACTAACCAATCACAAAGAGACTGGTAGAGCTTTAGAATAATGAGGGAAAGAGGGTATATATTCCCTGAGACACGACTCCACTTTGGCTTCCTTGCCCCTCCCAGGCCTGGTTCCCTGGCCTGGGAGTCCCACTTTATTTCTGCTCTTTTTCTCCTCAATAAACTTTTTCTTTCTATAAACAAATCTGCCTCTTCTCGCTTGCTTGCCTGAGCGTCTGCGAAGTTCCTGCTGTGGCTTCGTGAGACACCAACCCGTGGGGTTCTAGTGGCTGGGGCTCAGCGCTGCCCTGCAGCCTGGGATCTGTTCCTGGCTGGGAGACTAGGCCTGACAATTCCGGTATCACCTCCACACCTGGCAGTGGTGGGCCAGTCCCTCCAGCCCCGGGTACACTTCCACCATCGGTCTTGGGTTTGGCGGCTGAGGACTGAAGAGGCCCGGACTCATCGACTCCGATAAACTTCGAGGAGCCCAGGGTACCGGTCAAGGTAGCAGGTGAGTCCATCTCCTTTCTGGTTGACACGGGGGCTACCTTCTCTGTCCTCCCCTCCTAATCTGGTCAAGTTTATCCTTCTCAGGTCCCAGTTACGGATGCTGACAGCCTTCCTTCTCAGCCCAGGACCACTGGTCCACTCTTTCCTAGTCATGCCTTCTTGCCCCACACCACTCCTGGGTCGCGACCTCCTGACCAAACTCGGAGCTGCTCATGGTTCCAACACCCTAGCGCTGCTCTCATCCTCCCACTGCTCCAAACATCTCCTGATCCTCCTCAGGACTCCCCGCTGTCTCCTCCCACTGTCAACCCCCTGGTCTGCAATATGTCTATCCTGATTGTTGCCATCCATTGTACCCCAGTCCTCATTCGCCTTAAGGATCCCTCTTTTCCCTCTCACCCCCCGTTTCCAATCTCCCTCACTCACTGTCAGGGTCTCAAACCATCATCCAACGACTCCTGGGAAAGGGAGTTCTTACTCCTATCAACCCGCCCTGTAATACTCCCATCCTCCCCGTTAAAAATAGCCTGATGGTTCTTACTGCCCAGTGTGAGACCTTCACCTCATTAACGAGGTGGTGGTGCCTATCCATCCCATAGTGCCAACCCCTACACCCTTCTATCTCATGTACCATCTTCTACCACACGCTTCTCTGTACTTGACCTCAAAAGTGCCCTTTTTTTACCATCCCTCTGGATCCTCAATGTTATTTTCTATTTGCTTTTACTTGGGAAGATCCGGACACACACACCTCCCAGCAATTGGCCTGGACAGTCCTGCCTCAGGGGTTCCGGGACAGCCCTCACTTGTTTGGTCAGGCATGAGCTAGTGATCTCTCCTCATGTAATACACCACCCAGCACTCTCCTCCAGGATGTTGCTGGCCTCCTCCTCTGCAGACCTTTTCCGCCACGTTCTCAGCAACACACTGCACAACTCCTCACCTTCCTGTGCTCCAAAGGAAACCGTGTCTCCCCATCCAAAGCCTAACTTTCAGTTCCCACAGCCGTCTATCTGGGTCTTCAACCAACTCCTTCCTCCAAACAGCTGACGGTGGACCGCACACAGGCCATCTGGGATCTTCCCTCCCCTGAATCGGCAGAACAAATTCTTTCCTTCCTAGGTTCAGTCGGATTCTTCCATCTTGGATCCCTAATTTTGCTTCCCTAGCCACGCCACTGTACGACACAGCAAAAGCCTCGCCCAAAGGACGTCTCCAATCCCCCGGGGAGGTCCGCAGGGCCTTCCTTTTACTCACACATATCCTCCTTAGGGCACCTGCCCTTGGCCTTCCTCATCCAGAAAAGCCTTTCCTCCTGTGCACAGACGAACATCGGGGTATGGTGGCAGGCGGCCTTTCCCGGTCTCTGGGCCCAGCCCTGCGTCCTGTCGCTTATCTGTCCAAGCAGATGGATCCCACCGTCAGGGGCTGGCAACCCTGCCTTAGAGCCCTGGTGGCGGCAGCTGTACTCACCCGGGAACCCCTCAAACTTACTCTGGGAAGACCTGTCCAAGCACATGCCTCGCACCGCCTTCAGGCCCTCCTGTCTCCCCGCCCGCTCTCCACTCTCACTCCTGCCCGCTCACAGGACTTCCATGTGCCCTTTATCAAAAACCCTCTGGCGAGTCTTATTCAGTCTAATTCTCTCAACCCAGCCACTCTTCTACCTGTCTCTGGCCCCTCTTCCGTCACCCATTCATGTCCTGAAATCCTGGGGGAAAAAAATGCAAACCTCCAGACTGGGTTTAACTGACTCCCCTTTGTCAGATGCCTACTGTGTGTGTAGACTGGTGGCTCTTGCGTAAATGCGCGAGGTCAGGGAGGGCTGCCTAGGCCATTGTTACCGTCGATCAGGTACTTGAGGCAGGAAAGCTGCCCAGAGAAACCACCTTCCAAAAGGCAGAACTCATAGTGTTAGGGGGAAAAGGATGTCCCAAAGCAGCATTTAACCAGGACCCTTACCCTCAGCAACCATAAGAAAGTCAACATCTATACGGGTTCAAAATATGCCTTCCTTATGGCTCACAGTCATGCTGCGATTTTGAAGGAAAGAGGGTTCCTCTCCACCAAGGGGTCACCCATCATGAACGCTAAACTTATACTTAAGCTTTTAGCAGCCTTGCAGCTCACCAGCTGCATGGACACTTACCCGGACAGGATTGGCAGGTTGATTTTACTCACCTCCCTACTCACAAAAAGGTTAAATATCTGCTAACAATGGTTGATACAGTGACAGGTTGGGTCGAGGTCTTCCTGCAGCTAGAGAAATGGCTCAGGTGGTAAAAGAGGCCCTTCTTAACCACATTATCCCACGCTTTGGCCTCCCCACCTCTCTCCTATCTCACAATGGTCCAGCTTTTATCTCAAAGATTACTCAGCAGGTCTCCGTGGCTCTGGGTATCACCTGGAAGCTTCACATTCCCCACCACCCACAATCCTCAGGGAAAGTGGAGCGCACCAATGGGCTAATCAAGGATTACCTGACTAAACTCTCATTAGAGCTCCGCAGCTGCTCTGGGATCACTCAGACCGGTACTTAGTCAGTCCTGCCTTGAATCTCGACCTTCTCAACTGACCGTCACCACCACTGCATCCGGGAGACCAAGTCCTGCTCAAATCACTTCAGCCAAAGCCACTGCAGCCTCCATGGACCAGTCCACACACAGTCATTCTCCCCTCGCCTACAGCAGTTAACACTTCTGGGACACCCCTCCTGGCACCATCTCTCTCGGGTCAAACGTGCCCCCGAAGACAAACAGTATGCATGTCGTAACCTGGGTCCTACTAGGATGCGCATTTCTTGTCAAAATCTCCCCTAGCTCAGAGTCTGTGTGTGGAAATTCAAAGTTAGGGAGACCTTTGTCTCAGGATCCACTGAGAATACCTACTTGGAGGGTACTTCGGAGTGCCCACAGGCCGGATGCATAGCACCCATCACTCTCATCCTAACTCTTTCATTGATTACTAACCCTATGAACACCTTGTTTTGTTTCTTTTACCATCAAACCTTAAATCACTGCAGAAATAACTACCAAGAATATGGGGGGTGCCCTTACCCGTCATGTACAGTGCACCTTCCAGACAAAGGCCGAATGTTCTCTCCGGTCCATCATAATATGTGTTTCAATACGAATCAAGTTAATTATGCTATTTCAGATCCCTGAGACCAACATTGGGTACAGGGAGTCCAAGCCACAGGGTACACTGGCTGGCATTCCTCCCCAGTGGCAACATTGTCCCATTTCAAGGGAATATGTCCCGACACAAAATGCCACAGTACATCTCCCAGGACATCCTCCATTCAGAGCAAGTCCTACAAAATCAGCTAACATCATCAGAAAAGACTGAGACACCCTCAACCTGGGTTCATATAATCCAAAACACTCTACCCTTCCTGACTGACTCTTTTGGGACTAATACCTCCTCTTGTTTCCTCTGCGCTTCCCTTCAGAGGCCTCTACTGGTGGCAGCTCCAATTAATCTCAACACCACTATGACCAAGAAAACGGAATGCTTCTTGCCAGATTCCCCAACTCTCAGTCCCCCTATGGGACTCCAATCACAGCTACCCCTGCTAGCAAACTGATGCCCTTGTCGGCTTTCATTCCTGCACTTCTAACATTTCAGTTAAAGGATAGATACCTCCTTAGAAAAAGCCTCTGTGTCTTTAGCATCATCACAAAGATAGCTCCCCTCCCTGGCACAGGCCGCTCTCCAAAACCGGCGGGCTCTGGACCTGTTAACATCTGATAGGGGGGGCACCTGCCTGTTTCTCAGGGAAGAATGTTGTTACTATATCAGTGAGTCAGGGATTGTAGAACAAAATGTAAAAGTCTTAATGAAACTACGCAAAGACGTGGAAAGGGAAAGCGGGGGCTCCAACTCTCCGCTGACATGGTTTCAAAATCCTATAGTGTCATGGCTCCTCCAACTCTTGGGGCCAATATTAATAATAACCTTGTTTTTTCTTTTCGTTCCTTGCCTCCTAAAATTCACACAGGCTCGCATTCGGGAAATGTGTCCTACCACCTTTAACCAACTCCTTCTCCACCCATATTCTCGCATCCCTGCAGAAGACCCTCATAACCAGGCCTGAGCCACCCCCTTGGTCTTCACCCCCTTCCAGCAGAAAATAGCCAAAGAAAGAAACTTCGCCCTTTTTCCTGTCAACAAAAGGCTGGTATGAAAGGTCCATGCAGGAGGCCTGAATGCTAAAACCCACCAGGAAGCTCACCTGGGAACAGGAATGTGGAAGCCTGCCTAAAGGATTCAGATAATGAACCTCCCCCGCCCTACAAATCTTTTCCGTGTCCTACAAACCCAGTCTCCCACATGACCTCTCCTCACCCTATATAAGCCTTCTTCCCCCTGACAATGTGCGCGGCTTCACAGACCCCCACGTTGGCTCCCTGAGGTCCGCCCAGGGCGCAATAAATTTTCCCTTCCTTAGAGAAATTTAGCCTGACTCTCCTTTTCTTTACCGCGCCAAACCTTTCAACTAACTACATGTTAAATAGATACAGTGTTGATTACACTGGGATCAATGCAGGAAGACTTGTTGTCCCAGCCAGACAATACACTGGCAAGTCAAAGGACCTCACACAGTGGGGCTGAAGATCTAACATCCCTTTATTTTTTGTTCTTGGTCATAAAGAGAGACAAAACTTCCCAAAAAGTACATTAGGCAATAAATTATATGCATCAGTATACTGCAAATAAACGGCACAGAAAATTATCTGTTTAGAAATTAGTTACTAAACAATTCGGCCCACTTGACAATGGGAGACAATTTATTGTATATATCTGACAAGCAATCCAGCACAACAATTATAGTAAATCCTTCTTTTGCTTTTTTAGAAGTTTTCTTTTTTTTAAGAGGTTTCTGGGCCTCCCCGGTGGCGCAGCAGTTGAGTGCTGGGTTGCGAAGCTGCCGGCGACCTCTGCGGCGCTGGTTCGATCCCCGGCTGCTCCCCGGCCACCTGAGGAGGGTCCCACATGGTGCACAGACCTCTCCTGCCACCCGCTGCTCCCCTCAGCAGTGTGCTTCGGTCTTTCTGCCTGCTCTGCTCCCCGCTCTGGCTCTGGTGAATTCTCTCACCCTCCCGCGCTTCTGACTGTACCCAGTGCATGTATAAACAAAAAAACAAACAAACAAACAAACAAATAAATAAAACATGCCTCTATAAAAAAAAAAAGAGGTTTCTTAGGAAAGTTTTTAAATGAAGTTAACTGTGTTAAGGAGTTTGTAGGTAGAAAAAGTTCTGATAGCTGAGTAGCAGCTGGTCTCCAGCTGAAGGCCATATGAATAGAAGAGTCTTTTGATGCTTAGACTTTAGCTGATAGGGGTGTACTGGCGGCTATCCACTGTCTTAGGTAATTGTCTAGCTGAAATAATAAGTTTTAGTGTTAGGTTTCATTTTTTATCTATTAACCTTAAAGGCTAACATCTGGTTGAGACCCGTAGGAGCCAGTAGTCCATGGGAATAAAATACATTAATAGTTTCTGCTTTGCACATAATGATGTATTTTTTCTGCTTGCTAAAAATGAATAAAGACCTGCTGAGTCTCTCGGCAGAATATACTTGCACCCCATCCAGTATCAGTGTCTCCTTAATCCCCTTCCCTTCAGCCCCTAACGTGTCACCTAGGCCGTCTCATCCTTTCAGGAACCCCTGACACGACATTTTGCTGGAGGCTGGTCCCTGGCAAGTGGTGCCCAAAGCAGGGATTTGAAAGGTAAGATTTCTTTCCCGTGCGGGGAAGGCTAGGTTCTGCTCCATAGGGTAGGGAGCATACTCCTCTGTAGAGAAAGCAGGGTTGGGGGAGCAGTAGTTCAGAACCGTAATAAGGCTAGTGGATGTCTTAGTATGTGATAAGGTGAGTGGGTGTCTTATTGTTGAGAAGCCATTGGGCCATATTGAGTCAAGGGAAAGAGGACTCTTTATTGATATAATTAAGTATATTTCTTAAGAGAGGCCTTAAGACCGCTCATGCGCAATTGGATAGGTTCCTAAATTTTGTTGAAATGTGTTGTCCTTGGTTTCCAAGGGACGGTACTCTGGATGTAAGAACTTGGGCCAGAGTGAGAGAGGAAATAACAACCTGTTATACTCTCCCTGGACCTGAAAAGGTCCCCATAGATGCCTTTTCACTGTGGGGGCTGCTACAGGATATGCTAGATCAAGGGTCTGAATTAGAAAAATAATTAAAAAATTTAGAGAATTACTGCTGCCTGCACCTGGTATTTCTTTATCCTTAGAGGACATCAAAGAGTCCTTGGCTAACAGCTCGGTATTAACAAAACTATTGCCTGAAAAAATAGATCACTTTAGCCAGGCTGGAGGCAAAGTGAGAAATGCAAAAGTAAAAGAGAAAATGGCCGGCAGTATTGGAGAAAGTGATCAGGATTCTTCGGATGATAAAATTGATTTTCAAAAGCCAAAAGTTAATTCTAGAGCCAATACTGACCTCTTTGCAAAGGCATCGGCTCCCAATTATGAGACCATTCCGAAATCCAACCCAAATTTCCAGCCTGGACTTGGCTAAAATTGTTAAGAGATAAAAATAAAAATTGCTGCAGGGGGCCTTGATGCCCCAGCCAGATAAGACACTGGCAAGCAGCTAAGTCAAAGGGCCTCACCCCGAAGCTGAAGAGCCTGAAGCTTCCTTTTGCCTCACACCGAAGCTGAAGAGCCTCACACCGAAGCTGAAGAGCCTCACACCATGGGGCTGAAGCTTCCTTTTGCCTCACACCGTGGGGCTGAAGATCTAACATTCCTTCATTTTTGTTCTTGGTCATAAAGAGAGACAAAATTTCTCAAAAAGTTCATTAGGCAATAAATTATATGCATCAGTATACTGCAAATAAATGGCACGGAAAATTATCTGTTTAGAAATTAGTTATTAAACAATTTGGCCCACTTGACAATGGGAGACAATTTATTGCATGTATCTGACAAGCAAACCAGCACAACTATTATAGTAAATCCTTCTTTTGCTTTTTTAGACCTTCCTTTTTATTTAGAAGTTTCTTAGATAAATTTTTAAATAAAGTTAACTGTGTTAAGAAGTTTGTAGGTAGAAAAAGTTCTGATAGCTGAGTAGCAGCTGGTCTCCGGCTGAAGGCCATATGAATAGAAGAGTCTTTTGATGCTTAGGCTTTAGCTGATAGGGGTGTACTGGTGGCTATCAACTGTCTTAGGTAATTGTCTAGCTGAAATAATAAGTTTTACTGTTAGGTTTAGTTTTTTATCTATTTTTTTTTAAATAGAGGCATGTTTTATTTATTTGTTGGTTTGTTTTGTTTATACACGCACTGGGTACAGTCAGAAGCGCCGGAGGGTGAGAGAATTCACCAGAGCCAGAGGGGGGAGCACAGCAGGCAGAAGGACCGAAGTACACTGCTGAGGGGAGCAGCGGGTGGCAGGAGAGGTCTGCGCGCCATGTGGGACCCTCCTCTGGTGGCCGGGGAGCAGCTGGGGAATCGAACCGGCGCCGCAGAGGCCGCGGGCTGCTTCGCAACCCAGCGCTCAACCGCTGCGCCACCGGGGAGGCCCTAGTTTTTTATCTATTAACCTTGAAGGCTACCATCTAGCTGAGACCCGTAGGAGCCAGGAGTCCATGGGAATATAATACACTAATTGTTTCTGCTTTGCACATGATGATGTAACTTTTTTGATTACTAAAAATGAATAAATAAAGACCTGCTGAGTCTCTCGACAGAAGATACTTGCACCTCATCCAGTGTCAGTGTCTCCTCACTACGTAATCCCCTTCCCTTTAGCCCCTAACATGTTGCCTAGGCCATCTCATCCTTTCAGGAACCCCTGACATGACATTTTGCTGAGGCTGGTCCCCGGCATCCTCTAACTATTGAACACTTGAAATGTGGCTCATGAGCTGAGATGTTGCATATTTTACTATATATCATTTAAAATTAAAATGCTCATATGTGGCTAGTAGCTACCATATTGATGGTGCATAGCTAGAATGTTCTTAGCTTTCAGTATTTGCCCCCCAATACTTTGTTGTATAATAAAATAGTATAATAAAATATAATGTATAATAAAATTACCCTCATGTGGAAATCATGGATTTTTCTACATGGGTTTTAGGTATATCCTTAAAATATGGCATGTCCAAATAGTTTGATTAACATGTATTTTAACAACAGATGGAGAGGTAAGAGCCCAAATCTGAATACAAACTCTGTCAAATCCATGGCTGATGAATGAACTGTGCTGAGGTGTGGGACACTCAAGAGAAAATGTCGGAAAACCAGAAAGAACTTAGAGGGTGTTCTACCCTTGAGTGACAGACTCATCCTGGTGCAATCTGTGAGTCTGCACCTATGACTGATGACTTCCCCAATCCACACAAGCTCAGAGAGCCAACAAAAATCTTACTGACTTGAGGAATCAAACATCAGATTTGGTGGTAGCATTTGGATACACCAGGTACAAGGTAACCAACAAGTGAGTGAATGCCAACATCTGGGTAGACACTCTCCAAAACCTTGGTTGACCATTGAATCACATGGAGACAAGTCAAACCCTTCAAGACCCAGCATGAAAATGCAGCAAGTGGAGACTGAAGCAACAGAGCAGGGGCCCAGCTTTGCACACCGCAGGGGCAGATTTCGCCTGGTTCTGGAAAATATCCAACTTCAGTGGGGAAAAAAAGGAACGCCCAGAAAAATAAGAGTCCAGATGTGTTAAATCTTATATCTTTCATGTATTTAGAATTAAATCTGCTTTCTCCATGGTGCTTGTTTGACTAAAGCCTGACTACTCTCTACAAGGTATTGGCATGATTTTCTTTCTTTGACAAAAGGATATAAATATTTAGTGGCCAGATGATGCAGGGTAGAAGTTTTTCGAATGTCCACAGGTTTTTTTTTTTTAATACACTCAAGAGGTCAAGACCAATTCCCCTCCTGCGAGTCCCTGGATCTGCTGGCTCCCTGCTCATGGAGGAGGCTGGGGTGCCTGCACCAATTCACAGTGAGGCCCAAAAGGCATCAGGATCTCCTGCTTGATCTCTCCTGCTCCTCTCTGGGGGGAAGACATTTGCCGCACTGTGTGGGCACTTAGATAAGGAGATGCTCACATGGGGAGGAACTGAAGCTTTTTTCCAGCAGCCACGTGCATGAGCCTCTATATAGATCCTTCCATGTCCACCAAGCCTTTTCTTCAGTGTAACATTGTGATTGCATAATGTGAGGCCCCAAGCTGGAACCACCACTGGGGCAGAGGCCAGAGGTGTGGAGGGTGAGAGGATGCACCAGAGACAGAGTAGGGTACAGAACAGGCAGATTAACTGAAATAAACTGCTGAGGGGAGCAGCAGTCGAGTCAGGAGAGGTCTGCTGTGCCATGTGGGTAGCTCCCTGGCTGGGGATTGAACTTGTGCTGCAGAGGCTGTGGACAGCTTCATAGGTCATGTCTTAACCCCTTGCACCACCACGGAGGCCCATAAATAAATAAATCTTAGACAACAACAAAAGAAGTCTTGGAGAAAGAAGTTATGAGTGTGGAAGCCCTGGGCTTGGGTCCTAGATCTGTGTCATGCTAAATATGGGAATGTTGCCACTCTCACCTGTGAAATGGGACTAATATAGTCTTGGTTGTTTGCCTCACACAGGTGATAAGAGGATTAAGCTTAAACTTACAGTACTGTAGAAATGAACTATATATTGCTTACAAGAGATGAAGTTTCAATATAAAGACACATTGAAGGTAAATTGATGGGAAAAAGATAAGCTATGAAGATAGACATCACAAGGAGATTGGAGTGGTTCTATTAAAATCAGCCATAAAAGATTTCATAATAGAATTCATTGGCAGAAATAGAGAACTCCCTCAAGATGATAAAATCTAATAGAGTGAGAAACTACAGAGTACAGATAGAAAGGAGACACGGTTGCCTGGCTGGGGTATGGAGAGAGGATCAAATATAAAGGTGCAGCTATTGACAAGGGATAAAATATGGAAACAAACTGAATGCCCAAAACCAGATGTCTGGATCAAGAAGATGTGCTATATATACACAAGGGAATACTACTTAGCAATCAAAAAAGATAAAGATGCCATTTACAGTAACATAGATGGAGCTGGAAGGGATTATGCTCAGTGAAATAAGTCAGAAGGAAAAGGAAAAATATTGGGTGGTTTCACTTAGAGGAGAAACATAAGGAAACCATACAAGGGATTGGGGGAAAAAGACAAAAGTAGCAGCAAACTATACATTGGAGACATTCATCTGGGGAGAGGGAGGGAAAGGGATCAAAATGGGAGGGAAGAGCAGCAGAGTCTGTGGTGATGCTCCAGGGTGTCCTGGTGGAGGCACTTTCATGGGGACAACACCTGAGAGCAGAAATCAAACATTGTATAAAAATGAAGACCAATGTAAAATATATAAATAAATAAATTAAAAAAAACAAATATAAAGGTGCAGGACACATTTTAGGATGAGGGGGCTGTGCTGTCTGTGCTCTATGGTAGTTCCAGGATTCTATTTATTTAGAATATTTATTTATCTATTTATTCTATTATTTATATTTACTTAACTGTCCATCTAAAATTGGTAAATTTTGTTTCATGTAAAGATCTTAAGAAATAAAAGCAGGGAGAAAGAAGACAAAGTAAATACACTAGAGTTAATTAAAAAGATAATTCATTGCTAGGAGTTCAGTCCCAAGGAATGTTAAAGGATTTCCTCCAGGCCTCGGGAAGTGACAACAGATGATAATTCACACATTAGAGCAATAACTAGCAACAGAGACACGCAGAATACTCTTTTTTTGATGCTTGTCTTAACTTATTGAACAGATATGACTGCTTACATTTTTTGTTTTATACTTTTATTTGGCTTATGTTTATTTTGGTTTAATATATATATTACATTAATAACATCAAGGTGGTTAAATAAAACTCTAGTGCTGTAAATTTCCTTTATGTTATGGAATGTAGTTCAATTAAGTAGATTTTGAAAAATGAAAGATAGATTTAAGTATTTACAACAATAAAAAGTACTGAAATAAATATATCTAAAGCACATGAAGAATTAATTTCACAGAAAAATATTTGCTTGAATCAAAGAAAGGTAGAAAATGATGAAATGGAATGAAAAAGATGTGAGACAATGAAAAAATAAACATCAAAAGGATAGACTCAAATCTAACCATATCAAATGCCGGATGGTCTCACTCATAGCAGGAATTTAGAAAATCTAAATAAGGAAGCAGGAAAAAGACTAATTATAATAAAGTAAAAATCAAAATCAACAAGCAACTATAAACCAGAGACGGGGGGGGGGGGGGGGGGGGAGTGGGTTGGGGGGAGGAATGGGAGGAGGGATTAGGGTCCAAATAAGGGGGGTGGGAATATAACCAAGATTGAAATGCATACATTGTGCAACAATGAAAAATGATGTAAAAAATATATAAAATAAAATAATAATAACAAATAAATAAATAAGGCACTGCGGGCACTCTGAGAGGCGGCCCCCTGGGCGCACAGCTTAGCGACCTGAGAGGTTTGGGTCTGGGCTGAGTCCAGACCCGGCCAGGAGGGCGCGCGATGCGGTTGGGCTCAGGGACCTTCACTGCCAGCCTCAGCCTCCTAGTGATCCAGGTGCCTGGGGCACGCTGTTCCTTCCGGGCTTCTTCCCGCCCCCGCTCCCAGGACCAAGCACCACCGAGTAGAGCCCCCGGTGCCCAAACCTGCGGCCAGAGCAGCTTCCAACTGGACCAAGCTCCCACCGCCCGTCTTCAATAAAGTTGTTATTATACTGAAAAAAAAAAAAAAAACTAAATCTCAATCAAAACCCTGTGATTCCCAGATTGGATAATATCAAGGAGATTTGTATTCTATGCGTGCTAGAAAGACTTTCTATACAAACAAATACAGGTTAAAAGTGAAAGGGTGAAAGGATGTGCCAAGGAAATAGAAAGTAGAACCACAAACCTTTACTGTCATCGCAGGAGGTGGCAGGAGCGAGGCCTGAGGGACCCAGACAGCAGGTCCCTGCCTCTCTGTCCAGGAGGGAGGGGGAGCGAGAGTGGGGGGGGGCACAGTGGATCTGGGGAGGGACTCTGGGTGCTGGGGGGGGGGGTGCTGTGGTCACTATCTCTGAAGAGATGGGAGCCTGTTCCCTACATGAAATGAATTGTAAATCACCGTGACTGCGATTTGAAAAACAGCCCTCAGCAAAGGGACAGGGAGTGGAAGAGAAAATTACCTGCTTTGGTAACACAGATCCGAAGAGATGTGAAATTATTCCCCTAAATCACACACAGTACTGGAAATCAGTGTTGCTTCAATTAAAAAAAAGATAAAGCAGCCCTCAGGAAAGGCACAGGGAGCCGAAGGGAAAAGCATATGCTTTGCAGTCTCCAGGGGGTTGTCATCAAGGGGCTGCAGAGAGAGGCTGTGGGGAGAGAAGATGGCGCCTCAGACACGGGGCAGCTCCAGAGCCTCCTCTCCTCTCCTCCACTCCCCCCACCCCAGCCTGGTGCCAGGGCTGCTCACAGGCCATCTCACCCCGTCCCCCAGTGATGCTCAGCCCCAGCTCACCCTCTCAGCCTGAGGCACACACACCCAGCCTCTCCCCTGGCTGCCAGACTAGGACAGCGCCGCAGCCCCGTGTGGCCACGGGGCTGAGGGCAGAGGGCGAGAACCCTTAGGTCTCCCCAGGTTCTCCTAGAGCTCCCAGAGGGACAGGGCTGTGCACAGGAGGGGGAGTCACATACAGCTTCAGGTTGTGTCTGACCTGTTTCCTCAAATACATGTTGACTTGATGATCCCTCTCCACTAATAACCATAGATTTTGTTTTAGGGAGGAGCAGGTCTCCAGGCCATAACAGCTGGGTCCCAGGACCAGGGGGGCCCCACAAACATACCAGGTCTCCTCAGTGTCCTGGGATGAAATCTTGACCCAGAGTCTCTTGTTTCTCTGCTGACTCCAGGGTTGAAGCTCCTTCCCCAGGGAATCAACTCTAAACTTTTCACCCCTAGAATGTGTTTTTGTGTTCCCTGGATCATACCAAAAGCGTGGAATTGCTGGATTATATGGTATATTATTTTTATTGTTTTAAGAAACCTCAACAGTTTTTTTTCATAGGATCTAGAACAGTCCACGTTCATTAGGGTTATTCTTTTCAATAAACATTATCATTTTCGGATTGTTTGCAATTTATGGAAAACTTGTAAAATTGGCACAGAGTTCCTGACGTTCCCACACAAATTTCCCCTGTTGTTAACATCTTATATCACTACCTTACTGCACAGCTAGTGAGGCAATATTGATTTGTTATTCATAAACTCCATGCTTCATTTGTGTGTCATTAGTTTTTCCTTGTTCTGTCCCAGGATCCCATCCTGACACCACAGTAAGTAAAACCGAGCATGTTTCCTAAGGCTGCTCTGACTGACTCAGTGTTTTGCAACCAGCCCAGGCCGGCAAGTTCATTGTTGGTTCTCACCAAAGAAAAGATAATTTTGGAGGCTTTAGTAGATGTACACAGGCCTTTAATGCTGCATCACGGACAGGCCATTTTCCTCTCCCAGTGTTTCTCTGTGTCCTGTCTCTGGAGTCCGTCTCATGTTGTCTCACCCCAGAGAGGTCGCTCATAGCTGTCATCTTGCCTCAGCGTGACTCTGCCCTTTATCCCTGGCCTCTCAGCACAGCTGCCCACACTTCCACAGGTGCCCCTGCTGCCTGGGCCAGGTGTCCATGAACATGGGCATGCCCTGGGGCCCCTGGACATCCAGGAGATCCAGTGGTGCAAGACAAGGCATTCTGCTAGGCCGGCACCAGGCGAGAGTCATGGAGGCCTGATTATCTAAAAAGGGACTTTTACCTTCTTGGCCCTCCCCTATAGGGCAAACTTTTTTCATTTTCTAGTAAGATAACTTTTAAGTCATAAGGTAAAAATGTTCTTATAAAATTCTTGGGACACCCCCGGGAGCCTTTCCCCTGGTGTCTGCTATGACCCTGCCAAGTAGACACAGACAGAAGCTGAGTTTCCTATTACGTCAGGGATGTATGTACAGGTTTGCCTCAAATTCTAGGTCCTGCTCATTGATTACACCTTTGGTATAGTAAATGTGTCTCATGGCAGTTTCCCAAAGGGAGTTTAAGCAAGTAAATATCAGGCCCTGTGCTCCTGCTGGTTTAAGGGCTATGACTCTGAAAATCACTTTTGTTGTCTGGTAAATGGGCATCATTGGAAATTAGGTCCCAGGACCTAGTCTGTAGCTTGTGTTGAGTCTCTACTTTTCAGGTATGTTCAGGGTCTCTTTCGTCAGATGAGGAGAGTGGCTACTATAAGCTTGCTAGACTCTTGGAATGGCTGCCCTTTGCAGAACGACAGGGTCAGGGTCACTGGTAGGGTCCCACAAAGTCTGGAACCCCTTCACCTTCTGCTCAGTGGGAGGCAGATAGTCCTCCATACATTGTGTTCAGGTCACACTGATAAGGGAGTGATTAAGTCCAATAGACCCTCGTGAGCGAGGAGACTGTTCATCACTCACAGCTGGAGCTCAAGGTTAAGAGGAGGAACGCCTCCTGTAGATAGAGGTTGGTGTTGGACACCCGCCTTCCTGTTGTGGATGGGAGCTTCCTCATCTGTCTTGAAAAAGGGTGCACCTCTCTCCTGCATCCTAGAGTTCAGACCACTTTTCAGGTGCAGTCTTCTCGGACTGCACCTGTTGTTTCTCTTACTTAGTAAGTCACTTAGACTTGAGTCTCGACATAGCCAGTCAAGAGGCCACGGTACATGGTCCTGGTCTTAAGGGAGGGCCTCTAACTTAGCTGCAGGGATGCCCCTGCTTCATCTCTCTGCCATTCTTGTGGGTACTTTTCTTTCAGTACTGCAGAAATCATAAAATGCCCTATCTCAATTCTATGGAACATGCCCTTGAGCCGCATTCTTAAAAACGAGCCCAATTTGGCCCAGGCTCTAAAAAAAGAGAACTTAGTGTTTCTTTAAACACTGCCTGGCCCCAGCACAAAACATCTAGCCCAGCATCCTGAGCTGTAACACTCCTCTCCAGCTAAACTGGACTCTCCCTTTGTCCACCTTGAGATACTGTTTTGGTTCATTCTTTGGGAAAAAATTCTATTTCCCTGTGTTTTCCTAATCTTGAGGTCTAGATTGTTTAAGGTAAAAACTGAGTTACTTGGGACTTGCTAACAAGCTATATAAGGTGCTTCTTGGTTGAGTAAAAACTTCTAAATTGCTTATTGGGCCTGTAAAAGTTTAGTTTCTTATTAAGACTAATTAATATGGTAAAAACTATAAAATACAAACACAACTTTCTTTGAGCTAAATTACAAACCTCAGATTTCTGATAAGAGTCTAAAAACAGGGCTTCCCTGGTGGCACATTGGGTTAAAGGCGACCTGTGAGGTTTACTGCAGCCACTGCAGCACAAATTTGATCCCCAGCCAGGAAGATACCCACATGGAGCAGCAGCCCTCTCCTGACTCACCTGTTACTTCTCTCAGCAGTGTATTTCAGTCAGTCTGCCTGTTCTGTTCCCCACTCTGTCTCTGGTGAATCCTCTCATCCCCCACATCTCTGGCCTATACCCCAGTTCTTGTATGCATAAATAAATCTTCTTTTTTAAAAGAGTTTAAAAACAGACAAATTGTAAAATAAAATCTTAATCTACTTAATCTACCTCTTCTCCTGTCCTTCTGATACAGGGCAGGGAGAGAGACACCCCAGAACCCCCAAACCTACCTGTCCTAAATAGGTTCTGCCATCTGCCACATCAACACAAAACATAGAAAACTCTTAATGGGAAGGAACTTTAACACGATTAGGGAAAAAATACAGAAAAGACAAAGAATATAGTTTCTAAATCAAGCACCCAAACGTGTGATTGGTTTACCCTTCCCTTCATGGGTAAAAGTCCACCCAAACGGGATTGGCCCAGAGGAAGGCCCTAAAGCCTGCCAAAAGTCTAAAGCACCTTCTGGTGGGGACCCTCAGAGAAGGATCAGAATCAACCAGACAAGTCTGGGAGGAAAAGAGCAAAATCAAAATCAAGACAAAAACCGCCATCGTCACCTCCCCACAGGTCTCTCACCCACATCTGTGTCACCTTATCCACGACCAAAAGGCAAGCACAGTTTCTCCACATGTCTCTCTGCTGCATGTGCATCCTCCAGGTCTCCTTCTGGCTCCATCTTGCTTCCTTCCTTCCTCGGTCTCCTCTCCAGCTTCTTCTCCACCTACTCAGCTCCACACTCCCTTGGGTGGGACAGGAAACCTGGAACCTTCCATTTTCCTAGGCACCACCATGTTACACTTCCCATACATGGTTCCTGAAACAACAAATGTCTTTTGTCTTAAAAATGCGCTTGGTCTCAGTGAGACAGAGCAGAAACAATATAAAGCCAAAGAATAATTACTTGGAGATACAGACTCAAAATGTTTTCTTATCCAAGAAAGTACAGACTGCTTGACTTTAAAATTGTTGTGGTCTTAGACCCTAGGTTTTAACTAAGGGTTAAATATGGATACTTTTTTGTTCTATGTAAAGATTCTAGCTTCTATATTTCTGGAAACCTCCTTGATATAAAAAAGGATATTAAAAACTTGCCTAAATGGATGTGTCAAACATAAACTAAAACAAGTCAAAGAGCCCTTCCATTCTCAGCACATTCCTGTGACCACACTCTCCTCCGAACAGAGTCCATGCCTGATTTATCTTCATAGTTATTTGTTTTTATTATATTTATCCAGATAACTTTGATTTTTCAAGTATATATATGTGTATATATATATATATATATACATATATATATATATGGGTTACAGGTACAAAACTCCGGAATATATGTGTGTGTTTAAAAAGAAGTAGATCTTTAAAAAGAAGTAGGAATGTATTGAAAATGGATATTCTAAAGGTCCTTAAAATAATTTAAAGTAAGATGGGTATCTTTAAAGTGAAATGGTAAGAAAGCAAAAGAAAGTGATGAAGGCCTGAGAGAGGGATTTTAGTAAAAAAAAAATTTGTGTGCTCAAATGATTTACTATAAAATATTTTAGTTAACATAAATATCAGGAGTGCACCTATGTAACAGCAATCTTTAGTCCTTTTTATATATAAAAATTAAGGTATTCTAAAACTGCTTCACTAGTCTGTGTTTTTTTTTTTTTTTAAAGATTTATTTATTTATTTATTTTATACAAGAACCAGGGTATAGACCAGATGCATGGAAGGGTGAGAGGATTCACCAGAGACAGAAAGGGGAACAGAACAGGCAGACTGATGAAATACACTGCTGAGGGGAGCAGCGGGCAAGATAGAAGAGGTCTGCTGGGCCATGTGGGACCCTTGCCGGTTGACTGGGATTGAACCAGTGCTGCAGAGGCTGCTGACAGCTTCACAGCACAGCGCTTAACTGCCTGTGCCACCAGGGGAGGCCCTTCACTTGTTTCTTGTAACAAATTAAAGACTATTCAGGTAATCTAAAAATCCTCGTGCTCTTTTATCCTCAGGTTACATGAAAAAACCCCTTATCATGTCAGCATTGCTGAGCCTTGCCAAAGAAATAGATTTACTCTTAAAAATCCTTGTTACAGGCCTCCCTGGTGGCACAGGTGGTTGAGCACAGTGCTGTGAAGCTGTCTGCAGCCTCTGCAGTGCCGGTTCAATCCCCGCCGGCCTCAGAACAACCCACATGGCGAGCAGACCTCTCCTGTCTCACCCGCTGCTCCCCTCAGCAGTGTATTTCCTCAGTCTGCCTGTTCTGTTCCCTGCTTTGTCTCCGGTGAATCTTCTTACCCTCCCGCACATCTGGCCTGTACCCTGGTTCTTGCATAAATAAAAAATAAATCTTTAAAAAAAAAAATCCTTGTTACTCTGTGTAATTGTTTTTTTAAGATCTGTAAGTTTGTTCTATGACAATTTCATTCTGAAATAGTAAAGATTTTGTCTTAAGAGGACTCTTAAGACACCTGATAAGGCCCTCCCTGGTGGCTCAGGTGGTAGAGCACAGCGCTGTGAAGCTGTCAGCAGCCTCTGTAGTGTGGGTTTGATCCCAGCCGGCAGATGAGATACCCACCTGGCGTGGCAGACCTCTCCTGTCTCACCTGCTGCTCCCCTCAGCAGTGTATTTCCGTCTGCCTGTTCTGTTCCCGGCTCTGTCTCTGGTGAAACCTCTTACCCTCCCACACATTTGACCTGTACCCCAGTTCTTGTATGCATGAATAAATAAAATCTGAAAAAAAAAAGATAAAATTGTTTTTCATTGTGAAAAACAAACAACTGAGTCAATTTGGGTATACTGATACCTCATGGGAAGTATTCTCATAGGATTGTTACACCTGTTCAACATAAATGTAAACTAATGAGATTATTCTAAAATACATAAGACTTCTTAAACCTAATAAGCCAGAAAAGTTATACTGAAAAGCCCAAAAATTTCCCATCATTTCAGGTTAAATTTGCTGAGGCTATAAAAAGGTACACTAATCTAGACCCAGAAAAGGACAAGCATTTTAGCGGTCTCCTTCCTTAGCCTGCCTTGCTCTGACATAAGGTGCAGGCTCCAGAGACTAAACCAAGGACCTAAGATCCTTTTAACCCTTTTGGACATGGCCTTCAAGGTACAGTGACATGGAGGGGACTCACTAGACTAAAAAAGAGAGGGAGAAAGAAAAGAGAAGAGCCCAGTATATGGCAGTATATGGCAGTTGCCATTGTCAGTGCCCTGCCACCTCAGACTCACCCAAGGCCCCATGCGCCCCAGGGCAACCAGGGCCTCAACCTCTTAATGGGCTGCCAGTTTGTTTCTACTGCCAGCAACTGGGACACCTCAGGGGAAGTAAACTGCCCCCAGGGTTATGCCCTCAGTGCCATTGCACAGGGCACTGAAAGAAAGACTGTTCTACTCTCCAGAGAGAGAGGGGCCAGCCCAACCCACAGGCCAGGTTGGGAGGACAGACTTGACTGCCAGTTGGCTCTGACTGTGAAGAACCTGCTGCAGGAGACCTTCTCTGAAGAAGCCCAGAGGTGAGCCAGTCTCCTCTGTTTACTGTTTCTATGGATAAGCCTTGAATGACCCTAGAAATGGCAGACAAAAAGATCGCCATTTTGGTAAATAAGGGGCTACTTACTCTGCCTTGCTGCTCCAATTCCTTGGACTGACCTACTGGTCGATTGTCCCCCTCACTAGTACTGATGGCCAGCCTGAGCCAGGACACTGCACAGCATGGCTTCCTTGCTCGCTAGGAGGCCACATGTTTATAGGATTTTAGTCTTGCTTTCCTAGCTTCCTCTCTCCCAGATGCTGCTACCCAGTATAGAAATAATACGGAAGCCCTAATTCTCACTGATGCTGCCACAGCACCTCCAGGCATTTAGGACACTACAGTTCCAGGATGAGGTATTTTTGCCACCCCTCTCAGGGTGCAATTAAAGAAAACTCCTGTCTTCCTGATGGAACCACAATAACCCTCAAGCCAAAGTCCAACAATGCTCCTTGAAGTCCCTAGTCTCAGTGGTTATGTAACACCTGGAGTTCAGGGCTTACTCATGAGTCTGTGCCCTCCTTACTCTTAAATCCTTAAAAAACCCAATTCCTGCCCTGGCTGTTCCCCTTTTACATTCCCTTACTAAAACCTTTTTTTCAGGGCCTCCCTGGTGGTGCAAGGGGGTAAGACACAACCTATGAAGCCATCCGCAGCCTCTGCAGCATGAGTTCCACCCCCCGGTAGGCCAGGGAGCTACCCACAAGGCGCAGCAGACCTCCCCTGACTCGCCAGCTGCTCCAGTCAGCAGTGTACTTCCCGTCAATCTGGCTGTTCTGTTCCCCACTTTGTCTCTGGTGAAGCCTCTCACCACCCCCACCCCTGCACCTCTGGCCTGTACCCCAGCTCTGGTACGCATAAATAATAAATCTTTAAAAAATTAAAAATAAAACTTTTTTCTTCATTTTTCTCTTGCTTGGGACCTGCATCCTCAATGCCCTCATCAGGATCATCTCTTGCCTGGAGGCCATCAAACTCCATATGGTCCTTCAATGGAACCCACTGTGAAACCTCCACTGTTCTTCTTCTGAGGTCCCTTAGATCATTGCCCTGAAGTGGAGCCCTGACTGCCTCCCCACGTCGCCCACTTTCACCAGGAAGCAGTCATTGATCAGATGGACATCATTTTGTTACAGGGCAGGGAGAGGGGCACCCCAGAGCCCCCAAACCTGCCTGCTCTATATAGGTTCTGCCATCCACTGAATCAACACAAAACATATAAGACTTTTAATGGAAAGGATCTTTTAATACAATTAGGGAACAATACAGAGAAGACAAAGAATATAGTTTTTAAATCAAGCACCCACAGTTACCTGTCCCTTTGTGGGTAAAAGTCCACGCAAGCAGGATTAGCCCAGAGCAAGGCCTGGAAGCTTGCCTATGGGGTAAGTAAAAGGGAAAAGCATCAGGCTTTTCCGCCCTCCCGCCATGTATGCACACTCAGCCATGGGGTGGAGGATGGCATGGCGCAGCATGGTGTAGCATGGTGCGGAGTACATGATGTGTTGTGGCATGGTGCCAAGAACGGAGGAGTGTGGTGGAGTGTGGTGGAAAGAGGCGGAGAACATGAAAACACCAACATAGCTGCTTGAACTGATGATGAACCTACAGGGTATGGGATGGTTGCATTACAATGCCCAAAGTCTAAAGAACCTTCTGGCCAGGACCCAAAAGAAAAGATCAGAAACAACCAGACAAGTCTGGGAGGAAAAAAGCAAAATCAAAATCAAGATAAAAGCCGCCATTGTCACCTCCCTAGGAGTCTCACCCATTTCTGTGTCACCCAGTCCATGACCAAAAGGCAAGTGCAGTTTCTTCACGTCTCTCTCCTCCAGGTCTCCTTCTGGCTCTCCATGCTGCTTCCTTCCTTCCTCAGTCTCTTCTCCAGGTTCTTCTCTTCACTTTAGCTCTACTCTTCTTTGGGTGGGGCAGGGAACCTGGAACTTTCCCCTTTTGTGGACACTTCGTGCTAATGGCAGTTAGGGCTCCATCCATAGAGGGGGGACATTGTAGGTGGGGACTGCAGCAGAGTTAAGGAAGGCTCCAGAGATAAGGGCAACAAATTCCTAATGGGACTAACCACACACCCTAGGACTAGGGTCAACAGAACATTCCTGGATAAGGACAATAAAGAAAAAAGACAAGGGCTAGGACACAGAGACTTAGTTCTGGGCACAGAGACATTCAGGCAGAGAGTCAGACCACTGAGAACTAAGCAATCACAAAGATGCTGGTGGAGATTTAGAATAATTAGGGAAAGAAAGTCTATGTTGCCTGAGGCACAATCCACTGGGGCTTCCTTGCCCCTCCCTGGCCTGGTTCCACTGGCCTGGGAGTCCCACTTTATTTCTGTTCCTTTCTCCTCAATAAACTTTCTTTCTCTAACCAACTCTGCCTCTTCGCACTTGCTTGCCTGAGCATCAGCAAAGTTCCTTCTGTGAATTTGTGAGACACCAGCCCGTGGTGGTCTAGGGACTGAAACTCAGCATTGCCACTGCAGCCTGGAATCCATTCCTAGCTAGGAGACTAGGCCTGAAAACCTGTAATTCTGGTGTCAGTGTGAGCTAACATTGAGAAGAACAAAATTTTCTGGGGTCTCAGGCGTCCCCATGATCATTAAAGTATTTTCTGTTTCACTCATTAACTTTTTTAGATCACCCCAGGTTGGTCAAGTGGACTGCTTCATTGAGTCCACAAGATCCATCTTCCTCCTTGAAAGCATTGGTGCAGTAAAGAGACGGAGAGCCAGGCCCAGTTTCTAAAAGGCAGAAACTTTATTGCACTCCTGGGCAAGGTTCACAGACGCAGAGTGGGGGGGGGGGTCAGTGAAGTCTCTTCTTCTGTCGGGGGAGGGTCATTCTTATAGGGTGAGGAGAAGTTAGGTGGGAAAACTGGGTTGGCAGGGCAGGAAATAGGTTTAGGCAGAACAATGTTGTTTTCCGTGGAGCCAAGTTGTTTATCTCCTGCTTATGGCTTCAGTTATGGTTTGATGGAATCAGGGGTACTGGAGTCAGGGCCATCCTGTTTTTTCTATGTGGGCTTCCTCATTCCTGGCCCCTGCATTGACCTTCACTCCTTTTCTGATCCCCCTCTCCCCTCCTGGAGGCAGATGTGACAGCAAGTATTGAATCTCCAGAACAGTCAGCAAATCAACATGGCGGTGAAGAAATGCTATGAGTAAGTTCTCCCATAAAAACCGGAACACCTAAGAAAAACCTTTGATGCTGGCAAGCTGCCTGAAGAGGAAAGTTGCAATAAAAAAGGAGAAGAGAGGAAAGCAGCATCCCTCCCCCATCCAAAAAGCCAACTCACTCCAAAATATGGAAAAGAGAAATAAAATTGAAAGGTCGATGCCTAACCTCTCCTCACCCTATAAAAGGACATTTCCCCCCACAAGGGGCACGATTTCAGGGACCCCAACCTTGGGTCTGAGAAGCTGACCCTGGGGCACAATAAATTTTCCCTTCCTTTGAGAAAGTTTGGCCTGGCTCCCCTTTTCTTTACCGCGCCAAACCTTTCATCTTGGTGCCCGAAACCCGGAAGGCTGTGTTCCCTGGCGCCGGGGCCGCCTCCCTGTCCCTGGGACCTCTCCTCTCCATTGCAGACGCCTCACATCCACCACCTGCCTTGATCCTTGGGGTGAGTCACTGCCTGACCCTCCTTCCTAGGAGGCCCTCACCCCTGGTTACCCGGCTCCTCTCCTCACCCCCTATCCTGGTCGACTGTTCCAGAAACCGCGGGCCTACGCCAGTCGACCCCCATTGCTCCTGGTTCTGGATTTAGGGATGCCCATCCAGTCCAGGTGTCCCAGTCCAGGCGACAACCGTGCGGTGGAGACGTCCCCCTCGCTTGCCTGCCCCCATTCCAAAGGCCAGGACCAGGTCGTGGGACCCTGCGATTCGGGGCCTGTGCCCCCACAGGTCACATCAGGTCGTGGGACGCTGCGGTCTTGAGTCTGTACCCCCATTCATTGGGTAGAGGAGCTGACTTAGTCATGAGGTCTGCCAATTCCAAGCCTAGCCCGGCCACTCCACTTCTCTCAAACCTCAGTTCGCTGGAACTTAAGCCAGATATGCACCCTAAGTGTCCCATCTTCTCCTGCAACGCTGCACGGCCTCAATATCAATTGGAGAATGGCTCTCACTGGCCAGAACATGGCACTTTCCATTTCACGGTCCTTACAGACTGTAGTACCAGGATAGGATGGGCACAGTGCAGGTTTTCTGATCCAGCAGACAGGTAAAGGAGAGGAGTCCTGGAGCCCTCAGTGGCTTTCTCAGGCTTTTATTGTGCTCTTACATGTAGTGCAGCAACCAGGTACACGGAAGGCAGTGTACCTGGCAGGCCTCCATGCCCCTGCAAGCCTTCACTCTGGGTTTCTTTGGCCTTCTTTCTTGCCTTCTCTCTCCTGCCTCTCTCCTGCTTCTCTTGCCCACTCTCTCAGTACTCCTCCCATGGCCCACAGAAGTAAGCAACACAACAATGTAACAAGTGCAGGAGCCCCATCAGGCAGAGCAACTTAATGGTGGGAGGGCAGAAAAGCCTGAAAAACCATTTATCCTACACAGGCCTAAACAATTTCTGTCACTGTAATGGAAAGTGGTCAGAGATCCCTTATGTCCAGGCTTGCTTTCTCCTGCGCTCCCGTCCCTCCCATCCCTCCCTCCTATCCCTCCCTCCTGAAAACCTGTAGTACTTTCCAAGTCTCGAGATTCCTCTCACTCTTCGCCCTCTTGGGACCCCTCCTCTACGTTCTCTGATCCTCTAGATTTTCAGTCTTCACCTCCTTCAGCTCCCCAATCCAGCCCCCAACTTCCACCTCCCAGCCACCACACCTGCTCTCACAATCGTCCTCTTTGTCCCCTTAGGGAGGTTGCAGGGACCGAAGGAGTAGGTGGAGTCCAGGATCCTTTCCCTCTGTCTGATCTCTCCCAGATTGGAAAGCGTCTCGGCTTTTTCACTAACGACCCCGCTATCTATGCCAAAGAGTTTCATTATCTTACCCAAGCCTATGACCTTACGTGTCATGATTGACATGTTACCCTCTCTTCCACCCTGACCTCTAATAAAAGGGAACATGTTTTTTGGTCTGCCCAAGACCATACAGATCAGGTCCACTTAACTGAAACAACCGTGCCCCCAGAAGCCTGGCTGGGAATACCAGACTGACACTGACATGGGTTGCGGGGGGCAGAGCTCCCTGAGATGCTTCATCACCTGCCTCTTAACCGGTCTCCAAGCAGCAGCCCATAAAGCAGCTAATTTTGACAAGCTGTGAGAGATCATGCAGTTCCCCTCAAAAATCCGTCCACTTTCCTTAGCCGCCTCACTGACGCCCTCCAGTAATACAGTAGGTTAGATCCTGACTCGCCTGGAGGTGCCACAGTTCTGGCTACCCATTTTATATCTTTCAGCCCCCGACATTAGGGAAAAAAAAAAGAGTGAGGACAGTCCTCAGCCCCCTCTCTGGGATCTGCTGAATATAGCCTTTAAAGTATTAAACAACTGGGAGGAACAGGACAGGATAGAGACCCGTAGTTGCCTGAGCTTCAAGCTCAGGCCCTAGTAGCTGCCTTGAGGCTGTCATGCTCTGCTCCTCCAATGACCGCAGCACCTGCTGCCTGACAGAGGACGACAATGGGCCCCATGGGCCCCCATCAACCGCCATCAGGAGCCTGCTTCAAGTGTGGCCTGGAGGGCTACTGGTCCAAACATTGCCCCAACCCCAGCCTTCCGCCAGGACAGTGCCTCATCTGCAACATCTAGGGTCACTGGAAAAGTGACTGTCCCTTCACGCCATATTACCTAATTTTGCATAAAATGATAGGGCAGAATAACTAAACAGCAATTTTAGCTGGCTTCATTGGAATGCTCCATATAGGATCAGAGAGAACTCTTGACATCCGGTCCATGTAGGCTTCAGGAACAAAGTTGGTCTCATCAGACTCCACCTGGGCTTTCCAAGGCATTCAAACAACCTAAGTGTCCATCAATAATAACTGTATAAAAAGATGTGATGTATGCATATAAAATGGAATATTATACTATCAGCTTTCCAATCCTCAGATATGGAGGAAATTTATAATTCCATTTATACCACATCTAGGTCATGGGTAAGAAAATGTTTGCTCCTCCGTTGATCTATGTAGCGAACATCTGCATCAATAATATAGAAAATCCTTGAATTTCCTCAAATTATGTCCTGGAAAAAGCCCCCTACAGTTATTTCATTGTTTTCCTTTCCTTTCCAGTCTGATTTGGCTAATTTTAATGCCAAATTAAAATTCCAATAGGGAACAGTGGTAGAGAAAGAAATAGATGAGATAGTAATAAATCACTCCTTAAGTCTTGTAGCCCTAGGAAAATCAAGTGTCCTCTGTGGTGGTGAAAAGATTATTTCCTGATGCATGAGAACTCACAATGTAATGGAAGTGCAGGGTTGTATTGCCATGGTTTTGATCCCTAGCACATGTTGGAATAGGGCCCGAGTCCTGTTTCATAAGCCTATATAAGTAACCTGGGCCCAGGTTCCAAGGAGGACCATGGATTTGTGGCTCATGCATGCACACTTCTCTGCCACACTGGGGGCATTTTGTGGCACCACCCTTGTAGAGACTTTGGGCCCCAGACCTGTTTCCTGTGGTTTCCTGAGGTGAGGTCCCCAAATTGTGTTTGCATGGAATAGCTGTGAGCCATCCACAAACTTCCATAACGGAGTTTCCCTTCACATATTTAAGTTGTATTCTGTTGTATAGTGATTTGTGGACTAGACAATGTAGCAGAAGTACACTGAAGCAAGTTGATTAACAGTTGATAAATGAATGTAATGTAACAGAATTAGCAATTGATTTATTCTCAAAATGTTTATACTTCAGTTAGTTTATGCTTTAGTTTGAGTTACCATGTTTATCCCTTCATCATATTGCTCTGTGCTATTCTCAAATAGTATCTCATTTAAACTCTTTTCTCCTTGATCTGCTTTGCAGATTTTCCAAAGACTGCCACCTTTGTATTTTTTTAAGCATAGAAGAACTGGGGTGTAGACCAGAGGTGCAATGGTTGAGAGGATTCACCAGAGAGAGTGGGGAGCAGAACAGGCAGATGTACTGAAATACACTGCTAAAAGGAGCAGCAGGCATGACAGGAGAAGGCTGCTGCACCCTATGTGGCTTAGCTCCCTCGTGGGGGAATTGAACTCAGACTATAGTAGTGACAGAGCTGAGACTTACTCACTAAGCCACCAGCCAGGCCACTTTCCCAATAATTTCTCACTGCAGTATTGGCCATATAGAATTTAATAGAAAATTAATGTGTCTTTACTGATCAATGAATCATGTAACAGGCAAGTTTTAGATTTAAATTAATTGGTATGCATGTATAAGGAATATATACTACATGGTTGATATGAACAGCTTTTCTGGTTTTTTAGTGACTCTGAAATTATTATAACAAAATGGAAAATAACAAATGGCAGGGTTTCACATGGTAGCCCTGAAGGATAATACTTTTCAGATCCCTTTTATCTATCTCTTTTAATAAATAGGTCTTCATCACCTTTTTATGTTACAAGTTTGCATACTGAACCAGATTGCAATGAAATAACAGTCTAATGAAAAACACTATGTTTGATATAGATGTAGGTCATTCTGTGCCCATAAATTTTTCAGTAGGTGATGGAAAATTGGTCTCTAAGTAAGAGAGTTTTGGTTTATTTTCAAGTTAGGCTATAGTTTTGTATCTGTAAGCAAACCATTTACTCTCTCTGGTATTACCTTTCTTCTAACTAATTCTGTGAGTCATAGTCTCTTCCGGTCTTACCGATATTATTGCAAATAGCAAGATTTAATCTGGTGGGTTTTTTTTAGTAGCTGAGTAGTATTCGTGTGTTGTGCGCCGTATCTTCTTAACCAACTCATCTGTTGTTGGACCCCTAGGTTGCTTCCATAACTTGAGTATTGAAAATACTATTACAATGAATATAGGGGTGCACATATCCTTTCATATTAGTGTTTTTGTATACTTCAGAGAGATATCTAAAGAATGGGATTGCTGGATCATAAGGTAGAACTATTTTTAGTATTTTCAGAAATATCTATCCTACTTTTCTAGGAAGGGAAACAGTCTTTATTTCCACCAACAGTGGAGTAAAGACGTGGATATAAGTTCTGAAATCACAAAATACACAGAAAAACAAAAATGACTGAGTTCCTTAATCAGCCTGAGAGACTTTTGTTAATTGAATTACGTTGGCAAAGGAAACAAAAACAAATATAAGCAAATGGGACAATATTAAACTAAAAAGCTTCTATAGAGTGAAAGAAACCACCATTAAAAAAAAAAAAGACAAGCTAATGACTTGGAGAAAATACTTACATATGTCAGACAAGGGCTTAATATAGAAATTTTATAAAGAACTCATTAAACTCATTACCAAAAGAACAAATATATCCATTAAAAAGTGGACAGGGATGTTGAAGAGCGACTTATCCACAGGGGACAGAGATGGCAGCAGGCCCATGAACATGTGTTCCTCTTCTCTTATTCAGAAAGCAAATCAGAAGCAAAATGAGCGATCATCTCCTATCTGTTAAGAGGGTTATTATCAAAATAGACAAGAAACAAGTGATGGTAAAGTTGTGGAGAGAAAAAATCTTTGTATATTGTTGTTAGGAATTTCGATTGTTGCAATCATGGAAAATAGTGTGGCAATCCCCAACCAAACTAAGAATAGAAATATCCGGCCTCCCCTGGTGGCACAGTAGTTGAGCTCTGGGCTGCGAAGCTGCCCACAGCATCTACAGCGCCGGTTCCATCCCCAGCCACCAGCAAGGGTCCCACATGGTGCGACAGACCTCTCCTGTCGTGCCTGCTGCTCCCATCAGCAGTGTATTTCGTCACTCTGCCTATTCTGTTCTCCGCCCTGGCTCTGGTGAATTCTCTCACCCTCCCACACTTCTGACTGTACCCAGTGCTTGTATAAATAAATAAATAAATAAGTCTTAAAAAAAATGCAAATAGCAATTATGTCTACCAAGTTGCTCAGGATAGAAAGTTTGGAAGCATCTTTAATTTCTGTCTTTCCCTCACTTTCTATACCCATCCACATCAGCCCTATTAGCTAACATCCTAAGCAACTTACCACTCTGACCCACTTCCTCTCTCTTTGTCTACTGCAAGTTTCTCGGTTGTTTTCTCTGTTGCATTCTTGTTCTCCTACAATCTAGTTTCCCCAATGCAAAGAGATTTTTCTCAAACACAAATTATTCAATTCACTCCACTCTCCAACACCTCTCTCCATTTTCACAATTAGCATGAAGTTCAGGCCATCACCCTGAATTAGGAAGTTCTGAGTGACTAGTTTCTGTGAATATCTTTGACCTTGTCTCACAATTCCTTCTCCTTTGTCCACATGAAACACTGACCTCCTTTTTCTTACTGAAGGGTGATTCAGTCATTTCTGCCTCTCTGTGATCCCCTCTGCAGTTATGCTTTCTCCCAAACTTTGCTGTATGCATCCTGGTCTGTAAATAGAGTTCATATTGTCATTTATTGAAGCCTTATAATTTCCATCAAAGAATAATGTTTTCATAGCATTAAAGATACATACATTTTATTAAAAATATCCTGAAGGGTTTCATATTTTGATGTTATCCTAAATGGCATTGAAAATTCAATTGGTTTGTTTTGATCCTTTGTACAGATCCTATCACCATTTGTTATTTCTCCATTGGATATATTAAAACTTACTTATATTGCTTTTTTTACCTGCCACTGAAAAGTCAGTTTTATCACAACATTCTCTCTATATCTTGATCACTAGAACACTATTAATTCTACAAAAGTACAGTGTAGTTTCTCAATTATTAGTCATTGTTTATTTTAAGTGAATGTCATATATAGATAACCTTGGAAAAAATGATTAACCTCTTTTCTCTAAATCTCCTTCCTCAGATACTTATTAATATATTTGTAAGTGCACATATTGATATATGTAATATACATAGAATTAAAACAATGATACTTATACTTCCTGATATTTATCACTATGAAATCACTTTATTTTGGCTAAAGTGTTAAAAGCAACCTAGAAAACAAGTGTTCTGAATTTCCTAATATTTTTGTTTAGTTTTTAAGCACATTGGTATTGTTATGACCTATTGTATTTGTCAGTTTATTCCTTCTCAAATGAACTATTGTGTATATAGTATTATTATTTAAAGTTATTTTTCTACTAAGCCGGACTCCATGACACAATTTTAGCCCCAAAAAAGAAAGACATGCTGAAAAAGAATCCTGAAATTACCTCTTGAAAATTTCAGAATTTAAACCTTACTAGTTCATTCCAACACTAGTAACTGTGCCTCCTTTTTTTTTTTTTTAATTTTTTTATTGGGCCTCCCGGTGGCGCAACGGTTGAGCGCTGGGTTGCGAAGCTGCCCGCGGCCTCTGCGGCACCAGTTCCATCCCCGGCTGCTCCCTAGCCACCGGCCACCGGAGGAGGGTCCCACATGGTGCGCAGACCTTTCCTGCCGCCCGCTGCTCCCCTCAGCAGTGTATTTCGGTCCTTCTGCCTGCTCTGCTCCCCGCTCTGGCTCTGGTGAATTCTCTCACCCTTCCGCACTTCTGACTGTACCCAGTGCTTGTATAAACAAAACAAACAAACAAACAAACAAATAAATAAATAAAACATGCCTCTATTAAAAAAAAAGAATTAGATAAATTAAAGTATATACATATTATGGAATATTTTGCGGTTATTAACAGCATGAGATAGACCAATACATGCTGACATGGCAACTTCTGCAAGCCATAGCACTACTAAATAAAAAGCAAGATTCAAAGCCACATACACGGACACAGACACACAGATGTGAGTATATATGTGCATGCATGTGTGCTATGGATTTCTGTGTGTATATGTGTATATTGATAATAATTTCATCAGCGTATGAATTTGAAGATGTGTGGAATCATCTCTGTCTATCAGAAGGAAGTTTAAGGGGAAAGCGTCTGAAGGGAATGGAGTTTGTTTGGGGGTCAAGGTGCCCTTCGTTCTGACTCAGTCCTTAGCTCCAGGAGATCTGTGATTGGGGAGATAGGTCATTTTGGGCTGTGAGGTTGGTTTCAGTTGACATGAAACTGAAGCACACATTACAGTATATTACATATTACAGCATAGCCTTTTTAAAGACACCAATTCAAGGGTTTCATTTTAACTTTGACAAAGCAAACCACACATACCCAGGTGAGTTTCATTGTCAAAACCATTGAAACTGGGACCTCCCCAGTGGTACAGCGGGTTGAACGCAGTGCTATGAAACTGTCCGTAGCCTCTGCAGCACGGTTTCGATTCCCGGCTGGCCAGGGAGCTACCCACATGGCGTGGCAGACCTCTCCTGCCTCGCCCGCTGCCCCCTTCAGCAGTGTTTTCAGTCCAACTGCCTGTTCTGTTCCCTGCTCTGTCTCTGGTGAATCTGCTCACCCTCCTGCACCTCTAAATAAATCTTTAAAAAAAAAAAAAAAAACCAACCATTGAAAATGGCTTGGATCCATCTGGTAGCAAGGTGGTGAAAATAGGTCCACACCTTGCTACCCACTGCTTAACTGAGCACCTCTACTTTTAGACTTCGTGGGGAGGTGTATAATTCTGCACCTTTGTCTCTTGGTTTCTGACGTGCGTCTCCTGTCTTGGCTTCTTGGACCAGATACACAGAAGGAAGCCTCCACAACCTTGGCCTTCTAGAACATGGTTCCTGAGATTCTACCAACAATGCCTAAGCATCCAAAGAGCATGTCCACAGGGCAGTCCACAAAGAGGATTTGGGAGACATTACTGCCTTGAAAAAATTAACTTTGCAGAAGCATATTATTTAGTTTTGTCCAGTTTCCCTAAAATTCTCCAAAGAAAGTGCTTGTCTTCACGCTAGAATGGCAAGGAACATTTTTTTCCCCAAGAATTAAAACAGGAATAAGACAAAAAAATCTGGTGTCTGTTACTTTTATAATAGATGGAAAATGGGTTATCTTTGTTTTACGCTGACCCACAGAATGACAAAAACCAAGATTTTATGTTTTTTATATGAAAGTTTCTATTGCTGAAAAAAGTTTTAAAACTATTGCACTGTAGTAAGTCATAAAGATATGATTTAGTTATAAAGTAAATTCATCATTTTTCCATCCTTCCTTCCTCCCTCTCTCCCTCCTGCCTCTTCTTTGCTTGTCCCTTCTCCTTCCTTCCTACTCTTCACTTGCCTTTCACTTGTTTGAGGACACATCACACATCTTCTCCACATGGAAGACTGCCTGGGCGTTTCCCTCTCTTCTTTCCTGAGGGAACCCAAATTACGTTGAATAATACATTAACTCTAGGGAACATCTCACAATTGGCTCCAAGTGCAGGAGTCCATTCCCTTACCAGAGGTGGGTCCAACGACCTGGAAACCCAAAATCACTCTCAGAGCTGGCCAGACGCTGCTAGCTGGTGGAGAGCCAAAAAATGGGGACCCCCAAAGCCCACGTGTCTGCCTTTTATATCCACCTGGCTGCTTAACCCCACCCTCAGGTCCCAGCCACCTTCCCTTTGGTGATGATGGGATTTGGAGTTCCCAGTGTCTGGCTTTGACCTGGGGTGGGGGTGGAGTCCACAAAGCCTATATAGAATTAGCTTTGGGACATCCCTTTTCTCCCTAACAAGATTACATTATCAGGTGCATAGAAACAAAGCAGAAACAATCAGTGCATCTCTTTTTCTATGGGCTTTTGGCCACTACATGCTTTCAGTAAGAAGGCAACCTTCAAGGTCAATAAAAAAACTAAGCCTTACACTAGAACTCATTGTTACAGCTAAACAATAACCTAAGACAGTGGATACCGGCCAGTACATCCCTATCAGCTAAAGCCTAAGCAAAAAAAGACTTTTCTTATTCTCATGGCCCTCACAGCAGGAGCTGGCTGCTACTCAGCTATCACAACTTTTTTTATTTAGAAACTCCTAATTCAAATAGCTTTATTTAAAAACTTTCCCAAGAAACTTCAAGGGAAGGCAAAAGAAGGACCCACTATAATTATTGTATTGTAATGCTTGTCAGGCATGTTCAACAAACCATCTCCCATTGTCAAGTGGGCCAAACTGCCCAACAACTAATTTCTAAACAAACAATTTTTCGTGCTATTTACTTACAGTATGCGGTTACATATAATTTATTGCCTAATATACTTTCTGATAAATTTTTCTCTCTCTATGACCAAGAACAGAAAGCAAAGGGATGCCAGATCTGCAGCCCCACGGTGTGAGGCCTTTTCTCTTAGCTGCTTGTCAGTATCCTATCTGGCTGGAGCAACAAGGCCTCCTGCAGCAGACTAACATATAACTAATTGATTAAAGTAAAAAACAGAAGGCTTTTATATAGAAATCATCATCTATAGTATATTGTTTTAATATTGATTGGATATTAAGGAATCAAGGGCCTGCAGGGCGTTAATGCCAAGCAAGCCGCACTGACTCTTCCCTAGCCCCCAACTCTCAATTAAGGGAAGTCTCCTGATCTAAACAAAGAGTTTTCTACCTATCACTTCTCTACTTTATCTAGTCAGCCTAGTTTCCGTATTTAACTGTAAGATCAAGGGGCAATTTCCTCTTCCATAAGGTTGCTGGTTGTTGTTCTAAGGAACTACAAATATTTTATTGGGCAGGAGCGGAGATGGTGATAGCCTTTGATTCTCAAAAATGGTCAATATGTGACATATCAGTAGTTGTAACATTGACCATTTCCGAGTGCATTATTTGTGCTGCTCAACCATTCACAAAATTGCTGTTGACTGATTCTTGAATGTATACTAGCTCAACCATTCACAAAATTGCTGTTGACTTATTCTTGAACGTATACTCTAACAGCTACCATACCAATTGTCACATCCAAGGAAATTAGCCCTAAACAAACAGGAAGAATTAGCAGGAGTCAATTGGCGTCTCCTGGTTTATCAGGAATTTTCTTATACTTGGAGCATGACTCACCTCTGCCACCTAACTGTTATCTTTATTTATTTATTTTTTTTAATTTTCTAGAGGCATGTCTTATTTATTTATTTATTTATTATTTGTTTGTTTGTTTGGTTTATACATGCACTGGGTACAGTCAGAAGCGCGGGAGGGTGAGAGAATTCACCAGAGCCAGAGCGGGGAGCAGAGCAGGCAGAAGGACCGAAGTACACTGCTGAGGGGAGCAGCGGGCGGCAGGAGAGGTCTGCGCACCATGTGGGACCCTCCTCCGGTGGCCGGGGAGCAGCCGGGGATCGAACCGGCACCGCAGAGGCCGCGGGCAGCTTCGCAACCCAGTGCTCAACCGCTGGGCCACGGGGGAGGCCCCCTAACTGTTATCTTTAAAGTAAAGGAATTTTTTTCTCCAATTAGCTCTTGCCTCAAAAGACCACATCTCTATACCAAAGACTTGGCCGATAGATGTTTACAATCTTTTGTTTCCAGAAGTTTTTCACTGGTTAATGTAAAGCCAAATGTTGAATTGCTGCCTTTTTGGCAAAGTGTTATAGGACAGGGAGAGGGGCAGTCCAAACCCCGCAAACCTGCCTATTCTAAATGGGTTCTGCCATCTGCCGCATCAACACAAAACACATGAGACTTTAATGGGAAGGAACTTTAATAAAACTAGGAAACAATACAGGTAAGGCAAAGAGTCTAGTTTCTAAATGAAGCGCCCAAAGTTACCCGTCCCCTCGTGGGTAAAACTCCATCCATATGGGATCGGCCCAGAACAAGGCCCCAAAGCCTGCTACAAGTCTAAAGCATCTTCCAGTGGGGACCCACAGAAAAGGGTCACAAACAACCGGACAAGCCCAGAAGGAAAAGAGCAAAATCAACATCAAGATAAAAGCTGCCATTGTCACCTCCCCACGGGTCTCACCCACATCTGTGTCACCTAGTCCACGACCAAAAGACAAGCACAGTTTCTTTACGTGTCTCTAGGCTCCATGCGCCTCCTCCAGGTCTCCTGGCTCCATCCTGCTCCTTTCTTCCTCAGTCTCTTCTTCAGCTTCTCCTCTTCCTGCTCAGCTCCACCCTCCCTTGGGTGGGGCAGGGAACCTGGAACTTCCCCCTTTCCTGGGGACCACCCTGTTACAATAGGACTACTAATTTTATGAAAAATGTAATACTTGTATCATGCAGTGCCATTTGTCATCAAAATGGTTATTCAGTGATTGATCAGTATTTGCAGTTTTACTTTTAAATGCGTATTTTAGCAATGATAGAAACTAGCCATAAGCAAATGAGGAGAATCTTGGAGTCAGCTAATGAGATTCCTGATTTTTCAGAAATCTGCCCCAATCCCAGACTGAAAGGTCCATGCAGGGGGCCGGAATGCAAAAACCCACCAGGTAGCCCACCAGGGGGCAGGAATGTGGAAAACCTGCCTGGAGGACTCAGACAATGAGCCTCCTCCCTCCCCCTATGAGTCTCTTCTCAGACAAAGAACTTCTACCAGTCCCAGGAAACTCCCCCGCCCAACAAACTTTTTCCTGCCATAGGAGCCCAACTTCCCATCTGACCCCTCCTTACCCTATAAAACCCTGCTTCCCCCTAACAACGTGCACGGCTTCACTGACCCCCACCTTGGGTGTATGAGGTCCACCCAGGGCGCAATAAACTTTCCCTCGCTTTGAGAAATGTAGCCTGGCTCTCCTTTTCTTTACTGCACCGAACCTTTCACGGACTTTTGTCAGACATGAGTAGCGGGGCTCCCAATAGCTGCTCACTTACGGGATTCCCGGATTGTGTCACAGAACCCTGCCCTTTGGGCCACGGTGTGTGGGTGGGGGCAGAGCCAGGGGCCGCATGCCGCGGCCCAGGGAGTGGCTCATGGCAGAGGCCTGCTCAGCAGGCTCCGTGTCAGGGCTGCGTCCTGCACCGTGCAGTCACTCACACTCCTTCTGATATGTTCATGTGACTGTCAATATTAAGACAATGGAAGGGCCTCCCTGTGGTGCCAGGGGCAACCTGCAGCCTCAGCAGCACAAGTTCCATCCCCTGGCCGGCCAGGGAGGTAATCCACATGGCGCTGCAGACCTCTCCTGAGCCGCCCCTCAGCAGTGCATTTCAGTCAGTCTGCCTGTTCTGTTCCTTACTTTGTCTCTGGTGAATCCTCTCCCCCCCCACACCTCTAGCCTGCACCCCAGCTCTTGGATGCATAAATAAATCTTTAAAAAATATATCTCCACCCCACACAGGGCCCTACAGGACACGCAGATGCTGGGACTCAAAAGTGCAAACGCTTCCCAAAGCCCCTGCCCTCCACTCCCCACTGCCATGTCCTCCATGAGGGCGTCCTCAGCTCTGTCTCCAAGGCAAGTCCGAATCTGTCCACTGAGCTGCATCCTCGCTACCACCTCCTTGCAGGTATGTCCTTTCTCACCTGGCTTGTTGCAGCAGCCTCCTAACAGATCTTATTTTATCTGTCCCTCCTTCTAGAACATTCCGGACACAACATTCCTGGAGGCTCCTGCTGGCTCCACACCTTGCCGACCTGGCAGGTCCAGGTATGGAGACGCCTGTCAACAAAGAGGTTTGGGTCCGACAGTACCACAGAGCACCCCTAAGCTCCTCTCGGGCTCCCACTTTCCTGGCGCATGTCCCCCAGGCAGGACAGGGATGTCCTATTGTTAGGGGGAAAATGATGTCCCAAAGCAAATTCCATATAGGCTTTGTGGACTCCACCCCCACCCCACGTCAGAGCCAAAGACACTGGGAACTCCAAATCCCATCACCACCAAAGGGAAGGTGGCTGGGACCTGAGGGTGGGGTTAAGCAGCCAGGTGGATACAAAAGGCAGACACGTGGGCTTTGGGGGGCTCTCCATTTTTGGCTCTCCGCCAGCTCGCAGCGTCAGGCCAGCTCTGAGAGTGACTTTGGGTTTCCAGGTCGTCGGATCGGGTAGGACGCATTAAAGACTTTATTTCCCTATTTTCTCCCTGAGTTGTATATTTTCCTTATTTCTTTTTCTCTTGTAAATAAACCTTTTATTAACCCTTTTGCGTGTGCCTGTAGTGGAGTATTCATAAGTCCCTTTTAAGCGCGCGGGTGAGGACCTACAGCCAGGAACCCGTTTAATATCGGGGTTGCTCTATAACAGCTTGGCGCCCAACGTGATTTGCAAGTTTCACCCGTGGTTGACCAACCCAAAGTAATTTTTCTTGCGTTGGTCACCATAAAAGTGCATTAGGACTGTAGGACTCGCAGTGAAACTCTTTGTTTCACGTCTTGAAAAGTTTTTTTTTCTGCGCATACGGCTGTTGTGGGTGTTGTTTTGACCCAAACGTGGCCTCAACCATGAACTTCAGCAGTTTAATCCCTAACTTGAGTTCTTTCAGTTTTTTTCCGGCCTTGAATTTAAGTAGCCTTTTTCCATTAAATATTACCACCAGTTTGATAAGTGTAAATAATTGGATTAGACCTAGCTTATGGCACGTGATTTTAATTCTGTATACATATGTGAATGTTTTACAAGCCATCCCTTTGCAGTCTGTGCTTCTAGGTGTTTTTTTGGTAATGTGCATAGGCTCCATGTGCTACATTCTTGTTTCTATGAGAAGTAGTGGTTGTACTTCACATACTGAGAATGTGCTGCAACAAATTCAAGCTCTTAACTTAGCGATGAAACAACAAAATCAGGTTTTTGAGTCAGCTTTTCAAAGCGTGCAGCATCAAGTGCAACGACAAAAATCAGACTTTTGAGTCAGGTTTTCAAAGCATGCAGGATCAAGTGCAACGACAAAATCAGGCTTTTGATTCAGCTATTGGCAGTGTGAGGGACGAAAATCGTAACGTTTTTGAGTCCGCCTCTAAAAATGTGCAGGACCAGATACAGGCCGCCCTCCATGAATGGGATATGACACAGAAGAAGGCTAGAGTAATGGTGCAGAGAAGAGATAATCATTCTCCTTCCCATGAGGACTGTAGAAGGGCAGAGTTAGAAGAGGAGGAAGAGATTCATATGCTAAATACCTTAAACTCATGGGGACAAAGGCTTTCTCCAAGTGAAGTGGCCCCTCCCTCACAGACTCCTGAGGCTTCAGGACAAAGGCCTTCACCACGTGACCAGGCCCCTCCTGAGGCCCCTTGCGCACAGATTCCATTGCCCTCCAGGGAGGTAGTTATCATGGCCTCTCCTCCCCACACTAGGAGCGGCACCCATTTTGGCAGTAAAGATCGCCCTGTGGCAGGACAGTTTCCTGTTCGCCAGCTGCTGATAGGTGGCGTGAATGAAGAGGGGAGACCTGCTGGGTACTTTTGGTCACACCGTCCTTTTTGCAACGGGACCTCCTAACTTGGAAGAACTCTGTTCCCCCGTACCGGCAGGCTCCTAAGAGGATGGCGGACTTGTTTGCCTCCGTTTTTCTCTCCCACCGCCCTAACTGGGCAGATATACAGATGATGTTACAAGTTTTACTAGGTCTAGATGAGCAGAGGATAGTAGTGAGGAAAGCCAGGGAGGAGGCTGAACGTCTCCGCCAACAGGATAGCCAATCCCCAGAGCCACAGATTGCTGTCCCAGAGGTAGATCCTAAATGGGACCCCAACAATGGAGGACTGGCGAAGTTGGATCTGTATAAAAAATGTTTATTGGTAGGACTGGAGCAGGGAATCCCCAAACATAAAAATTTTAACAAATTATTGGACCTTTCACAAGGGGCTAATGAGGATCCATCAGAGTTCCTTGAGAGGATTATTCAGACGTATACAGACCACACGGATATAAATCCGGATGCCCCAGAAAATGCTCATTTGTTCACTATGGTGTTCATCACATATTGTGCTCCAGACATAAGGAAAAAGTTAGCAAAGGTAGACGGCATCACAGAGATGAGTCCGTCCCAGGTAGTGGACTTAGCATTTAAGGTTTATAATAATAGAGAGAACAGGAGAGAGGACAGGAGACCGAAACCTGCGACCGTTTTTGTACAAAGAGAGCACAGGCCAGGGTTTCGGGAAAACAGTAATGGACAGAGACGTGAGCCCCTGGGAAGAGATCAGTGTGCTTTCTGTAGGGAAGAGGGACATTGGAAGTACAGTTGTCCCAGGTTACAGGGAAGAGGCAGACACAGTAATTACAGAAGGCAGGATAGAAGACTGAGGACACCACGACAGGATGATTCACGTAGGGGTTACAGGAGGGAATATAGGAGGAGTACACAGAACCAGGAACCAAGGAGAGAGGAAAAAAGACAGATGTTAGCACAGAGTAGAGGCTCAGATGATGATAGGGAATACGGACGGAGAAGGAATCAAGAGCCCAGCACAGAGGAGAGAAGACCAGTGATAGCACAGAGTAGGGTCTCAGGTGAAGATAGGAGGGAATATAGACAGAGTAGAAGGAATCGGGAGCCAAGTGTGGAGGAAAGGAGACAAATGAAAGTTCATGGAGAAGGTTCAGATGAAGAATAGGAGTGCCCAGGGGTTCCACTAGATCTTAAACCCATCAAAATAACCCCCTCGGAGCCCCGGGTTACCCTCGCTGTGGGGGATCGTCTGATTGATTTCTTGGTGGACACTGGAGCAACATACTCAGTTTTGAATTCGAAATTAACTAAAATGAGCAAAAAGACTGCAGAAGTCTTTGGGGTTACAGGGAAGTCACAACAGACACCCTTCCTGCAACCTTTGGAGTGCCGGCTGGGCACCACACAGCTCCAGCACAGCTTCCTATACATGGAAGAGTGTCCAATCCCTCTACTTGGTCGGGACCTTTTAAGTAAGCTCAATGCACGAATTATATTCTCACCCCAAAATCAGAGGCTTCACTTACAGGTTCCTCCAGAGCATGCCCTGCGGTTCCAGATGTTGCTTACTCAAGATGCTCCACTAAAAAGTGAAATTTTACCTCCAGAAATTGTTGAAAGAGTAAGTAAGTGGGTATGGGCTGATGGAACCCCAGGGCGTGCGAAAAATGCGGAGCCTGTAAGGATAGAAGTGATAGAGGGGAGCAAAACCCCGAGAAGGAAACAATACCCCTTAAGGGAGGAGGCCTTGAGGGGAATTGAGCCAGTATTGAAAAGGTTCCTTCAATCTGGACTCATTCGGCCCTGTCGCTCACCATACAATACTCCAATTCTGCCAGTGAAGAAACCCCATACAGGCGAGTACCGTTTTGTCCAAGATTTAAGGGCTATTAATGACATTGTTCAGGATTTACATCCCACTGTGCCTAATCCGTACACCCTATTAACTGCCATACCTGGTGACTATGGGTGGTTTTCAGTATTAGACCTGAAGGATGCCTTTTTCTGTATCCCAATTGATGTCCAGGATCAACTGCTTTTTGCCTTTGAGTGGCAGGACCCTAAGTCCAAGAGCACTCTCCAGTATTGCTGGACTGTGCTTCCACAGGGATTTAAGAACTCCCCAACTATTTTTGGGGAAATACTGGCCAGGGATCTCAGGAAGGTTCAACTAAACCAGGGTGTCTTATTGCAATATGTAGATGATTTATTGATTGCAAGTCCAGACTATGAATCTTGTCTGGAAAATACCATAGTGGTACTAAACCACCTGGCAGAATGTGGCTACAACGTGTCACCTAACAAGGCACAGATATGCAAACAAACTGTGACGTATTTGGGGTTTAAAATCAAGAAAGGCAGACGGAGCCTGATGACGTAAAGAAAACAGGTAATTTCAGCCCTTAGAATCCCCAGTAACCGGCGACAGTTGCGCGGATTTTTGGGTATGGCGGGGTTTTGTAGGATTTGGATTCCTAATTTTGGACTAATAGCAAAACCTTTATATGATGCTCTCAAAGGCCTGGACTCTGAACATTTGTCTTGGACTCCGGAATGTCAAAAGGCTTTTGATGAAATAAAAGTAAAGTTGATTTCAGCACCAGCATTAGGACTTCCGGATCTTAGGAAGCCATTCTGACTTTATGTACATGAGAGACAGGGGGTTGCCCTAGGAGTGCTGATCCAATTGTTGGGACCAGAAATGCAGCCCGTTGCATATCTGTCCAAACAGTTGGACCACACCACTAAGGGATGGCCTTCATGCTTGCGTGCTGTGGCTGCCACTTGTGACCTCCTACATGAGGCAGAGAAGTTTACATTGGGTCAGCCCATCACTGTGTGTGTGCCACATCAGGTCTTGACATTGCTGGAGCAGAAGGGTGGACTTTGGTTAACCGCTGGGCAAATGGGAAAATATCAAGCAGCTCTGTTGGACAATCCTAATGTGAAACTGCAGGTTTCTAATTCCCTGAATCCTGCCACACTGCTTCCAAGCAATGCAGACGGACTTGAGGATGACACTTTAATCCATAACTGTTTAGAAACCATAGACACAGTGTATGCCAGCCGACCAGATCTAACGGACCAGCCTCTGCCGGATCCAGAGTGGGAGCTATTTACAGATGGCAGCAGCTTTATGGATCAAGGCCGTCGATGTGCTGGATATGCAGTGGTGACACTCTAGAACACCGTGGAAGCCAAGGCTCTTCCGGCAGGTACATCAGCACAGAAAGCCAAATTAATAGCCCTGACCCGTGCCTTGGAACTCTCAAAAGGTAAAAGAGTCAATATATTTACTGACTCCAAGTACTCTTTTATGATTCTCCACATGCATGGGGCCATTTGGAAGGAGCGGGGACTTCTTACGGCTAGTAACAAGGATGTCAAACACCCATTAGAAATCCTGGCCTTGTTAAAGGCAGTAGCTTTACCATCAGCTGTCGCTGTGATGCACTGTCCTGGCCACCAAAATGGTGGGTCTGACTTGGCAAAGGGCAACAGGGCAGCTGATCGGGCAGCTAAGGCCGCTGCCCGTTCTGCCCTCCAGGGTGCACTCATCCCTCTTGTGGACCTGACTCATTATGCTCCTGAATACACCGAGCAGGATGAGGAGAGAGCTCGTGCATGGGGATTTACTGAGTTTGACCCCAGCTCTACTTGGAGAGTAAAGTCCCATGGGATGATACTCCTCCCGGAGGCCCTGGTGTATCCGGTGCTAAAACATCTTCACAAAGGATCTCACTATGGGAGAGATGCCTTATTAGAAACTGTGCGCCCATATTTGAAGGGACCATATTTGCATAGAATAGCACAACGGATCACCCGAGGTTGTCAACTATGTGCCAGGAATAACCCAACACTGACTCCCACCCTAAAGCCGTTGGGGTTCAATATCGAGGCAAGTGCCCTTTTGAGGACTGGCAGGTGGACTTTACACAAATGCCTAGAACAACACGCAACTTCAAATACCTGTTGGTTTTTGTGGATACGTTCTCGGGATGGGTGGAAGCATTTCCCACAGACGGAAAAAGCTTCTGAGGTTGCAAAACAGCTGCTAAAGGAGATAATTCCTCGCTTTGGGTTGCCGGATTCTATCCAGAGTGATAATGGGCCAGCATTTGTCTCTGATGTTACTCATGCAGTAAGCAGCGCGTTACAGATCAACTGGAAATTGCATGCTGCATGGAGACTGCAGTCTTCTGGACAAACGGAGAAAATGAACCATACCGTAAAGAAATCCTTGGCGAAACTGTGCCAAGAAACACAGCTTTGTTGGGTCCAGGTACTATCCCTTGCCCTCCTTCGCATAAGAGTGGCACCTAGAAGTGGGCTACAATTAAGCCCCTTTGAAATTGTGTTCGGAAGACCCTTCCAGGCCTCAGTTCTAAAAGCCAATCCGGAAATAGCTCAAGATTGCCAGATCACACAATATGTGAAACACATCCAGGAGGTTCTGGCAGTAATTCATAACTTTGCAAACTCAAGGATCTCTATGCCTCCTGATCAACCATTGCATCCCTTCAAACCTGGAGATCAGGTCTTACTGAAGACCTGGCAGAGTGGGGATGCCCAAAACCAGCTGTCAGAAAAATGGACTGGTCCATATGACGTTTTGCTAAGCACACATACTTCTCTGAAACTTGCAGGTATAAAACCCTGGGTACATCATTCCAGAGTTAAGAAAGCCCTAGGAGGAACTGACCCAGAGACAAAGTCCCATTGGTCTTGTGAACCCATTGAAGACTTGAGATATTTATTTAAGAAACAGAAAGAAACTTGAATGTTACTGACTTCTTTTCCAGTTATTGTTGCAGGATACCCAAGAACTCGTTTTTTTTTTTTCTGAAGAAACCCTGAGGAAAAAAAAAACTAACATGCTCTAACCAATCTCTTCCTTTCAAAGTTTAGGAGATGTGAAGTAACATCTAGGATCATGCATATGCTGACAGTATTTTTTTTTTTTACATAGAAAGGTTTTTAATCTTGATTTTGTTATTTCCTATCAACTTTTGTTTTTTTTTACTTTGAAGTTTTTTTTTACTTTGAAGCTTTTTTTTATTGTTACTTTGGCCTATCAGACAAACTGCAGTTGTATGGGATATCCCACACGTGATGAATGGTAACTAAAGAGCTCTTTGTGTCTATATGTTGTCTGTCTGTATGTCCTTGTGTCTAACCGTCTTGACCTCCAGTGATCGACAAATTGGTATACATGGTGCCCATAGATGTTGAAAAAAAAAAAAAGAGTCTCTAGTTATGAGAAAAACAAAAAGTTATGGTTTGATTGTCAACATTGTGCTACTGAACTAAGCCGGTGCCTTCATAGAGATTGAATATTGTTGTTTCTGTTAATTTTCTGATATTTATGGCAAAGCTTCCCAGAAATCTAAATTCAAGTACAAATTTGGTAGCCTGTCATTTGACTGATGCAAGGAAATTTTGTGGAACCTCAGTAGAGCTCCTGAGACACTCCACAAAGTTTCTCTTTTTCCTCCTGGGAAGGCATTACATGAATTTGTTCTATTTGGCTTTTACCTAATGAAGTAAAACTGGAAGGGAAGCATTGTCACTTGGGAAAATGGTAAAACTTTGGTATGTACAAAATGTTAACAGTAGTATCTGGTATGTATGTAAATTGTCAATGGTGATTGTCACCTTGAAATATTATATAATTCAATTGTTTCACATCTACAGAAATTGTTTCTGGAAATTTAGAGAGAAAAGGTCTCAACAGATTCCTATTGATGGAACTGTTGAGAGTAAAAAACTTTCCTACAAAGGACTGAATAGACCTGGAAATACACCTGACATTTACTAAGGTTTCTTTGACAAAATACTGGAAATTTTTTATGCATTCTGTCCTGAATCCACAAAGTTTTTGTTTTGTTTTGTTTTGAGTAACCAGGATCTGCAGAAAGGTTGCACTTTTTTTTTCCCAGCAAAGCTAACTTGTCACATTTTCTCTCCCCTTGATACCAACACAGCATACAAATAGTAGTAGTAATTTTTGCTACTTATTTCAGAGTCTGTTTTTGCATAACTTCCATAGGGATTTTGTCTGTTTTAACAAAAAATTGGATGTGAGTTTGATTGTGTGGCTTTGTGTGGAGTTCTTCCAGAAAGTTGAAAAAGAGCTGAACCAAGAAGAGGAGAACCTGTTTGCCTTGTTTGCAGGGTTCCAGAGACCTCCAAAGAAGGTGAGGAAGCTTGCCTCCATTGGCAGGACTGGACAACCCAGCCAACGAAAATGCCCTGGTACCCTCGAGAAGAGGAAAGCCCAGGTGGAGTCTGATGAGACCAACTTTATACCTGAAGCATACATCGACTGGATGCCACCGGTTCGCTCTGATCCTGTATGGAATATTTCAACAAAGCCAGCTAAAAATTGCTGTTAGTTATTTCTACCCTGTGATTTTATGCAAAAATAGGAAAAATGGTTTAAAAGTAGATTTAGTTTGCAAACTTTTGCTTTGCTGTTAAAAGTTTGGGATCAAGGTTGAGAAAATTTGTGTTTTTACATCAGTTGAACCATTTTAAGATTTTTTTCCTGTAATTTTTACATATCTGCTGTCTTGTTTTGGCTAACGCCTCCAGATTTTTTTTTTTTTTGGCTTAAACTGATGAACTATTTTTCCTGGAGTGGAGGACTTTTGCTTTCCACAATGGACAAATACCTGGAGAGACTGGTTTTCTTTCACACTGGAACCTGACAAAATGTTCACCTGAGACTGCATCCCAACCTCCATATATTCGATCTTCATCACCATGGAAATGGTGGCAACAAGTGAAAGGGGGGAATTGTTAGGGGGAAAAGGATGTCCCAAAGCAAATTCCATATAGGCTTTGTGGACTCCACCCCCACCCCACGTCAAAGCCAAAGACACTGGGAACTCCAAATCCCATCACCACCAAAGGGAAGGTGGCTGGGACCTGAGGGTGGGGTTAAGCAGCCAGGTGGATACAAAAGGCAGACACGTGGGCTTTGGGGGGGCTCTCCATTTTTGGCTCTCCGCCAGCTCAGAGTGACTTTGGGTTTCCAGGTCTTCTGATCGGGTAGGACGCATTAAAGACTTTATTTCCCTTTTTTCTCCCTGAGTTGTATATTTTCCTTATTTCTTTTTCTCTTGTAAATAAACCTTTTATTAACCCTTTTTCGTGTGTCTGTAGTGGAGTATTCATAAGTCCCTTTAAAGCGCGCGGGTGAGGACCCACAGCCAGGAACCCGTTTAATATCGGGGTTGCTCTATAACACTTTAGCCCTCCTTCCCTTCTCCTTCCATGGCATCTGCCCTTGAGCTGTTGGGGCACCCCGAGATGCCCACAGGGGCTGTGCATGGACCCTGCCTGACAGTCAGTCGTGCTGCTTGTTTGAGTCACTGGGACAGCTCAAGTATTTATCCATTTGCGAAAAAAAGTTACATCCTCGCCTCAAACTATTCAAAAAAGTGTGGAAGGGCCAAACTCAAGGCTTGGACTTAGGCGGAGGCACAGGAACAGGAGCATCTGCTGGGGTAGGGAATGGGAGCACCTGCGGGGGGGGGGGGGGGTAGGGGGAGCCCAAGAAATCAGAGCTAGGCCTTGGCCAAGACCCCAGACCCGAGCCCTGGCGGGGGCGGCAGTCCAGGAAGGCCCCTGTGAAAACCCCTGGGCGCTGGGAGGGGGGAGGGACGGGGACGCGGGAGGGAGCGCGCTCTGCACTTCAAGGTCACAGGGAAAAGGGGGGCTTTCCCTGCCATGGATGGCTTTGTGGGAATCTGGTGGAAGTGGGAGATGAGAAGGGCGGTGACCGGTGCGCCTCAGGTCCCGGCTGCGCGGCTTTCGCTTTCCCGGCGCGGGCGCGATGGCTCCCGCCCCCATCAGGACGGAAAACTGAGGCACGGAGGTCGACAGGCCCCAGGCCCGGGGGAGGGCATAGTAGTAACAATGGGCGAAGCGGGCCCCTGACCCGGCGGTCTGCCCACCTCGCGGGCCCGCCTGCCACACCACTGCTCCCGCCCTCCCCCGCTGAGCTGCGGACCCCAGAGCCGCCCCGGGCGGCCACGACGTCCGGCCCCTGCGGGCGTCCACGCGCGGTCCTGGCCCACGCCCCAGTGTGGCCCCAGCGCCCGCGCGCCGCGACCACAGCCCCCCAAACGGAGCCGCGGACTGGAAGGCCCCGCAGTCCCCGCACCCGCTCCGCCCCGAAGGGCGCACGCTCCCCGGGACCCGGGCGGGGACGCGCCCCCTCCCCTGCTGCCCCGGCCGCCCCGGCCGCCCGGCCTCCCCCCTCCCGTCCGCGCCTCCCCCGCGCCTGCGCACCCGCGGTGGCTGCGGCGCCGGCTCCGCAGAACCCGGCCTGGGTCTGGCTGGGGAGGGGAGTCTTCGCGGGAACCCGCGGGCGGCTGGAGGGGCCGGGACGGGGGCGGGGGGAGCCGAGCCCCACCCGCCCCCAGCTGAGTCGCCTGGACAGGCTCAGTCAGGCCACACAGGAGCTCAAGCGAGTTTCCTGCGCCCCGGGACTGGGGGCGAGGCACAGGCGGAGAGCAGAATACCAAGTTGAGAGGGGGGAGCTGGGCAGCCTTGGGGTGTGTGTGTGTGGGGGGCAGCGACAGGTGGAGCTCAGCCTGGAAGGGCCCGAAGCAGAGATGAAAGGACATTGCGGGGAGCTTTTGGGGTGGGGTGAAGGGATTTGGGGCTACTAGGGCTGCGTAAATGGCAAGAGGCCCATGCCATCCCCGGGGAGAGGCGGGAGCCAGAGGGAGCTCAGGAGAGGGTTTGGTGGAGAAACCTGGGGTCAGACTGGCCTCTAGCACCGCAAGCCTTGCTAGTGGGGAACACGTGGAGCCGCCTCTCAGGGACAGTCTCCCCTTCCCTCTGTCAGGGCGCCGTGGATAGGGTGACCTTCGGTCCCCCCAGGCAGCGTGGCTGTGGCAGGACCGTGTGACCGTGCCCTCTGCCAGGCACCCTGGACATGGCTTGTGTATTTATCTGTCACCCGGTCGCATCCTCCTGGCATCGCAACAGCTAGGCAAGTGCCAGGCTGAGCCATCCCTGGACCTAATCCTCGTCCTGCAAGCGGGGGAGCCCCCCCCTCAGCCGTTGTCACCCCCTCTTCTGTTTCAGGGCTTCCTGCAGTGGCCCAGAGCACCCCAGCAGACGGCCATCGTCCTGGTGGTGTGTGTGCTCTCCCTGTTCTGGTGTTGACTGGGATGCCCTTGGCGCTTTTCCTCTGACCATGGTGCCACTGCCGCCAAGGGTTCTGCGCGTCGGGGAGGAAGTGACCGGGCTAGCAGCAGGACAGGCCACTGAGGCTGACCAAGTGCCCTCTCAACACCCGGGACATTACTTTTGTTGCGTTTAACCTTTTGGGGAGGCTTTGCACCCGTGTCCCTGAACGAAGTCATCCTTGATGCAAATGTTTTCTATCCCACTGGGAGGGGGCAGGGATTCGCCCGGTGGCCCCAGCTGGAGGTGCAGCGGGACCTCACAGAAGGTAGACAGAGGTAGCTCTGGGGGTGGACAGTGCTAGTAGCTTCCTGACCTGTGTCCTTGGGACGTAGGATATTTCTCCAGATACTGAACCCCCTTCTTGTTTCCGGAGGAGTCTCTTGTCTGTTGAATTCGGGGTCATGTGAGGACTCACTCACCCTTTTATCTGCTTGTAAAGAGTCGGTTCCTTGACATTTGGAAAAAGGCCTCCGTTGAGGGATCACGTCCTGGAGCCAGGGAGGGCTGACTCTTGGCTGCCGTGTATCTGTTGCTTTTTATTTATCCTCATGATGGATTTTGTTGCTAGAAAATCCTCCCACTCAGTCATTGCCATGTTTGCCTTCATTTTTACCATGTTACCCTTCCCTTTTTGGTCGATTTGTAAGTGTTGGATTAGTTGACTCTGGCTTCTCCAAAGAAACAGCATCAGGATGGATTTATATCCATTTCCCTCCAGCTTTGCGATGTTTCCCATTATTAGCTCTTGGGTTTGAAAAAATGTGTTTCTACTCCTCGTGTCAATGTGGAGGTTGAATCCTTTGTGTTCTCTGACTACAGATTATCCAGTGGTAGAACCAGCCTCGGCAGCTTCCTGAAGTTGGATGCCCCGAGTTTTTTATGTCACACCGTCCTGTTTCTAACTCATAATGGCTGGACTGACTCAAAAAATCATTTTCTTGATTTCTGGCTCTGTGGGAATGTGGCCTCTCCACCGCTTTCCCAAGCTTTCCGGAAGCCTTGGCTGCGGCCTGCCTGGATCACGACCTGTGTGTGTGTGTGTGTGTGTGTATGTGTGTGCATGTGCATGTGTGTGTGTGACGTGGACATTTGAGGGTGATTTTCCATTTGTAGAATCCCAAAGTTGGCGTATGACACTGCGCACGCCTTATTTTGGCCTGCCCCTGTCCCAAGCCCATGAAGGTAATGGGGAAAACCTGCGAGGATGAGTCTATTTTTCTAATTTTTGCTCTCTGAGCTCAGCAGCTGTGACTGGACATGGAAATAGAGCGTCGCTCTGCCGAGAATATGGGATTCACGCAAGAAATCCCAAATAAATGGTGAAAGTGAGACCCTTCATGTCACTTGACTAGGATTCCAAGGCCTTTTAATGCTATGCTAGAGAAATGAAGACATGCAGGTTTGAAATGGGGAGGTCGGTCTCTCCCCATCGTGCTCCTGGGGTGCAGTCACTCCAACAAAAAGGGGCATCTAAAGGGAAAGGACACAAATCTGAATAGGGTCACTGTATCCGCGTGGCATAGCGTCCTGTCCCACCCCACCCCGCCCCTTCCCGTCCAGTCTTGGCGTCCTGCCCCGTGTTCTGTAGCTCCCCGCCGCACCCTGCCCCGCCCTGTCGCGTCGCGTCCCGTTGAACCCTGCCATGCCCCGTCCAGTCTGGCTGTGCCCAGTCTGGCTGTGCCCCACAGTGTCGCTTCCTGTGGAGCCCTGCCATGCCCGGTGCCTCACTACACTCGGTTTCATTTGCAGCACCACCTGGTGGCGGGCAGGAATGAGCCATCTGGTCGACCCACGTGAATGCCTGCGGGCCCTGGGCCGGCCAACTGGTCGACCTCAGCAGGGCCCAGCAGTAGCTACGGCCCCCTCCCCACCGGCAACTCAGTGAAGAGGAGGGGCCTGGGACCCAAGCGGCCGCGTGTAGGTTCCCCCAGGAACCGACACACCTGGCCACCTGTGCCCCGGACTCGGGCCGCCCACATCCCACTCCCTCAGGGGCGTCTCCTGCCATCCAGGAAGGAAGGGGCAAAGCACCCCGGAGCTGCAGCAGGATGGGGCCGTTCCTAGCGAGCAGCCCCTGCCAGGGGGCGAGTGGGCTGCGGGCCTGACTGAAGGCAAGCACTCACGCACCAGGGTGGATCCTTGTTTCCTCATGGGCACCTGGGCACAGGCTTCCCTCACACTGAGCAGGGTTACCCACCCCCCCAGCTTCTGGGGCTCCAGGGTTTAACAGCCAACTCACAAGAGCAGCGTGTGTCCCAGCGTAGACCTCAGGCGCCGCCCACGGGTCCAGAGCACTCCAGGCACACATGCACCTTGGCCATAACACAGACAAGTCCAGGGCCCACCTCCTGCCAAGTGTGGTGGGGCACCTCGCCAACAGGGGGTACAGCCACAGCCCCCTGGTAGCATAGGCACAGGCAGCAACCCCCAACCACATGTTGCTCTTCGGAGTGAGGCATCAGGACAGGGGGAACCTAGGGAGTCAGGCCCCCTCAACAGGAACACATGAGGAAAACAGGCCCCAAGCCACTGGGGCAACGCCACGGAGGCCACAGGCAGGAGCTCAGAGGCATGGAAGCCCCCCCTCCAACCTCAGATAGCCCAAGCCCCCATTTCTTCCTAGCCCTGCTACACCACAGTCAGCCTAGGGAACAGCCCCCCAAACCATGGGCTTGGGTACGAGGCCTGGCCTCACCACAGCTCGGGGCTCAGGGGAGCCAGTTCTGCACCTGCATTTGCGCTTGAGAACACCATGTAGCCCCACAGGGGCCACCGCTGACAGCACACCCTCTTAAGAGGGGTGGTGGTATGGGCTGCAGCTCAGGTCCCAGCAGCTTAGGACAACATGAGGCCCCTTTGCTCTATTCCAGGCAGGAGCCCATGGCTCACTTAGTATTGACCAGGGGCCCCACATATGGGACACAGTGTAGGCACAACCCACTGCACCTGCAACCAGGTCTTGGGGAGCCTGCAGGCAACATGGAGAGCTGCCCCGTAAGCACCCGCCCCCAGTGCTGCTCCCAGACCAAAGCACTCACCCACAGCCCCCATGGCCTCTCAGAGCCACCTGGACCACGCTTGCCGCGGTGCTTGTTCCCCACTTGCCACGAGTCCATCTGCCCCGGCAGTCTCACCCCACTGATGAGCAGAGGCAACCCCCACAGGGAGCACACAGGCATAGCAGAGTCAGCCCAGCCCACACCATTGCTTGGGGTTAGGGTTATCATAGCAAGTAAAAAGGGCACTTTCTAAGGTGCCATAGGAGATACAAGGGCCTGCAGAGAGGAGCCACCACCCCTCAGAGCCCACCACTGACAGACCAGGCCATGGCCCCCAGCCCCCCTCAACATGGGCAAGGCACCCCTGCCACCACTGCAATGGGGCTGAAGCTAAACACTCTTCCAGGGGCAGTCCAGTAAGGGCAGCACAACCCTGGGGCACACAGCACCAGGGGACAGAGCCACTGAGCTGGATGGGGCCAAGCCCTGGCATCAGCCCTCCATGACTCCAGGTGCCCTCTTGTGGAGGCTTCAGCAACACCAGCCCTGCAGGCACAAGCAAGGGCTCCCACAGCCACCCCCATGGTTGGCCAGCCTCTAAAGGCAGCTGGAGCCTGAAGCTGCCCCAGCACCTCTGGGGCATTGCCTGTCATGGCCCTCCATTGTCTTGAGAGCCGGAATCCCATGTCCAGGCTGCAGCACTCACAGGGGGCAAGATGCCACCCCAGGGGCCTTGTATACAGGGCTCAGCCAGCACTTGATGTGCATCAGGGAAGAGGAACAGCCATCTGGGGGCTCAGAGCTTTCTCTTCCTCTTTACCTAACAGCCCCCACTATGTGACAGCAGCACTGACCCATGCACACAAGGCAGGGCTCAGCGCACAGCCAACTGCTTGGACAAGAGCCTTTGGCAGTTCAAGCACCCCCACTGCCCACCCAAACTCAGGGAGGCTGCAAACCTCAGTGATGGGGGCAGTGACCCATCAGGCAACACAACACTCAGTCACCATGAGCTGGATTTCCACCTGCCCACCAGGGGCACCTCCCCTATTGGGCCCAGTGGAGGGCTCCACTCTACAACCAGCCACACAGGACCCTAAGGGCCCCAGCTCCTGGGGCAAGCAGTACCATGTGGGAGATGGGTGCTGCTGGCCACTACCCAGAACTCCAGGCCTCTGACACTTGCAGGCAACACAGGTTCAGCCAACCCCAGGCCCCCATGGACCTCCAGTTACCACCTTTGCTGGATCTACTGTGACACTATAGCCCCCATGGGGCTGTGGTGGCCTGGGCACTGCCCACAGGCAGGCACTCCTGGAGCCCCACCAGCACCAGCTGCCCCCACAGGCCTCTCTTGCACACTGGAGCTAGCAACATGGGGCTCCTCCTTTCTCTGGCATCTCCTGCTCCAGCAGCACCACACAAAGGCTGCCCTCTAGCCCTAAAACAGCCCCATGGGTCCAGGTGGCTCAACACACTGGCTCTTTCCAAAGTGAGGGCTCCAGGTAGCATGACACCCCACTGAGGGTGTATCCAGCAGCCACACCAACCATAGCTGCCCAGCTAGCAGCCACAGGTACCCACAGCCTGAGGGCCAAAAAGACTGACCCCAAGCACAAGACTTACCTCAGGTCCCCCTACAGCTTGAGTGCTCGGTGAACATCAGTTGTAGAACACAAGGGCCCTCTTCACTGCATCCCAGGTGGATAGTTGCCTTGGGAGGGAGCCCAGAGACCCTGGCACAGTGTAAGCCAAGAGCCAGGTAGTGGCCAGGGCAGCACAGAGTATGGCCAGAGAAGACCAAGACAAGAAAGGCCACAGAGGCCCGGAGGGCCCAACTCTGAGGCTGTATATGCACAGGGGGGTCAGCTCATGACATTGGCAACTGTATGACTGACCCTCCAGGAGGGGAGGGCAAGCTCCCTGAGGAGCCACACCACTGAGGTGTGCAGCTGTGGACACTCCATCAACCCCAACTTGGTCTGAGGCCAGCACCACAGCAGGCAGGGCCACAGGGACACAAGGTCAGGGCAGCACCCGCTGCTCCTTTCAGGGCATCAGAACAGCGAGGCACACTGGGGGCCAGGCCCTGTAGACAAGCAAACAGGAGCACAGAAGAGAAGCAAGTCCTGAGCCATTGGGGCACACAGTAGAGGCCACAGGCAGGGGCTGAGGGCCCTGGAGCACACAGAGGCATAGCCACAGAAAACATGCACCCGCCAGGACACCCGCCTCCTCCCAGCCCCAGTGCTCCACATTCACAGCATGGGGAGCAGCCACCAACAAGGGTGTTGGCGCAAGGTCTGACCCAGCAGCAGCCTCAGGCCGGAGGCATTTTCTCTACAAGTCCGTTTTTGCTTGAGCCTGCCTTGTGGGCACAGGGTTCCACATCTGACAAGGCGCCCCTCACAGGAAGGGCTGGTGCAGGCCCCAGGGCTCACCATAGCAGTTGGGGGGCTAAGTGTTATCCTAGTCTTGAAACAAGACTTCCAACCCCAATGGGAGTGCCCCCCTCACCAGCTCGAGGTGTGGGGTGCGTTGTGGGTGCAGTGTTTGCATTCTGCGTGACGACGCACCACTACCCTGATCAGGTTTTGGGGAACGTGCAGGAAACTCACAGCCCTGCCGGGCAGCACCCCCAGCTACTCCAAGATGGAGACTCTTATTGCAGACTCCGCGGCTTCTCAGAGGCTGAGCACCGGTCTGGCCATGGCGCCTGTTGCCCGCTTGGCACACTCACCCCGCCTTTGGGCAGCGGCAGCACCTGCCGGGAGACCGTGTGTGGCAGCCGGCTGTTCTTCCACCGCGGGCGGGTGCTGCTGCGGCGCGCGGTGCGGAGCTCTGAGACACCATAGCGAGGGCGCGGGTTTGCGGAGACGCCGGAAAACGGACACGGGCGAGGGCACGCGCGTGGTTCCGCCCCAAGAGAGCAGCCGCTGATACTCTGGCGGCAAAAAGCGCCGATTTGGGGCCAGAAAAACCTCAGCGCCCAGGGGCGGGGCCGAGCCTGCGGGCCCCTGGAGCTGCGGCCCGAACCCGAACCCCGGCCCCTTTGCCCCGCGCGACCCCTTTGCCGCCTCCCCGCACGACCCCTTTGCCACCTCCCCGGTGTGCGCGGGGGCTTCTGGTCGACCTCGGGCCAGAGGAGGAGCCGGGGCCCCGCGGCGGAGCCGTCCAGCCTCGGCCGTCTTGGGGGCCTCTCCGCACTTGGGGCGCTGCCGGCCCGGCTCCCCCCGCGGCCCTCCCCCAGGGCGGCTCCGGCCCGACCCCGCCGGAGACCCGAGTCCTGAGACTCCGGGATGCTGGGATCCGGCCCCGGGCCCCTGGCTTCAGCCCACGCGCCGGCCCCGATTCGCAGCCCCGGCCCCGGTCTTTCCGCGGGTTCGGCGCGAAGCTCGCACCTCGCGGGTCCCGCCCGCCCCCGCCCGCCCCCGCCCGCGACCCCGGCGCCCGCCCCCCGCGACAGCGCCCGGCTCCCGCCCCCCGCGACAGCGCCCGCCCCAGGTCCCCGGCCGGCTGCGACGAGTTCGCGGGGGGCTCGGCCCCCGCCCCCCCTCACTCGCGGATGCTGTGCCGGCTCCGGCTCCAGACACCCCAGGCTCGCGGCTCGCGGCCTCGTCCCCGTTCAGGCGCCGCCCCCACCCGCAGCACTCGGCCCCCAGCCCCCGGCCCGACCCTAGGGTCACGGACCCCGCTTGATTCGCGGCCCCCGACCCCGCGGCTCCTGCGGGAGACTTGGGGTGAACAGCGGCGGCATCTCCTACCTCCGGGCGCGGCAGCGGGGCTGGACCCCGGTGGTCCCTCACACCCCCGGGGCTCCCTCCCCCGGGACGGTACGCGGCAGTCGGGCCGACGGAGATGCAGCCCCGGGAGCGGGACAGCCGCTGCCCCCCCCCCGGGACCCTCCTGCAGAGGTGCGCCCCGCGCTGTGCAGGTCCTGGTGGCCTGAGGGAGGAGGCGCTGCCCCCGCGGAGAGCTGGTCGACCCGCGCTGCGCGCAGCCCCGGCGAGCTCGCTGCCTGGCCTTGTACAGCTGCGCTCACAATCCCCCGGCGTCGGACGCCTCGCGCGCAGCCCGCCCGACCGGCCCGTCCCGCCCGCGCGCCCCGGCCTCCCGGAACCGCGCGCCGGGCGCCGCCGCCAAATCCACCCCCTTCGCGGGTGGGCGTGGGGGGTTGGCAGGCGCCGTCTACGCGGCCGTCAGGGGGCGCCCACGCCCCCCACTCCATCCCGGCTCCGCCTCGCGCGCGGCTCTAGCTGGTCCCAGCGGCCGCGCTCCCGGGGAGACGCCGAGACCGGGCGGCCCGAGGCGAGGCGGTGGGGTCGGCGCGCACCAGCACGAGCCACGCGAGGACGCAGGACACGACCCAATGGCCTCGGACCTGGGAAGCGGAGGCGGCGGGGAGTCTCTTCCCCGTAGGCAGGAATTGGGGAGAGGGTGTCTGGCGCCTGCCTGGGGGCTGGGGGCGGCCCCGAGGTCAGGCTTCTTGCTGGGCGGCCGCTGGCGGTGGCCTCGGGCCCTCCCCTGGGGTCGCTCCGCCTGCGCGGCCACCTTTGCGCGCGCGCCTCTGGGGACAGGGCCGCCCTCCGCGCCCGCCGGTGTCCTCAAGGCTCGGCTCAGCTGGGGGTACCAGGACCCTCCTCTGACGCCGAGCCTCGCAGCTGCGCGAGCCTCGCAGCTGCGCGCACGGTCCTGGGGAGGCTCCCCGGCGGGGCGGTTCCTTGGGGCCCTCCCAGTGGGCTACTGTGTGCCAATGGCCGGGCTCAGGAAAGAACCGGGAAGCTTGCCTTCTGACTTGGAGGGCCCCCAGGGCTAGTGCTGTGGATGCTCACCTGCATCCTTTCACCCCAGGACTTATTCTTCCTGAGGGCCCACTGTGTGCTGAAGCCCGGGTGACATCCAGAGTACAGGGGAGATTCAGGCCCTGGGCACCAGGGCCAGGCCAGGGCTTTCCCCACTTACTCATTTCCCCTGATGTTTTCTGAGGACCTACTGTGTGCCAGGGCCAGTGCAGGTGATGTTAGAACGGAAGCAAAAAGTCCAACAGTCCCTGGTTCCTTGGCTGAGCTGAGCTGAGCTGAGTGGCCTCCCCGGTCTGGACTCTCCTCCTCCAGATATACACCCGCAGATCCCTGGTGCTGAACTTATTTTCAAATAAATCATGTTTTTCAAACTTTTAGGGGTGGAACAAGGGAACCTGAATATGGGTTGTACAGGGATAAGAAGAGATTCATTCTGTTGGGATGACGTTGCGGTTGTTTAGGAGATGATTTTGGTTAGACACGCAAGCAAAGGTATTTACCACCGAAGCGAGGTCAGATCTTATAATTTATTTCAAAATAAATTTGGAAACAGACATTTCCATGACCTATTTTAAAACCATTTATCTGTTATAAAGCCTAGTAAACTCTTGTTTTTCTTGGTAATGTTTTAAATTTCAAAGATGTTGGATTAGGGAATGCACCACACTTTACACTTTTCAGGATAATTGGAAAATCTCGTTTTTTTAAACGTGGGATTTTTGTGTAGACCTGTTGTCCTAGACACAGGGCAGTTCGTCAGTTGACGTTGTGCCCAGACTGTGGGCACCTCGGGGTGCCCCATGTGTAGGGTGTCAGAGAATGAACGGGATCCCCAGGGGCTGCCCCTGGGGGGGGCACATTCAGGCAAATGAGCGAATATTCACACGAACCCTCGCTTACCCGGACTTGTGGGGAAATAGGGCAGAGGCGGCCAGGGGACCACAGACATGGTGCCTGGGGGGGCCCTGGGAGGACTCTGGGGGGACTCGGTGCCTCTGAGGGGGACTTAGCACCTGGTGGGAGCTCGGTGCCCGGGGGAGGGGTGGCTGGTTATTTTTAGACTGCACAAGTTGCGCAGCACGGGGCTGTGACCGGTGAGATGATGTTGGGGTCCTGCTGTGATTATGGCTCTGAGGGAGGCCGCGGCGGACCTGCGCCCAGTGGGCCACCGGTGCTGCGGCAGCGGGGCGCCCCAAAGGCGGCGGCTTCTGGAAGGGGGGGGGTCCTTCGGTGTGTGGTGCCGCTGAGCCTGGAGGGCCGACCCCCTCGCCCCCCGCGCCTCCAGGGCTTCCCGACTCCGCCGCCGCGCTGTCTTCACCCTCCAGCCCGCGGGAGGTGCCGGCGCGGCCAGTCGCTCCGCCTCGGGGCCGCAGCCCGTGCGTCCCGTCCCGCTCCCGGTAGCTCCGCCGCAGTCTCGGTTCCGGACCTGCAGGGCAGAAAAGGGAAACCCGAGCCGGTGCCCTTCGTCCCGGGAGCAGCAGCTTCGTGGGGAGCTGGCGGAGCGGGGGCGCGCGCAGGGAGGCGGGGCCCTGGCCGGGCCGGGGCGGGGCGGGGCGGGGCGGGGCGGGGCGGCGAGGGGAGCAGGGAGCGGGGCCCAGGCCCGGGCAGGGCGGCGCCGGGTAGCGGCGGCCACGCGGGCGAGGGTCAGATCGCGCAGGGCCCCGGGCGCTGCGGGCGCGGGCCGGTGTGGGCCCCCCCCCCGTACTGGGGGCCCCCGCGCCCTCCTGCTGCACCCCTCTCCTCCCGGGGGAAGCAGCGGGCGTCGGGGAGAGGACTGACGGGCGGGCGGGCGGGCGGGGGAGGGGAGCAAGGGGCTGGCTTGGGGGTCGCCCCGCCTCTGCACACCGAGGGAACGGACGCGCACTCGCGCAGCCGCGCCCTCCCCGTCCGGGTCCCGAGCCGCGGGATAGGGACGGCCTCCGCCGGGCGCGGCGAGTTCGGGCCGCTTCTCCTCGGCCCGGAGACCCCAGTCCCGGCGCGTGGCCCGGGGGTGCGGGGCGACGCATCCAGGAGGCGCCCTTGCCCGGGAACTACAACATCCAAGAAGGCGCCGCGCCCGCCGAGACTACCACTCCCAGAAGCCCGAGGCGGGCCGGGAGCGGGGCGTGTCCGCGGGGGCGGGGCCTTGGGCGGGGCCCGCGCGAGGACCAGAGAGGCGGAGGCGCAGACCCCGAGTCACACAGCGGCCCTCGACGCCCTCCGCCCGACAGACGCGGCCCTCGCGCCCCCCAGCTGCGCGTCCAGCCCTCGCCGGTCACCTCGCGGGCTTGGCCGATTCCCCACCGCTGGGACGAGCGATTTCCCCGCAAACGTCGGGGGCTCCCCAGTTCGAGCACGGGTGACGATGACAGACCCGCCCGCGCCCCGACGCCTGCAGCCCCGCACGCTTGTCTCGCCGCCAGCGGGACCCCAAGGGGGCAGAATAGGGGGGCGCCGGGGGTCTCCGGGGGAAGAAGCGCCCAGGGGTGCCCGGGAACCGTCTCGATGCGCAGCGAGCTCTCGCCCCGCCGCCCCCTCCTTCCCGCGCCCGCCGCGGGGTCTGTCCTGGGGACCGGGCGACGCCTTCAGGGACTGGCCCACGCGGGGAGCGCGGCGTCTGTGCCGAGAAGCTTCTTCCCCGGCGAGCCCCAGGGTCCCCGCGGGCCTCCACTGACGGGACGAGGCCACCGGCGGGCCGGGGTCGCCCTCGAGACGGACTGACGGACACGAGCGCAGCCGCCGCCGCCGCCCAGACCGAGTCCACTAGTGGGACCGGAGCCTGAGCAAGTGCGCGGGACCCCCTAGGCTCAGGAGGCCGGGCAGGAGGGGCGAGGGGTGCAGGGAAGGTCCGCGGGCGCGCGCGGGCTCTCGGCACAGTCACCAGGTCATGTTGGGGCGCGGAGGCGCCAGAGGCGGGCGGGTCAGGCTCCTCGGCCGGGCGGGCGCTGCGTCGGGGACGAAGGTGCAGCCGTGCCCTCAGCTCAGTTTTCCTGGGCCAATAGTGGGGGCTGGGAGGCTCGTGGCCCAGGAGCCCGGAAAGCAGGGGAGCCCCTCCCCGGAGTCCCGCCCTGGCGCGGGGTCCTGGACGCTGAGGGCCGCGCTGGGCAGGACGCCAGGACGCTCTCCCCGGACGCGGCTCCGTGGGCGCGAAAGGGCCGCGACCCCCTCCCCCCGCCGCCGAGACCGGGGCCACAGGTGCAGGTGACCCCTTGGACTCACTTCCTGCCCTGGGGGGGAGCCTGAACCCCGCCTCTGTGGGGACCCACACGGAAGGAACCGGCGCCGGATGTGCGGCTGGAGCAGGAGACGCGAGAGAGGCTGCCTGGAGGGATCTCCCCAACCGCCCTCCGCGTCCCCCCTTCTCCCCATCCTCTCCGCTCACCGGTGGCTCCCCAAGGCCGACAGGGCCCCCCAGCGCGCCCCTCTCCCCTCTCGGGCAGCGCGCGGGGTCCCGCACCCGGAGACTCAGGAGGTGGCGGGGGCCCGCGGCGGGAGCGGAGGCGCTTCCCGGCCGCGCTCACCGCGTCCGGCGAGGAGAGCGGAGCGGGCGGGGATGCTGCGTCCTTCTCGGGGCCGTGGACTCTGGCCGGGCCGCGGTGGGGCTGGCGAGGCGGGGACGGGGCCACGCGTAGGGAACTCGGGCCGGCGGGGAAGGGCTGGACGCGGGGGCTCCGGGGCTTATGTTGGGCCGGGAGGAGCACACGGGCGGGCTGGTCCCTGAGTGTGAACCGCGCGGCCGCGGGCTCGCTCCGGCTCCTGGGGACCCAGAGGGCGCCCCCGGGGCGGGCTCCCCTCTGTCCCGCGGGCCATTTTCACTCCCGCAGGGTTAAGGGGGCGTCTGGGGCACACGTTGTAAGATTTCGGGGCTGAGCCCCCTCCAGCCCCAGGCCCAGCAGTGGGAGGGCAGGGCGGGTGCGCGGGGGGGGGGGGGTGGGGGGGGGGGGTGGGGTGTCTGTATCATTAACATGTGATTTTAACTTTGTGTGATGTTTAATATTTAAATTAATCATGTTGTTTCTGTGTCGGATGTCACTCAGCAGTGTGAAGGCAAGACGAGTCCACATTTTGGATGCCGCTGGACTGTTGACTCTCCCTGTGGTGTCACAGTGCGCTCCCTGCAGGTGTTCACCTTGTGTTCTCCTCACTGGTGAGGGGTAAGGAGAGGGTGTGTCATTAATATGTTTCTTCTGTGGTGGGATCACAGCACTGCCAGGATTCTCCACTTTCAACATTTAACACTAGCATAAGGACTTTCCACGCCATTAAAGACTGTTCAGTGTTACTGTATCTAGCTTTTACATTTAATTTTGTGTATATTGGGGGTTTTTATTTGGATAGTTTTGAATCATTTTACTGTAAATAAAGTGTTATTGAACACTGTTACACATACAGATTTATCGGGATTTGAAAGCATTTCCTTAGGTCATTTCCAAAATTAAAATTACTATTTCCATTGAAAATGTATTTTAGGGCCTCCCCAGTGGCGCAGTGGGTTGGGCGCAGCCTGTGGAGCTGTCCGCAGCCTGTGGAGCTGTCCGCAGCCTCCGCAGCGCCGGGTCAATCCCGCCGGCCTTGGAGCAGCCCACATGACGCGCAGACCCCTCCTGTCTCCCGGCTGCGCCCCTCAGCAGTGTGTTTCAGTCAGTTTGTCTGTTCTGCCCCCAACTCTGTCTCTGGTGAAACCTCTCTAACACAACGCCCATGTCTGGCTTACAACCCAGTTCTTGAGTGCATAAATAATCTTTTAAGATTTACTTATTTATGCACACAAGAACTGGGGTACAGGCCAGAGATGTGGGGGGTGAGAGGATTCATCAGAGACAGAGTGGGGAACAGAACAGGCAGACTGACTGACTGAAATGCACTCTGAGGGGAGCAGCGGGCATGACACGAGAGGTCTGCTGTGCCATATGTGGAACCTTCTCTGGCCAGCTGGGATCGAACTGGTGCTGCAGAGGCTGTAGACAGCTTCACAGCGCTGTGCTCAACCGCCTACACCACCAGGGGAGGCCCTGTTTTATATACAATTCTTAACACATCTCACTTTATTTGCATTTAGAGTTAGGACCTTCTACCTTTTGATTTTTAGATTGTGAGAGGTTATGGAAAAATTTCATCTTTATTTATCCCGCAGGCTCAGAGGTGATCTTTTTCCAAAATCTGAGCCCTGAGCCATTGGGCGACAGAGTACCCATGGCCCCAGCAGGGGCACATTTGCAACTTGAAGCAAGCAGGGAGTAGAGAAGCAGGAGACTTCTAAGAGCTCACCTGGTCATCTGGGGGGCACAAGTCAGGCTCCTGGCCAGTCACTCCCTGAAACTTTTAGTCCACCCCCAGGCCTTGTCCCAACATAACTCCAGCTAATGAGCAGGTCACAGTGGGCTGGGGCAGGCGGGCTGGGGCAGAAGGCACAGGCAGGTCTGTTGCAAGCTCCAGGACTTCCAGCCTTTCACCGACAGTGTCTGCCGCAGCCAGACCCTAAAATATCCGCAAGTCATTAAAACAGCAAACAAGGTTGCTTGAATTTCTGGGAAAGATTTTTTTTAACCGTTGTTAAAAATCCCCTTACCTGAAGCTGACATAAAAGCAAGGCGTGGGGCCTCTCTGATGGCGCAGGGATTAAGCACAGCACTGCAAAGCCATCTGCAGCCTCTGCTGCACGAGTTCCATCTGATGGAGGGCAAGAATGGAAAGACTGGAAAGGGAGGCCTCACGTGACTAAAACCTGACTCACGCAAGGAGGTGGGGGTCGAGGGGAATAACAGGACCATTAACCCAGCTGTGGAGGTCGGACCCTTAGACGCCAGTGCCTTGTCACAAGGCAGGAGACCCGAGCAGGATCCGATGCTCTAGGGAGTGGCGCACAGGCCTGAGGGGAAGGATATGGAGATTGGGCCCACCCTGGAATCTCTGGTCCCTTTCTAGTGTTGCCTGTTACCGACATCAGCAACAAGCAGCCACTCCACGGAGGAGTGACCCTCCCAAAGAGAAAAGGGCTGTATCAGGGCAGTCTCTGCACGGGCTCGGGGCAGCCGTCCATCTGCCCACCCGTGACTATGCAGGTGACTCTTCTCACCAACTCTCTCCCTCCGCAGGGCAGCAGCCTCCTGTCTGCCGTGACCTGTCAAGGCCGCCCGCCTGCAACCATGCAGGCCTCTTTCAGCGAAACCTGTCCCTTTCCCTCTCCCTCATAAACCTGCCCTGTTTTTTGTTTTGTTTTTTTGTGGGACCCTCGCCAGCGGCCAGGGAACGAACAGGCGCTGCAGAGGCTGCGGGCAGCCCCTCAGCCCAGCGCTCAACCGCTGTGCCAGCAGGGGAGGCCCTAAATCTGCCCTTTAATGTAACTAGTGTCTCTGTCTCGTGGAGAAACGTGGCTGGGGAACTCGCTGTGTCCTGCTGTAATGGGAGCTCTGGGGGCACCTTTCCCAGAGTGACCCCCGGGACCCGCACACACTCTACAACCTACAACATTTTGGCGACCATGAAGGGACTCGTCACGTCATCTGGTGCCAACATCACATCCCCAGCCGGGAAGGTGACCCGCAGGGTGCCGCAGACCTCTCCTGTCTCCCCGCTGCTCCCCTCAGCAGTGGATTGTAGACAGTCCACCTGTTCTGTTCCCCACTCTGTCTCTGGTGAATCCCCTTACCCCCACCCCCGCACCTCTGGCTGCACCCCAGCTCTTATGTTCATAAGTAAAGAAATCTGTTTAAAAAAATAAGTAAAAATTGGCCTTCCTGGTGGCACAGGTGGTTGAGCGCCGCACTGTGAGGCTGTCCGCAGCCTCTGCAGCGCCGGTTCAATCCTGGTCGGCTGGCGAGACTCCCACATGGCGCAACAGACCTCTCCTGTCTTGCCTGCTGCTCCCTTCAGCAGTGTATATTTCGCCAGTCTGCCTGTTCTGTTCCCCGCTCTGTCTCTGGTGAATCCTCTCACCCTCCAGTGTATCTGGCCTGTACCCTGGTTCTTGTATAAAAATAAATAAATCTTAAAAAAATTAAATAAAAGCACAACTAAAACATCATTTACCTGCAGATCTGGAAATGGATCCTAGTGCAAACATTACAAAGCAGCTGCTATTCAAAATACATTGTGAGAAAAATGAAGGCTCTTGGCTCCACATAGAATGTTTCTCATTGCACATCATGGTGCAGCACAATACACGTTGGCCCAGACTCTGACATCCCTGTGTCTGTCCTGTGGTTTGGTGTAATATTCAGCCTTGAGCCAGGAGCCTGTGTTTATTTTGGGGGCTCAGACGGGTCTCTGGGGACTGTGCAATCTTGCCTGGCCTCTCTCTGCCTTTGGATGGCCTCTCTCTGCCTTTGGATTGTTGAGCTCTATAGAGGATCTTCTACTGCCACTTTCACTTTAGTTGTCTGGTTCTACTTCCCTGCTCAGCTTTTTCTTTTTTCTTTTTTTTCTTTTCTCTTTAAATTATACAAGGGATCTCTTTTAAACATTTCTTTCAGGGAAGATTTGTTAGTGGACCACTTCTTCAGCTTTTGTTTGGGAAGAACATTTTTACTCTCTTGTCTCTGTAGGAGAATCCTGCAGGTTAGGATATTTGTGACCCGTATATTTTATCTCTATTCTGAATGCGTTATTTCATCCTGAGACAGGGCAAGCTAGGGTTATTAGGCAGTTTCAGGGACAGTGCAGGAGGGGACCTCTGAAGAATTTAGGGAGGCTTCAGAGATAAGGACAACCAAGGGAAAGTAACTCATTCCACTAGGAAAAACAAACATCCCAAGACCAAGGAAAACATTGTTAATGCTAGTCCTGGTTTCCTTCAGGTGGTAAAGGGAGGCGGAGATTGGAGAAATGGAGAATGGTTTAATTTATGGACACATTAGAAGGGCAGCTGTTTAACGTCAATGCAGGGATGCCCATCCAGAAGACTGGGCCATAAATTTAAAGATGCAACAAATGGGGAAAGAAAAAGCTGTTAGATAAGGAAAGTAAAGATCCCCACTCAGTAGCAGATTAAGTGAGACAGCCGAGAACTAAGCAATCACAAAGAGACTGGTGGAGCTTTAGAATAATGAGGGAAATAAGGTATATATTCCCTGAGACACGACTCCACTTTGGCTTCCTTGCCCCTCCCAGGCCTGGTTCCCTGGCCTGGGAGTCCCACTTTATTTCTGCTCTTGTTCTCCTCAATAAACTTTTTCTTTCTATAAACAAATCTGCCTCTTCTCGCTTGCTTGCCTGAGCGTCTGCGAAGTTCCTGCTGTGGCTTCGTGAGACACCAACCCGTGGGGTTCTAGTGGCTGGGGCTCAGCGCTGCCCTGCAGCCTGGGATCCGTTCCTGGCTGGGAGACTAGGCCTGACAATTCCGGTATCAATCCCCTCCTTGCACTACAGTCCTCCAGAAATGTAAGTTGGGTCCATCCCCACATATGCACGGTCCATGACAGAAACTTGTTAAGAGGTGCTGGGATCTGGACTTCATCCTGGTGCGGTTACCTGAGCCTTCTGAAAGGATAACTCTACAAGACTTTCCATGAAAACCAGCATCAGGAACATCATTGGTACACTCTACCTATAGACAAGAGAGAGAGAAATTGGAGAAAGATGAAAATTTCCATAGAAAGCAGTCCGATAAATCCAGAAAAGAAGAAACTTATTATATAAGGAAAAGAGAGCCAAGATCACCTATTTTCTGGGGCTCAAGGACCATAGGGAAAGCTTTTGGTATGTGGACCTGGCAAGACTCTTGTGTATTGTTGGAGTGCTATGCAAGAAATCCCAGGTCCAGACATGCAAATGAGCCCTCTTACTTTCCTTTTGCTTTGTGAAATGAATGTGTATATTATTGTAAAATAGTCTCCTTTGTGGGCCTCCCCTGGTGGCGCAGCGGTTGAGTGCTGGGTTGTGAAGCTGCCCGCAGCCTCCGCAGTGCTGGTTCGATCCCCGGCTGCCAGAAGGGTCCCACATGGTGCGCAGACCTCTCCTGCCACCCGCTGCTCCCCTCAGCAGTGTACTTCCTCAGCCTGCCTGTTCTCCTCCCCGCTCTGGTTCTGGTGAATTCTCTCACTCTCTCGTGCTTCTGACTGTACCCAGTGCCTGTATAAATAAATAAATAAATCTTAAAAAATTAATCTCCTTTGTACTCACTGAGTATTTCTGCTGGGAGAAAAAGATGAATATGTCAGGGGCTATCAGCAAACATTTCCATTTTAAAGCCATTTCAGTGACTCATACAGGGCTGCCACCCTATAAGGCCAAATGTGGCATTTACTCTATGATGCTAATTAAGTTCATGCATGTTTGCCTGGGGCATTATTTCTTTTCCCTGGATGTTCCTATAAGACTCAGAATTGAGAATATTATTCACTGTACACAAAAATATAAAGGGTCTTTGTAATGCAGTCAAATATAAATGACATTTTAGGGTATCATCACTGTGAATGTTACATGAATCTCAAAGTCAAAAATCTGTTCACCTTATTAATTCAAGCATTAATTCAAGCATTCACCTTAATTCAAGCATTTTCTACATGGATATAGAATATTGAGTTCAATTCTTTCCTCTGTTTAGTGAGATGAGCTCTATATACTGACCTTGTTTTTGCAGATTTATTTCATTCTGTTGTTCCCAATATGAGTTAATTTGCATTTTGGGGCTTTATATGTACCTAGTTGGCCAGAAAATTGAGCAGGCAAAATATAAACAGACCAAAAAACCCCACAAAACCTGCAACAAAAACACCCTCTTATGTTCAGAACAATTGAATAGCAATATTTCTCTATATTAAAGACAAGAAGCTACCTATAAATCCTTTTTCAATTCCATAATAGTTATAGCCTGAAATTAGTGATGCAAAAGTAGCTTTCACAGTTCCTGTGCAGTTATGAGTGATCATGTGACTCATTCTTCCCAATACAAAGTGAACAAATGTGACAGATGTTACCTCTGGACATGATAAGAAGCTCATGTTTCTTCTCAATGACCTCTTAGTCCACATACAAAGAATTGATGTAATATACTATGATATTATCTAGGATAATTGATCTGTGAGCCAGAGGTTGCTAGTATTCTTACAAGACCAAGCAGGAAAAAAATGGTTCAAGAGAACTGTTCTAAGAAAGAATTCATAAGAAAGAATTTTTTATTCTGTTGAACTGCTGCATTTGGATTTAATGATCACCACAATCTTGTGGGTCTTCACTAATCTTTACAATAAATATACTTTCTGCTATTGCTTACAAATCTTTAAGATTTCCAGAAATCCCAGTCTATATATCTCCCTAGGAGCTTCTGTAACTTCACCTACTTTTCAATCAAGTGCACATACTTTGTGGGTATTTCAATGTGTTAAAGACTTTACTTGGGGGGGGGGGAGGGCGGGCAGAATGTCATACATATTGGTACGAAATGAAATTTTTACTGGAATGATAACTATGACATTAACAATGCATGGCGATAAGTAGTGATTTTACCATTTCTAAAAACAGAAATACATCCCCTTAAATTTAGCCGATATTATTTGTTGTGCCCATGAACATTATCCAACAGGTTTGATGACACCGCACTTCCTGCCTTCATATTCAGACAGTGAAAGCTGTTCATGGGACAAGTGTTTTAGATGAAAAGGAACAGGTAGGAAATAAAAGTGTAATGCAAATCTAGACCCATAGTTGGATAGTTGACAGCTGCACGTCTGCAGGAAAAGAGTCAATATTTTCTGTGAGGATAGATTGAAATGGGATTAAAGTACAGCTGGATTTTATCTGATGCTCTGTAACAGTACACATTTCTCTCAGACGTAAAAGAAGTATCTGGATGAGTCTGATGACTTAGACTATTCAGTACTCACAAATTCTATCACTTTTCTTTGTATATAAATATTGATAATTTTCATATATCTAATGTGGCATTTCAGAAATAAGAATGTATTGCTCAGTACTGTTGAATAGATTCCGGTTTGCTCAATGATGCCTGTGTGATGACTTCTTTAAAACCTTACCAGAATGATATACACAATTTGTGATATTTTTACTAGACTGAGAAAGATATGACCCCGTGATCTCAAGAACTGTGAATTTTGAATGGTACTATGCTGCACCTCCACCCTGCAGTGACCTTCAGGGCTAATGGCTGTTGCCATGGTCCCTGAGGTCCGGCGTGGGCAAGGAACCATGCGCGCAGGGGGAGAACAGCAAACTCCCTAAGATGCAGAGAAGCCGAATGCCTGCCAAGAGATAACAACTACCAGAAGCCGCCACAAAGACTTAAAAGGGATGCTGACCACACGGAACCTTATTCGCTTTCTCAAGGCCCACAAACTTTATTCTACAGCAACTGTCTTACTAAAATCTTTTCTTTTTCCTTACTAAAATCTTTTCTTTTTCCTGGTTGCTGATTAAAAAACACATGTAATCTAATAACTGGACTAACTCAAATGAAACATTACAAAACTCTGTGTAATAATAGAATGGTTAGTAATTTCTAGGTTATGTGCTCAGCTTTGATAGCTTTGATGTTAATAAAAAAGCATTGCATTATAAAAGGTAAAATAAGTTAGTGGTAGTGAATAGTTATTAAAACAAAAAAGTAATTACATAGAACAAAAGAAATATTATTAGCCTGACTACTCAGGAATGTCATTAGGTCCAGATGTAACTTCAGACGTAGATCACTGCCCTGTCAATAAGCTAAACCTATGAGCCAGCTGGTTTAGTTCACTGATAACTGATCCTATGCCTTTAGAAAAACATATATATACTGGCCATTAACTCAAATAAAGTTACACTCAGATTTTCACTCTCTAGAAGTGTGTCTGTGTGTCATTTCTTTCGCTGACTCCCTGACCACCCTGCGCACTTCTCTCAACCCTGAGACGGCCTCAACGTCTACTGCTGTGCTGGTCCGCGGCAGTACTACACTCAGATTCTTCTAGAAATTTCCTAATTATATATTACCTTGATCAATATGTTTTCAATGTTATTCAGAAGAAAATAGACCTTTTATTTACATATATATAAAAAATATACTTTTCAAGAAACTATTAACTGTTCTTCCATCAACATTCAGTTAATCTTATTTATTCAATAAATTCAATCCCCTGTCTGAGCCCGCAGACTGGTCAACGAGGTTCTCGAGGGGAGAGCAGCGACCTGAAGAACAGGGGTACAACGGAGGGAGACACGTGCACCCTTTGTTCAGCTATCGCAGGTCTCCTTTACTTTCGGTTTCGGCGGGGCTTTATAGCTGGGGACCGGAAGCGGAAGAAGCAGGCCAAAGCCGTCATGCGCACTGGGCCAAAAGAGGCTAATCCCGGAAGGGAAGGGCACATGCCCTTATTTGGTGCGCCGGAGGTCATCATGCGCACTGGGCCAAAAGAAGCACAGCCAATCACAGAAAGGGGGAGTATCCTGATGCCACGAGGTAAGGCGCCAACAATCCCCAAATACTTTTTTTGGTTTTATGTTTGTCAGGCAGAATCGTATGTTCATTTTTATTATATTCCTATGCATAATGTGAAAGTTACTGGCAGAATGCAGAGGTAATTCATATGAGGAAAAGTTTTCTGGGGGGGAAGCATGGGATGAGACATTCTTATTTAAAAAACACAAGAGGGGACCTCCCTGGTGGCGCAGTGGTTGAGCGCTGGGTTGCGAAGCTGCCCGCAGCCTCTGCAGTGCTGTTTCGATCCCCGGCTGCTCCCTGGCCACCGGAGGAGGGTCCCACATGGTGCGCAGACCCCTCCTGCCGCCCACTGCTCCCCTCAGCAGTGTACTTCGGTCCCTCTGCCTGCTCTGCTCCCTGCTCTGGCTCTGGTGAATTCTCTCACCCTCTCGCGCTTCTGACTGTACCCAGTGCTTATATAAATAAGTCTAAAAAAAAAATAGAAAAGAAAAGAAAGAAAGAAGAGAGATGGGCTTGAGTCCAGATCTTAAAAAAATTAATAAAAAAAAAATCACAAGAAACTCTTAGTTTCATCCTGCAAATGCTGTGAAAGCTAAAAACAAGGATTATGTTGCTATACATTACTCTAAGGACAAAGAGTGAAATTTAGCCTGGTCCACAGACCCTGGATCATCTGTACTCCATCCCTCTTCCTTTAACTAAACAGAAAGATATACCCAGCTCATGGGTTGGAGGAGTCAGCATTGTCAAAATGGCCATCCAACCCAAGGCAATTTAGAGATTCAATGCAATCCCAATAAAAATCCCAATGGCGTTCTTCAAAGAAATAGAACAAAGATTAATGAAGTTCATCAGAAAACACAAAAGACCCCAAATAGCCAAAGCTTTCCTGATATCAAAGGGGGGAAATGAAGGTATCACACTTCTGATTTCCAACTATATGCTAAAGCCAGAGAAGTTAAAGCAGCATGGCAATGGAACAAAACCAGACACAGAGACTAATGGAACAGAATTGAGAGCCCAGAAATAAAACCACATTTATGGACAATTAACATATAAGACAGGAGCAAAGTCCATACACTGGAACAAGGAAAGCCTCTTCAATAAAGGGTGCTGGAAAAGTGGACTGCCGCATGTAAAATGATGAAACTAGATCATAACCTCACAGCACACATGAAAATCAATTCAAAATGGATAAAAGACTCGGATATAAGACCTGAAACCATCAAACATATAGAGAAAAACCTATGTAAAACGCTCCCTAACATCAATCTCACAAACATATGAAGAAGAGAGGAAACAATGGATACTACATTAAACTAAAAGTTTTCTGTACGGCAAAAAAGACAGTGACCCAAACAAAGAGACATCGTCTGAATGTGAGAACACACCTGCACACCCTACCTCTGATGAAGAATTCATATCAAAGATCACAAAGTACCTATACAAATCAACAAAATGAAAACAACCGAATCAAAAATGGGAAAAGGATCTAAACAATCACTTCCCTAAAGAAGACATGCAGATGGCCAACAGGCACATGAAAAAATTCTCTTTCTCATTTATCTTCAGGGCAATGCAAACCAATCCATCACGAGACACCACCTCACACCTGTGAGAATGGCCCACAGTTAAAAAACACACAAACAACAAGTGCTGCAGACGATGTGGAGAAAAGGTTGGTGGGCATGTGAACTAGTCTAGCCACTATGGAAAGAAGTGTGGAGATGCCTGAAAAGACTGAAAATGGATCTTCCACATGACCAAGCAGTTCCACACCTCAGTATCTACCCAAACAGCACAAAAGCGGGGCCTTCCTGGTGTTGCAAGGGGTTAGTCTCAGCACTGTGAAGCTGTCCGCAGCCACTGCAGCACAAATCACCCTGGCCAAGGAGGTGACCCACTAGGCACAGCGGACCTCTCCTCTCTCCCTGCTGCTCCCTTCCACTCCCCTCAGCATTGTACTTGAGTAGACCCAGCTGTTCTGCTCCCCACTCTGTCTTGGTTTGTACTGTCACTGTGCCTTCCACACCTCTGGCCTGCACCCCAGCTGCTGTATGCATAAATAAATAAATCTTACAAAAAAAAAAAAACAAAGAGCACAAATGCACTAATCTGAAAGGAAACCTGTGCTCCTATGCTCACTGCAGCACTATTTACACTAGCCAAGATGTGGAAACAACCTAAATGCCATAGGACAGATGGGGAGAACAGGATGGGGTCTGTAGACACAACGGGACACTACTCTGTGATAGAAAAATGATAAACTCAAGCCAATTGCAGCAACATGGATGGAGCTGAAGGGATGACTCTAAGCAAAGTAAGCCAGAAGGAGAAAGATAAACACCGGATGGTCTCACTTACATGTGGAGTCTAGACAAACCAAACACAGAATCAGACAGAGACAAACTGTAAATGGACCCTTGACAACACACTGAGTCTGAGACTCTCAGGACCGTTAGGGGGAGGGGGAAGAAAGGGCAACAGTATAGAAGTGGGGGCAGGAGGAGCGAAGGAACATGGGGCTAGCAAGGAAGGGAGGACAGGAGGACACTTTTCAAAGAGCACACGGATCATCCTCTAGGATCAGTCACGTACTGGGTCACAAGACAAACAGCAACAAGCACATGAAGACTGAAATCATACCAGGGTGTTCTCTGACCATAATGGCATCAAGCTAGAAGTCAACTATGCAATGAGCATGGAACCCCCACTCTACATGGAATGGAACAACACGCAACTGAGTGACCACTGCATTCATGATGACATCAAAGAAAAAATTAAAAAGTGCCTTGAATAACTGAAAATGAGGAAATAACTTTTCAGAAGGTCTGGGGAACAGCAAAAGCAGTATTAAGAGGAAAGTATAGAATAACTCAGGACCACATCAAGAAACAAGAAAAACAAACAACAACAACAAAAAAAAACCCTGATCTCCCATCTCAAAGAACCAGAAAAAGAACAAAAATACCCAAAAAGCAGTAGGAGAAGGGAAATAACAAAAAATAAAGCAGAACTAACTGAAATAGAAATAAAAGACAGTCCAACAGATCCATGAAACCAAAGGCTGGTTCTCTGAAAACATAAGTAAAATGTACTAACCTCTAGCAAGACTCACAACAAAAAAAAGGGAGAACAATCAAAATAAACAGGACCAAAAATGAAAGAGAAGAAATCAAAACAGACACAGCAGACAGGAACTGTGGTCAGGAAAAAGACACATCCTGGGTCACACAAACACACAATCCGAGATCACGACGCACATCTATATGCAGACAAGGTCAGCCATCTGGATGAAATGGACAAATTCTGAAGCTAACAAACAGTGGCGCCCAGCATCTGGGAGGTGGCCCACCCGTGTATGAAGACAACTTGGAAGTGGGCTTGGCGTCCTCTACTCAGGGGAAAACCATCAGTGGGTTGGAGGTGAGGAGGGTGGGACACACTTCCTAAGAAACTGGCCAAAGACAAAGTATACAGAGAGATGGAAGTGGCGGTACTGACATAGAGCATGACTGGCCGGGATCCCCAATATCTGACATTATCTTAAAGATCAAGGACCAGGGAAATAAAAACAGGCCAGGGCTGCGTGGACGAGCTGCCCTTCTGGTGAAGCGCTGACTCATGGCAACAGGAGCACCCCGACTGACCTGACACCCTGGGCAGGATGGCTCCATCCCGGGCTAGAGGATTTCTTCAACACGACGAGGTGACAAGTACTTGGTCTTTCTTTTATTAAAATAATTTACTTTCTGCTTCCTGGCATTACTAATAAAATATCTTAAATGAAAAAAAAGATCAAATGTCAGCATCAAGTAACAGGAAAAAAAAAATCACGTTTCGGGCCTCCTTGGTGGCCTCGCGGTTAAGCCTCAGCGCTCCCACTGCAACCGCCCACCGCGATGGCCTGAGTTCTGTCCCCGGCCAGGGAGCTGACTTCATGGTGCAGCTGACCTCCCCCTTCTGACCGCTGCTCCCCTCAGCAGTGTATTTCAATGGATCCCCTTTTTTGCTCCCCACTCTGGGGAGTCCTCTCACCCCCAACTCTGGCCTACACCCCAGTTCTGTACACATTAATAAATAAAACCACATCTTTAAAAAAACTCAAGCTTGAAAGGGAGTTAGGGTTTCTGGGGAATATACTCACTGGGCAGCAGGCTGAGCACCCAGCAGGGCCTGGCGGCCAGGCCCAGCACAGGAAGGTGAGGGGCACGCGGCCTCCCCTCTTCACCAGGTAAGGACCGTGGAGGACAGCAAATCAGGGGGAGCTGACTGGTTAGATTTCAACCTGCTGCTTACCGGAGGCTGGGCTGACACCGCGGGCGTATGCATCGGGTGCGGGGTGTGAGCCCGTGTGGGCCGTGGGGAGGATATTCGGGCTCTACAAGGCGCTTCTTTGACAGGAGGACTGTCCTTACTGGGCATTTCTGGAACCAGATGGGGGGCTCTGGCGGGCGGGTGGAGGTTGCCCTTGTGCAAGACACATTCTGGGAATACAGGGACACCCCATCTGGGCGGGGGCTCCAGGTTCTCACCTGCGTGCGCTGCCCGACCTCTCCACCCCTCTCAGAGGTGGCGGCTCCTCGCGTGGCGCCACCCCCGCCCTGGCTGACCCCCGTCCTCCGCAGCGTCCGCAGTTGAAGATGTTATTGAGGAGGGGCCGAGGCCATGTTGGCGGCCACTGTTTTCCTGGGTCTCCCTGGGGGTGCGAGGGGGAGTCCATGCTGGCCCAGATGTGCTTCCTCCCACTCCCTGGCCTTTATCACAGGTGTCCGTCAGGAGCCGCAGGGCAGCGGGGATCACTGTCCCTCCGTCCAGGGTCCCGGCGCGCCCGGGGAGCCCCCAATGGGCGCCAGCAGGGGTCACGGGCCGGCCTGAAGGGTGACCCAGGTGGGGAGCCTCACCCGTGCGGGGATCCAGGCGAGGCCCAAGCCAGCAGACCCATCCCCAGAGCTCCTCTCAGCCCCCTCCCAGCTCAGCGCCCCTTCAGGGGGCGCGGCAGGGGCCTGGACCCCCCTTTGCAGTCAGGGCGCTGTGTGTCCCCGCCATCGCGCCAGCCAGGAGAAGAGGGCGTGGCCAGAAGCCAGGGGAACATGGTGGCCTCTCATCCTGGGTCTCCAGGGTCCAGTGGCTCCGCCTCCCCCGCGCCCCCCCCCCCCCCCCCCGCCAGCAGCCCAGGTCAGGGTCGGGGCGCCGGGGCGGGGCGCAGAGAGTGCCCCCTGCCCCCCGCGGGCCATGCCTCTGGCTCCGGGGCCACACTTCTCTGCCTTAGTTTCCCCAGGACCCTCCAGCGTCCCTCTGCCCCGTTCATGGGCCCCCCTCTAAGGGCTGCACCTCATCACATGGACACGCCGGGATCCTCACCCGCCCCCGAGGGTCTCGGTGCTGGGTAACAGGGTCAAGCGTAAAGATTTTTATCCGTATTTCAGCATTTCCTCATGTCATTTCCCGAAAATACAGAACTACTACAACAGGCAGCAGAGACAGCCTAAGCCCACAGTTCTCTGCGGAATGGTGGAGCAGCGATTCTTTCCTCGGGAGTGAACGAGAGTCCATCCTTCCCCTCACCCTTGCCAGCGTTTCCTCCTGTCTACCGGTCAGTCTTCTTCAAGGTTCTGATGCTACCTTTGCAGTAGAACCAAGGACACAAAAAGCTCCATTATGTACAAGCAATAAATACTTTAGACTCTCAAAAAGGAACATTAGCTCGGCAGTACTAGCAAATGAAAAAATTAAACTATCTCAAGTTTAGGAAGTAAAATAAAAGGGGAAAGAAATAAAAAGCAGCTGTTTGACCTAATCATCAGGAAATTTTAATGCCACAGGTAACTATCTGTTGATGCACTATATGTATACATATCTCTCTCGCTCGCTCACTCGCTTGCTCGCTCGTGCGCGCGCACGTGCACACGCGTGCGCGTACACACACATACACACACACACACACACACACAAAGCCTTTCCTCTGTCTCCAACAATCAGTTTTCACCCTATTCCAGTCACTACTGCCACCACGGAGAATGTCTCGATGATAGGATTGGAGGAAGGTACTTCTGTATCCTTGTAGCACCCCAAACAAGGAAGGAAGGAGAAGACACATGGGACTAATGAAAAAAACTTGTGTTGAGTCAGCACACTCTGGAGACAACCTGAGCAAACAGCAGGAAGAGCAACTGGCAGGAGTAGGAAGTGGCCACCCCAGGGGAGAGGCGTCAGCAGTGCCCACCTGATCTGTCGAGTGGATGGAAGAATCAAGGTACAAACTCAACTTCATAGCATAGCAAAGAGCTTCTGCACGGCAGGCAAGCACACTTCGAAAAGATGTCATTGAGAGAGTAAATAATATGATTGTCAGATGCTATTCTGATAGGAAAAGGCCTAGGCAGCCACAACTCCAGACCTGCCTCATGCTTACAGCTCTGTGATCCCAAGGTGTCAGAGGAACATGGCTGAGGGCCGCTCCTTGGCAAGCTGACCTGGTCTGCTGCTCACCAGGCATCAACCCGTTTCCTTGGGGTTCTGAGTTCCACACAGGAAGGTACTTAAGACAAGACACTGGCTTCTCAGTGCCCTTTTGTTCATGAGCACACAGGCTGCAGCAGCTTTGGCAGCCTGGGGTGTCAGCCACAACCTTCTTCATCCCTCATCAGTGAAACCTGCAAGGTTTCATTACAGACATTGAAGTGAACATACACGATGAGCACTCGTTCTAACCCTTGATGATCTTCCTGCAATCCTAACTAAGGTACCGTCTACAGATTCTTTAATATCGGTGGTTCACACAGGGCCACGTGAGACTTACTCATTTCAGCAGAAACACCCAGATACACTGCAAACAGAAAAGACTATCTTCCCTGAACATGGACGTAGCATTTGTATGTTAGGGATGCTCAGACCTCAGCCTGCTTAGCTTGTATAAAAATTCTTGATCCCAAAACTATAATCCTTGAATTGTAAAGATTCTTCTTCTTCTCTTCCAGGACTTAAGGAAAACAGGCACCTGCCACTGCAAATGTCACCATTTTTCCATGTACACTAATGATGAATAAGCACCCTACAAGTTGTTCTACAAAATTCATTACCTGCAGACCCAAGTGAAAGGCTACTTTTAGTGTTGTTACATGTATGACCTTAGCTCATTTTCCACAATATGGAAACCATGAAAACTCAACACCAAATATTGGGAACAAACAGCAGAGGAGGTTCACTCGAAACCCACCAAAACAAAGTGGCCACTGTGGATTTCCAAGCAATAGCACATACATTATACTGGACTCAGAGAGAAAATAATGCCACAGTCACCCACACAGACTCAGCTCTCCAATTATTCTAGATGATTCTGAATATTAGCTATTATAATATTTTAAATTATTTAATGTAAAATTAAATGATCACTACATCTTCCATTCTATCGAAGATGCCAATTTTTCTGGGCAGAAGAGCTAAAAAGAAACTTCTCTGAAGAGGAAATGCAAATGGCCAACAGGCATATGAAAAAATGTTCAACATCGCTTCTCGGCCTTTTGGCTAAGATCAAGTGTAAAAAATGTTCAACATCACTTGTAATCAGGGAAATGCAAATCAAAACTACCATGAGATACCATCTTACACCAGTGAGAATGGCACATATTAAAAAAAAACTAGCAACAACAAATGTTGGCGAGGGTGTGGAAAAAAAGGGAACTCTTCTGCACTGTTGGTGGGAGTGCAAACTGGTCCAACCACTATGGAGAGCTGTGTGGAGATTTTTGGACCTACTAAACATAGAGCTTCCATATGATCCAGCAATTCCACTCCTAGGTATTTACCCAAAGGACACAGAAACATCAATTCCAAAGAGCACCTGCACCCCTATGTTTATAGCAGCACTGTTTACAATAGCTAAGCTTTGGAAACAACCCAAATGCCCAAATAGATGACTGGATCAAGAAGATGTGGTACATATACACCATGGAATATTACTCAGCATTCCAAAAAGATAAACACATGCAATTTGCAGCAACATGGATGGCGCTGGAAGGGATCATGCTCAGCGAAATAAGCCAGAAAGAAAAAGAAAAATGCCGGATGGTCTCACTCATAGCAGGAATCTAGAAAACTTAAATAAGGGACCAGGAAAATGAATAACTATAAGAAAGTGAAAATCAAAATCAACAAAAACACTCTATGGGGGGTAGAGGGCAGGAGGGCAGGGATTAGGCTCAAAATAAGGGGGTTGCAATTGTATGGGGAATATAAAAATAAAAAATTAAAAAAAAAGTGTCAATTTTTCAATTGGCCTCAAATAGTAAAGTCTGCATCTAAAGAATATGACCAATTCCACAGGTCTCAGAGATAACATTTACAAGCCCCTGAGACAATACCCACCATCAGATCCATAATGAAAATATTTTTTGTGCACCTTCAAAACTAACTTTTGAACATCTATATTAGTATTCTGAAACATTAAATGAGCTCAACAAATAATTATGCTTATTCAACATCAAAACAAACTTTGAGGGCCTCCCTGGTAGACCAGGGCTTAAGTCTCACCACTATCACCACAATGGCCCACAATATGGCCTAAGTTTGATCCCCAGTCAGGGAGCTGACTCACAGAGGGCACAGCAGACCTCTCCTGTATTACCCCCTGCTCCCCTGAGCAGTGTATTTCAGTAGATCCATCTGTTCTGCGCCCCACTCTGTCCCTGGTAAATCCTCTCATCACCCAACACTGCTGGCCTGCACCCCAGATCTTCTACACAAAAATAAATCTTTAAACAAAAAGAAAAACAAACTTTGAATTAGAAATTGGTAGAGTTCTTGTATGCATAAATAAATAAAAATGCATACATAAATAAATAAAAATAAAAATAGGAATGTTATATGAATTATATAAAATATTAAAAAAATAAATCTAGGGCCACCCTGGTGGCACAGGGGGTTGAGCACCACACTATGAGTGGGTCCGCAGCCTCCACAGCGTGAGTTTGATCACCGGCCAGCGGGTGGCCCACCTGGCGAGGCAGACCTCTGGTCTCACCTGCTGCTACCTTCAGCTGTGTATTTCAATTGGTCTGCCTGTTCTGTTCCCTGCTCTTTCTCTCGTGAGTCCTCCCACCCCCAGCTTCTCTGGCCTGTGCCCTAGATCTTTTGTGCATAAATAAATGTTTAAAAAAAATAAATAACAAAACACCAATGATTCAAAGCAATAAAGCACAGCAATGGTACCATGATCCCGAATGTCAACAGTAATGTCCAGTTTGGGGAGCAAAAGGATCAGAGTGTGGTGGCAGGGAGTACTGGCTACCTCACTGCAGACGTCCACATGGATTTACAGCCTGGGGAAGAACTTAGGCAGAAGCCAAGTCATATGTGCTTCCTCTGTAGCTGTTCAATAGCATAATAAAAACTAAACTCCCTATTTTCTACTTACCACTGAGATTCAACCAATGATAGCTATAAGTTTTTGACATTTTTAAAAGACCACAATAAATTCTAAAGAGGCTACGTGTATAGCCCAGTCCCTGGCAGACTGTAGGCATTTAGCTAACCCTTGTTCACTATCTTGAGTGTTCAGAGTACTTTCTATCATGGAAAAGAATACACACCCTCCCGTGCTGACAAAACTGCTGAAAAAAATAGTTACATATAAACATCATCATTAAATTGAAGTCCACTTATCCAGATGTGTATACTTTATTAAAACCCAAAGGATTGTTCTCAGAAGTGTCTATAAAGGCACACCCCATCCTGCTTGCTTTGCTTTATCAGATACTGCTTTTCACAAATTGAAGGTGTGTGGCAACCTGGACTGGGCTAAGTCCAGCACCGCCATTTCCCAAAAAACATATGCTCACCTCATGTCTTGGTGATATCTAATTAGGCTATTTTCTCGTTAGGCAAAATACTACTGTATACTTAATAGACGACACTATAGAGCACACAATTTTCATTCACACCAGGAAACCAACAAAAAAGTAATGACTTTATTTATGCAATATTAGGGTTGTTGTGGTATTCTGGAAATGAACCAACAATATCTTCAAGGTGTGCCTGCACCACCTCTTATTTGGTGCAATGTAAGTATGGCTATTAAAACAAAGAAATTTATTTTGCTAAGGCTGCTGTTTGGAGCTGGCCTTACCCCCACTATGGCAAACCTGATGAAGATAGGAGGTGATCACAGCTGGTGCTGGGATAGAGAAACGCTTGTCACAATATGTTTAGGAACATGTATCACGATGAAATAGGCCTATTTTTATCTCCAGAGAATTGTTTTGTATTTTGTTTCTATCCAAAGGACAATTTAAAAGTGAAGGTGAGTACAGGACAGTGCAGTGAGTACCAGCGGGCAGAGAGAGCTGCAAACGCAAAAGGTCTGTGAAAAGAAACACCTGCACAGTCACAGGCAGGCGGGAGCGCTGCCTCGCTTTCCAGGGCATTTTGTTAAAGTAGGACATACATCTTCACACTCAACTTCACATTCGGTTCATCGGAATGACAAACATAATCGAGATCATTTCAGAGAATGGATGTGTGCTCTTCAATACTGAAAATTACTAAGAGCAATGTGCAAGAATCTAAACTTTAGAACTATGTAAATAACCTTTTTAAAATCTAATCACAAAATGACACAAGTTCACTGAAAAACTTGTCAACAGAGGAAACATGAATAATAAAACAATCACCATGAAAACCAACATCCTGAGGACACCAGTCACTGCTTCTACTGTGTTTCCCTCTTATATAGATGAGATAGATCAAATCATTAACAATCAAAGGGGGGGGGTCTTATCCCGAATAATACTGCAGGCACTGCTGAGGCATCGCTTTCTTATCAATTGTTCTAGATCTCCAGGAATTCCCTCCGGGAGGTACAGCAGCTAAGCCTGCTGTATGGGAATAATTACAGAAAACACTATTTTGAAATGCAGTCTCCTATGAGTAGCAATCACATTTGGGATTAGAGCTATTTCTAAAACTATTAAGGAAATCATGTGCAACATTAAAGACAGCATCTGCATGTAACGCAATTATACATTAAACTTTTATTTTAACCTGAGGCTCTTTCCTTATGAAGGAGGAAGCCCAACACCCACGGAGCTGCTCTGAGGATGGACAGGGTTGCCCACACTCCTCCCCTCCTGCTGGCCTTCAGGGGGTTTATAGTTTAGCCTCATTTGACACTCTCTGATTTAGCCAAAAATATGTAGTCCAAAAATCCCCAACTTTTGTCCTTATTTGTATGATCTTAACACAAGTTCCTTGTCTCCTTTGGACCTTCAGATTGTCAACTACGGAGCAGGAATAATGTCTGTACAGTGCCATCAGTGAGATCACATAACTTAAGTAATGAACTTGTTGCACAGGGTCAGGTAATCTCCAGCAGGTGCTCAATAAACATCGATTTCTTTCCCCTTCCCTGACCTGTTCAACTCTCTCCAAAGCAAGCATAACAGGATTTATGATGGAGGAGGTAATATCAGTTTAACAGATTATAAATATTAAAAAGTAGATTGTCAACAAAATTATCGACAAAATTATCCACTTCCCAGGTGAATGAGTGATTGTGGCTTATTCACGCTCTAATACAGGAGGGATCCTCTTAGGGCCAGGTATCAGTAGAGAAAAGACCTCAAGAGCTTAGGAATGGGCCCGTCAGTGTCTCAGCTGATTTCCCATGAAGGACCTTCCATCCCCATTGGTGATAGCATCCAGCTATCCCTGCTGTGGGAATCTCGGGGGTGTCCTTTAGTGATAAAGAGATGGTCACAGGTTTCAATACACTGAAATGGTGACTACAAACCCATTTTTGAAAAGCAGACATTGTAGCCAGAGTGTGGCAGCCGTGTGGCTCTTGGTCACTCAAGGCTCAGGAAAGCCTGGTTCTATTCAAGGGGAGTCTGAAGTCGCCTCATGAGGCAGTTTCTAGGTGTCAAAGTTCCCTCTTCCAGGCTCTGATTGGCCACATCAGCTGCACAACAGGTAAGTGATGCCTCACCCTTCAGACGTGGGCCCAGGCCCAGCACGGGCAGCAGCATCTCAGACCCCGTGAGAAATGCAGAGCCCCAGGCACCACGCAACCTACTGGGTAAGAACCTGCACCCCGGGAGACTGGGACTCGGCTCTGCCCTCCTGCCTGCTGGACCTGGCGTGGGGAGGGGGATGTCAGCCCCAGAAAAGTTTACATTCTCCAAATTATATCCTAAGTCCACAGAGATAAAACACACAGATCAATGGAACAGAACGGAGAGCCCAGAAAACCCATCCGGGGGTTGATCAGTGCGGCAGGGAGGCGCTGGGAGCAAACACGGGGGATGCGCTTTCATTCAGGGGCGCCGCGCACCCACAGGGTCACACTCGGGAATGTCCTGACCCCCATGTTCCTCCAGGACCCCAATGACCCGCGCAGAGCTCTCCACAGCCCGCCCTGCCCCGGGTCCCCTGACTCACCGCTCGGCCATCAGCCGCGGGCAGGGAGGCGTCCTCACCCTCCCCTGACCTGCCCAGCTTCTCCCCGCACTTCCCCGCCTCCTGTACTCTGCCCCCGGGGCTTCTCCTTCCACGGCCAGCGGGCCCGCTCCGCCTGGGTGGGCGCGGCTGGAGGCCGCGGCTCAGCCACTTCCGCTCCCGCCGCCGTTCCCGCGTCAGCGCGTAGGGACGGGACGTCACGCGCAGGGGGCGGGGCAAGGCCGAGAAGGAGAGGCTCGCGGGGGTTCCCAGGGGCGGGGCAGCGGCGCGCGCGGCCGAGGCGGGACACTGGCGGGTGGAGGCGCGAGGGCCGGCGGGAAGCGCAGGGGGGACCGAGGGGCGGTCAGCCGGGCGAGGAGGGAACGCAGCCCGGAGAGCCGAGAGCCGTGGGGGGCCGCTCAGAGGGGGAGCAGGGAGCGGGAGTGTGTGACGTCAGAGCCCTGAAGATGGGGAGATAGAATGACGTGGAGGCAAGAACCCGCTGAAATAGGGATTCGCGCTCATTCGGAGAAGAGAACAAGTCGGTATCGCCCTTCTGCGGGGACTCTGGATTTAGATATTAGCATTTGGGATATTACATATATGTGTGTGTCTGTATTAAAAGAAATAGTTGAATTTTTAAAAAAGATTTATTTATACAAGCACTGGGTACAGTCAGAAGCGGGGGAGGGTGAGAGAATTCACCAGAGCCAGAGCGGGGAGTAGAACAGGCAGACCGATGTAATACACTGCTGAGGGGCACAGCGGGCATGGGAGGAGAGGTCTGCGTGCCATGTGGGACCCTCGCCCGATGGCTGGGGATCCAACCCTCGCTGCAGGCCTCGCAGCCCAGTGCTCAACCAACTGCTGCGCCACCAGGGTGGCCCACCATAGAATTTTTTTAAAGAAAGCCTTAAAAATTCTGTTGCAGTTATAGAAAAATTTCTAAGGGTGAAAATATTGTCTTCCTGATAGTAAAGCAGGTGTGGGAAGAGCAGCAGCATATCAGTTAATGTCAAGTTCACCTTGTTGTTTTTTGTTTTTACTGAGGGAGATATCATAAGGGCAATCTATATAAATCTTTATTAACCCACCTGTGGAATGTTCCAGCAATCTAAGGTGTCGTCAGAAAAGATGACCAGCCAGAGGTGGGGGCAGAGAGGATTATCAAACTTAGAAGACCCACCCATTCTGACCCCAAGGCAATAATTTCCACACTCATTCCATCACAGAACATTATGAAAGAACACCCCTTACCCTGGCAAAATGCAGCTTTTGTTCTTTCAGAGCCTATCTGAGTCTATGCAGACTTCTCTCTCTTCTGCTCTCTTTTCCTCAATCACCTTGCCATGTGCTGATGAAAGGGAACATTACTGAATGATTTGTCAGAGGATCCAAGAATTCCCCCCACACTGAACCCCATCACCTGAATTCCATCAATAGTTTTTCAATTTTTAGCTTGAACTAATTTGTCAGTCCAAATGAGCACATTTTACCCTTTTTCAATTTTTACAATATTTATTGTTTTAATCAACAAGTTTCATCTAGTTATAGGTAAAAATAAAAAAACAGTGAAAATAATAAGGCACTGATTCAAAGCCCAGACCCTTCCAGCCTCAAATACAAGAGGTCTGGGGTCTCCCTCCGGGTGCAAGGGGTTAAGCATGTAATCAACATAAAAAGCTTACAAGCACTATAAATACATAGGCTAAGAGTGAAACTAAGAGTAGGCTAAGGTGTCTGCGAGCGCCGTGAGTGCATGGGGCTGCCTCAACATCCTGAATGTTAAAGATGATGAAAATAGATGGTGCCTGAGCCTGAACCTGATAAGGATGCATAAAAGGAGTGGATTCATGAAACAGTCTCTGAGCAGTCCCAAACCTGGCTCTGAGCTAAGGACTTTCCAGAAGCTCCTCTTCCGAGTCCAGCTTGCTGCTCCTCTTTGGACTCAGACTGTTCTCCAGCCAGAACCTCTCCTCAATCCTCAGTTTGGCACACCATGAACCAAGCCTCACTCCCCGGTTCTTCCTCCCACAAACCGGCGGCCTGCTCTCTGACAGCAGCACATGCTGCAGACCGGCTCAACATCCTGGGGACCATCCGGACTTTGGGCCCTCAAGCCTAGAGACTTCCACAGCCGGAGGACTTTCACCTGGGTGGAAGGCCCGGCTAAGACACGTCGTGGCTACTGTCTTCAGTCAGAGCTACTCTGGGAACTTCGGGTTGCCTTGCCTATGTGAATGTGTGTGTATGTGAACAATACAGTAATAAAATTCTCTTTGAGAGCCAACTTCTGACTGAAGCCAATTAATCCCACTCGCGATAAGTCTCAGCACTATCAAGCTACTGGCAGCCACTGTGGTACAGGTTCCATCCCCAGCCTGGGAGCTGGCCCACATGGTGCAGCAGACCTCTCCTGTCTCGCCTGCTGCTCCCCTCAGAAGAGTTTCACTGCATCTAGGCCTACAACCAGAGATGCATAAATTTGTATGCATAAATAAATAAAAATTTTACAAAATAAATACAAGAGGCCTGAAAGTTGTGCATAACTATGGGAAGAAAAAGACAAAATTTTTAATGGAGCAATGACATTCCATAAAACAAAATTTGAAATAACTGATAAAACCTTCCTGTGATTATTTCATTGCCTTTGCAAAAAGAAATATAGAACATAATAGAATGAAAATCCTGTATTCCAAGTCAACTTGTCACAGATCGATATAAATCAAGTGTCCTGCCTAACAGAACACTTTTATTTTCTGTCTCATCCTACAAGTGAAAACATGGTTATTTCAGCAGAGGTTCCATCATTGACAGGAAAGCTGGCAGTATCAAGATTTTTATTGATTCACTTGTGGTAGTTCAACAGTGGTTTTGATACCGGAATTGTCAGGCCTAGTCTCCCAGCCAGGAACAGATCCCAGGCTGCAGGGGCAGCGCTGAGTCCCAGCCACTAGACCACCACGGGTTGGTGTCTCAAGAAGCCGCAGCAGGAACTTTGCAGACTCTAAGGCAAGCAAGCGAGAAGAGGCAGGTTTGTTTAGAGAAAGAAAAAGTTTATTGAGGAGAAAAGGAACAGAAATAAAGTGGGACTCCCAGGCCGGGAAACCAGGCCAGGGAGGGGCAAGGAAGCCCAAGTGGAGTTGTGTCTCAGGGAATATATACCTTCTTTCCCTAATTATTCTAAAGCTCCACCAGTCTCTTTGTGATTGGTTAGTTCTCGGCTGTCTCACTTAATTTGCTACTTAGCGGGGATCTTCACATTCCTTATCTAACAGGTTTGTCTTTCCCCATTTGTTGCATCTTTATCTTTATGGCCCAGTCCTCCAGATGGGCATCCCTGCATTGAAGTTAATCAGCTGCCCTTCTAATTTGTCCATAAATTAAACCACTCTCCATTTCCCCAATCTCTGCCTCCCTTTATCACTTGAAGGAAACCAAGGCCAGCATTAACAATGTTGTCCTTAGTCCTGGGATGTTTGTTTTTCCTAGTGGAATTAGTTACGTTCCTCTTGCTTCCCTTATCTCTGAAGCCTTCCTCAACTCTCAGAGGTCCCCTCCTGCAGTGTCCCTAAAACTGCCTAATTACCCTAACTTGCCCTGTGTCTCAGTTTTATTTCTCGGTAAACTTGTAAACCATACAAATGTTACAGGACAGAGAGAGGGGCAGCCCAAACCCTGCAAACCTGCCTATTCTATATAGGGTTCTGCCATCCACCGCATTAGCACAAAACATGAGACTTTAATGGGAAGGAACTTTAATACAATTTGGAAACAATACAGGAAAGGCAAAGAATCTGGTTTCTAAATCAAGCACCCAAAGTTACCCATTTCCTCATGGGTAAAACTCCCTTCAAACGAGATTGGCTCAGAGTAAGGCCCCAAAGCCTGCCACAAGTCTAAAGCATCTTCCTGGGGGACCCACAGAAAAGGGTCAGAAACAACCAGACAAGCCCGGAAGGAAAAGAGCAAAATCAAAATCAAGATAAAAGCTGCCATTGTCACCTCCCTACGGGTCTCACCCACATCTGTGTCACCCCGTCCACGACCAAAAGACAAGCACAGTTTCTTCACGTGTCTCTAGGCTCCATGTGCCTCCTCCAGGTCTCCTTCTGGCTCCATTCTGCTTCCTTCCTAAGTCTCCTCTGCAGCTTCTTCTCTCCCTGCTCAGCTCCACCCTCCCTTGGGTGGGCCAGGAAACCTGGAACCTCCCCCTTTCCTGGGGACCACTCTGTTACACAAGGTCAGAAGTATCATAAATGAAGAGGGTGCAAAGAAAAGGAAGAAAGGAAAAAAAAAACACTGGGAATAGCAAGAGGCATTCAAGGAACCAAAGAATGCCAACAATATTTAACTCCCATTTTTTAAAAAGGGGATTTTCTGTTTGGCTAAAAACATACCCTTTAAATGAATTTTGTCCACTGTCAATGAAAGGAAGTCACTGACACAGAGCAGACGGCTATTGCCATGTCTATCTGTGACCTTTATTGTTTGTGACATGGTGACTTTCAAGGTAGCAAAAATGGCAACAGATGTTCTAGTATCAACCCATTTGAGCAATGTTGAAATGGAACTGCACACAGGCCCCACAAAATGGATATCCTCACCAACATTTCCACCCCAGAAAATAACACCTTTTTAGACATTACAGAAAATAACGCATACATTTTTTAAAAGATTTATTTATTTATTTATACGAGTACTTGGTACAGTCGGGAGCGCAGGAGGGTGAGAGAATTCACCAGAGCGAGAGAGGGGAGCAGAGCAGGTAGAAGGAACGAAGTACACTGTTGAGGGGAGCAGCGGGCGGCAGGAGAGGTCTGCGCGCCATGTGGGCCACTCCTCTAGTTGCCGGGGAGCAGCTGGGGATCGAAACAGCACTGCAGAGGCTGTGGGCAGCTTCACAAACCAGCGCTCAACCGCTGCGCCACTGGGGAGGCCCAACACATACATTTTTTGTTAACACTCTGTTTTATGAATGTTCCATAACTGGAAAAAAGTAACAATCCTAGATGGGACTTCCTATTTGTAAGCAATTTACAGATTCAGTGCAATTTCAATGAAAATTTCAATGGTGTTCCTCAACAAAATGGAACCAATACTGTTCAAATTCATATGGAATCACAAAACCTCGAGCAGCGAAAGTTGTGACTAAAAGGGAGGAATAATGGAGGTCTGACACTCCCAGACATCCAACAATATGACAAAGCTGTTATAATAAAAACTGTGTTGGGACAAAAACAGACACAGAGACCAATGGAATCAAAGTTAAGCCCAGAAATAAAAGCACACATATATGGTGAGCTAACCTATGACACAGGAGCAAAGAATATACATTGGAAAAAAATCGCCTCTTCCATAAATGGTGCTGGGGAAACTGGATTGCAATATGCAAAAGAATGAACTAGACCGCTATCTCACACCATACACAAACCAACTCAAGTGGATGAAAGACTTGCATGTGAAACCTGGCACCATCGAATATACAGAAGGAAACATAGGACAACACTCAATGACATGATCCTCAGAAACATCTTTGAGGATTCTTCTCCAGAAGCAAGGAAAACCCGGGAGAATGTAAACAGTTGGGGCTACAGCAAGAGACAATGATCAAAGCAAAGAGACACCCCCTGAATGGGAGAAAATATCAGCACACCACATGACAGCTAAGGGACACTTCTCCGAAGAAGAAATGCAAATGGCCAACAGTCATAGAAAAAATGTTCAGCATCGCTAATATCAGGGAAATGCAAGTCAAAACCACAATGAGGGACCACCTCACTCCAGTGAGAATGCTCCTTATTAAAAAAAAAAAAACTGGCAATAACAAATGCTGGAGAAGTGGAGGAGACAAAGGAGGCTCTGATGCTGCTGGTGGGAGCACAAACTGGTCCAGCCACTATGGGCAGCTGTGTGGAGGTTCCTCAGAACACTGAAAACGGGTCTACACATGATCCAGAGTTCCACTCCTAGGAATCTACCCAAGGGACAAAAAAAACAAAAACAAAAACAAAAACAGGAAACCTGAACTCCTGTGCTTATTGCAGCACTATTTACAGTAGCCATGACATGGAAACAACTCAAATGCCACAAAACAGATGAATAGATCAAGGAGTTGTGGTACAGTTACACCGCGGGGTATTGCTCATAATCAAAAAAGACAAATTCATGCTGTTTGTGGTGATACGGATGGAGCTGGAAGGGATGATGCTAGCCACAGTAAGGCAGGAGAAAGAGAAATATCAGGTGGTTTCTTACGTGGGAAAATATAGAGAAACTGAACAAAAGGTAGAGAAAAAGACAACCCCAGCAGGATGACCAAGAGCTGAGGCCCCCAGCGCGGAGGGGGGAGGGGGTGAACACAAGGGATTATGGTGATGGGTCACGGGGTGCTATTCTGGTGGGAGCACTATGGGGACCACCCCTGAAGGGAGAATTCAATACCTAAAAAAAATGAACAACGATGCAAGAAAAGAAAAAAAAAAAAGATGAGCTTGGGGAAAGGGAAGACCCTAAGACAATATAAATAAATAAATGGTCCTAAAGGCGGGTCTCACCTGAACAATGCTGCAGGCACTGCTGAGGCATCCTCTCCTCACCAATTGTTCTAGATCTCCAGGAATTTTCTCTGGTAAGTGCAGTAATTAAGCCTGCTGCCTGGGAATCATTAGAAAAAGGCTAATTAAAAAAAATATTTATTTATTTATACAAGAACCAGGGCGCAGGCCAGATGCGCCAACCAGAGCTCTAGCGCCTTCCCTCCCTGGGCCTCACCTGTCTGCTCCCCGCCGCCGGCTCCCCAGGTAATGGGGCAGCGGCGGCCTACGGGGTTCCTGAAGGACCAGGCTTACCCCAGCCTAACCTCACCCCGAGTCAGGGGCCAGCAGGGCCTGAACGAGCGTGCATGTGCGGTAGCAGCGCAGGTGCAGCCAGGTGCGCTCGGCGGGGCTGGGCGCCCAGGAACTCCCTGAGGCAAGGGCCCCGGATGCAGGCCCTGGAGGGGCGGCTCCCAAATAAACACTGAGATGCAGACAAATGCCTTCTCCTCGCTCCAAATACTGTGACCCTACATTATCCGCTAGTCATTAAAAGGGCAAACAAAGTGGCTTGAATTTCTGGGAAAGATTATTATTTTAAACCATTCTTAAAAATCCCCTTACCTGAAGCTGACATAAAGGCATGACTAGGGAACACCCTGGTGGGGAAGGGGTTAAGCACCACACTGTGAAGCCATCCCCAGCCTCTGGAGCCCCAGTTCCATCCCCAGCCAGGAAGGTGACCCACAGGGAGCCACAGACCTCTCCTGTCTTCCCGCTGCTCCCTTCAGCAGTGGATTTCAGTCAGTCCACCTGTTCTGTTCCCTGCGCTGTCTCTGGTGAATTCCCTTACCCCACCCCCGCATCTCTGCCCTGCACCTGAGCTCTTGTATTCATAAGTAAATAAATCTGCAAAAAAAATAAAATAAAATGAAGCATAACAGGTCTCCCGACTTACACATCACGAAATATGGCCGGGAACGCCCTGGCCGAGGACCGATGTACTGACAAGGGACCCCAGAAGCTGAGCAGTGGAATGCCTTGTCGATAAGATTAGAACAATGGCTGGGGATTAGGGTGTGTCATGAAGTAGATAAAAAGTGCCTGGAGGGCAGACTCACAATCCCTAATCTTCTACACCCACCCTTCCCCTTTCTATCATCTCCATGCCCTTAATCTCCTTTTGCTCTTCCCCTCACAACCAATACCGTGGGCCAATAAAAGGGCCAGGATCTTGCTCTTCAGCAATATCCTGCATTATGAAGCCTGCTCCACGACTCCCATTTCTTTATCAGTGTGATGTTGCCTGATGCAACAAATGGCTCCCAAACAGGGACCCCACACCCTGCTTCTCAAGCCCAGAGACGGGAATTGGACATCCTCTCAAGCCTGGCCAAAAGGCTTCACAGACCCAGAGTCTGCAACGAAGCGGTAAGAAGGTGTTTTCAGTCATGTCTTTCCTATCTTTTTCTTCCAAATCAGCCTGGTAAAAGGCCCACAGATTCTGAGTCTGTGATGTTACTTTCTTCCAAATCAGCCAGGTAAAAGGCCCACAGAGCCGGACTCTGTGATGATAATCAGCCTGGTGAAAGGCCCACAAACACTGAGTCTGTGATGTTAACTTTCTTCAGTGAGTTTTTCAGTTAAATCTTTACTCTCTCTCTCTTAGAAGCATGAGTGGTAATCTCACACCCCTTCAGATCAAAGATCTTAACCTCTCTTCTCCTGTTTTCCCCATGCATGGTCCATAAAAATTGTTCCATTATCTTAAAAATGTTTGGTCTCAATAAAATAAAGCAAAAACAATATAAATCCAAAGGATTATTTCTTAAAAATACAAACTCTAAAATATTTTAGCATCTCAAATTTAGTAACAACTGCCTGTCTTTAAAATTTTGGTGACCTTGGGCCCCCAGTCATAAGTGATGGTTAAAATTAAACACTTTATCTATATAAGGATTTTAACTTCTATCTCATTAAAAAATCTTGACATATGGGGCCTCCCTGGTAATACAGGGGTTGAAGCCTCAACACTGTTGAGCTATCTCAGACCAGTACATTAAGGGTTAGATCCTGGCTAGGGAGTTGGCCCACATTACACAGCCAGCCTCTCCTGCCTCAGCCGGCTTCTCCCCTCAACAGCATGTTTTGGTAGATCATCTGTTCTCACCACTCTCAGGTTGGTCTTTTCACACCCACACATCTGGCTTACACCCTAGTTCTTATGTATATAGATAAAAAACCTTTAAAAATAAATAATTTGACTTCTTAAAATTAACACATGGCCAAAATTTTAAATAAAAATCTAGAGATATCTTTTTATCCTTGTCTTCTACCTCCGGAGGATGAACGATAAATGGCACTTATACAAACTCCCCAATTTTGATCATGATCTAAATTTGGTAAACTAGTGTAAATTCAATGGTTTAATTTAAAAGATACATGTCTTTAGGTTTTAAGATTGGGTGTTAATATTTAATGTTTAAATGTGTTTTCTTAAAAGGTAAAAATTGTGTTGTTCAACAAACACCGGTAATTAACTAAATTTCCTTTACAGAAAGACGAACCCACTCTTAAAAATCTTTGTTAGTATAAATAAGTAAGTATGTTATGTTAGTATAAGTAAGTAAGTTTGTTAATCCTGTAAAAAGCTTTTCTAAAACAATAAGCTCTTCATCCTGTGGGTAATAATCCTACTTCCCCTCAAAACAATTATAAAGAACAACTTGGTGCTCCCTTTACACGAGGGTGTTAAAAAACATTTACTGGACTCTTCTGAGTCTGACCCTGATCACAAGGCCTCTTCAGAGGTTAGTGGTGGGGAATTTTTTAATCAAGTAGAGGATGCTACAGCACCCTCCACCTGCACTCTCTAATAAGCTTCAAGAAAATCTTAGAGCATTTCAGTCTTTTGCCACTCATTCTAATCTGCCAGTGTCTCAAGATTCTTGTCAGCAAAACTTAGTTAAAAAAAAATGCTTAAAGAAGGGCCTCCCTGGTGGTGCAGGCGGTTGAGTGCCGCAATGTGAGTCTTTCCACACCCTCTGTATTGTTGGTTTGATCCCGACTGGCGGGCGAGGATATACACTGCTGCTCCCCTCAGCAGTGTATATTGTCAGTCTGCCTGTTCTGTTCCCCGCTCTGTCTCTGGTGAATCCTCACACCGTCCTGCACATCTGGCCTATACCCCGGTTCTTCCATAAATAAATATTTAAAAAATGCTTAAAGAACGCTGTAAACGAGAGGGACCTTTTGCGTTTCATGTTAGTACAAAAAGGAGTTGTGTAACCCATGATAATATCCCCTTTCCTATTTTTTTAATTTAAATTGTATTTTCATATTCCCCATACAATTGCAACTCCCTTATTTTGACCCCAATCCCTCCTTTCCCCCCACCCCATCCCCCATAGTGTGACTTTGGTTCATAGTTGTTTGCTGATTTTAATATTTTCTTTCTTATAGTTATTCTTTTTCCTGGTCTCTTATTTAAGTTTTCTACATTCCTGCTATGAGTTTTTCTTTTTCTTTCTGACTTATTTCACTGAGGATGATCCCTTCCAGCTCCATCCATGTTGCTGCAAATTGCATGTGTTTATCTTTTTTTGAATGCTGAGTAATATTCCATGGTGTATATGTACCACATCTTCTTGATCCAGTCATCTGTTTTTGGGCTTTTGGGTTGTTTCCAAAGCTTAGCTATTGTAAATAGTGCTGCTATAAACATAGGGGTGCAGGTGCTCTTTGGAATTGATGTTTCTGTGCCCTTTGGGTAAATACCTAGGAGTGGAATTGCTGGATCATTGGAAGCTCTATGTTTAGTAGGTCCAGAAATCTCCACACAGCTCTCCATAGTGGTTGGACCAGTTTGCACTCCCACCAACACTGCAGGAGAGTTCCTTTTTCTCCACATCCTTGCCAACATTTGTTGTTGCTAGTTTTCTTAATACATGTGCCATTCTCACTGGTGTAAGATGGTATCTCATGGTATTTTTGATTTGCATTTCCCTGATGACAAGTGATGTTGAACATTTTTTCATATGCCTGTTGGCCATTTGCATTTCCTCTTCAGAGAAGTTTCTTTTTAGCTCTTCTGCCCATTTTTTGAGTGGATTATTTTCTTTGTTGTTGTTGAGTCTCATCAGCTCTTTGCAGATTTTTGTGATCAGTCCTTTATCATTAGTGTTGTGTGCAAAAATGTTCTCCCAGTCGGTGGGGTTTCTCTTTGTTTTTGCTATTGTCTCTTTTGCTGTGCAGAAGCTCTTTAATTTGATGTAGTCCCAGCTGTTTATCTGAGCCTTCACTATCACTGCTTTGGGTGATATGTCTGTAAAGATGTCTTTGATGTACATATCATGTATTGTTTTGCCTGTATTTCCTTCTATGTATTTTATGGTTTCAGGTCTTATGTCTAGTTCTTTAATCCATTTTGAGTTGGTTTTTGTGTATGGTGTGAGGTGGTGGTCAAGCTTCATTCTTTTGCATGTAGCGACCCAGTTTTCCCAGCACCATTTATTGAACAAACTTTCTTGCTCCAATGCATATTCTTTGCTCCTTTGTCAAAGATTAGTTGACCATAAATCTGTGGGTTTATTTCTGGATGTTCTATTCGATTCCATTTGTCTGTGTGTCTGTTCTTGTTACAATACCATGCAGTTTTGATGATTATCCTTTTGTAGTATAGTTTGAAGTCTGGGAGTGTGATGCCTCCATTCCCTTTTTCTATTTCAGGAAAGCTTTGGCTATTCAGGGTTTTGGGTGATTCCATATGAATTTCATCAATAATTGTTCTATTGGGCCTCCCCGGTGGTGCAGCGGTTGAGCGCTGGGTTGCGAAGCTGCCCGCAGCCTCTGCAGCGCTGGCTCGATCCCCGGCTGCTCCCCGGCCACCAGAGGAGGGTCCCGCGTGGCGTGCAGAACTCTCCTGCCTGCTGCTCCCCTCAGCAGTGTACTTTGGTCCTTCTACCTGCTCTGCTCCCTGCTCTGGCTCTGGTGAATTCTCTCACCCTCCCGTGCTTCTAACTGCACCCAGTGCTTGTATAAATAAATAAACTAATCTTCTAAATAAAGAAAGAAAGAATTGGAAAAATTAAAAAAAATAATTGTTCTATTTCTTTGATGAATGACATTGAATTTTTTATTGGAATAGCATTGAATCTGTATATTGCTTTGGTAGGATGGCCATTTTAATAATATTTATTCTTCCAATCCATCAGCAGGGGATATCTTTCCATTTCTTTGTGTTTTCTTTATTTCTTTTAACAGTGTTTTATAGTTTTCTTTGTATAGGTCCTTTACCAACTTTGAGGTTTTTATCTTTTGTAGCTAAATGTGTTTCCTGGAGACAGAGAAAGGCTGGGTTTTATTTCTTAATCCAGCCTGCAACTCTGTGTCTTTTTATTGAAGAGTTTAGTCCATTTACATGTAGAGTTAATATTGATATGTTAGCATCTGTATTTGCCATTGTGTTTTTCTTTCCTTTGATTTTATTTATTTATTCTTTAAATAACTTTTTTTTTGGCCTTCTTTCATTGTTATTCGTTCCTCTAAGGTTCTGGCTTTAGGACTCCTTGTAGTATTTTTTGGAGTCGGGGTTTAGTCGTAATGAAATTCCAGAGTTTCTGTTTGTCCGGGAAGGTCCTTATTCTTTCTTCATAGAGGAAGGAGAGCTTTGCAGGATAGAGTATTCTTGGTTGGCATCTGTTTTCTTGGAGTCAGTTGACTATGTCCCTCCACTCTCTCCTTGCCCGTAGTGTTTCTTCGGAGAAATCTGATGGCAGTCTGATAGGTTTTCCTTTGAATGTTATCTGTTTCTTCCCTCTTGTCAGCTTCATTATTTTTTCCTTGTCCTGGATTCTTGGGAGCTTTACTATTATGTGTCTTGCTGTATTTTTCCTTTCGTCGTGGAAGTTTGGTGTTCTTCTTACTTCTTGTATATCAATTTTCAGTCCCTTCTTCACGTTTGGGAAGTTCTCTTCAATTATCTCCTTGAATATTTTCTCTGTTCCTACATCTCTCTCTCCTCTCCTTCTGGGATTCCTATAACTCTTGTTTCCTTTCCTCATGGAGTCGAATAGTTCCCAAAGTCATTCTTCAGTCTTTGTCCTTCGTACTTCTCTTTACTTTTCTGTTTTGGTTCTTTTTATTTCTGTGTCTTCAAGAGTACACATTTGTTTTTCCATTTCATCTATTCTGCTTTCCTTTCTTCTCCCAGAGTTCTTTAGTGCCTCCATTAATTCTTTGATCTCCTGCATTTCTTTTACTTCCCTCTTTAGGGATTCAATTTCATTCTTCTGAGCATTGTTTTCCTTAATTACTTCCATCAGTTTTTTCATCATGGCAGTTTTAAGTTCTTTTTCTGGAAGGCTCAGATGTTCTTCCAATTCACCACAGTTGCAAGCTGGTGGGTGTTTTTGTTTTTTTTTTTTGTGCTGTGTCTTTTTTCTGAAGCGATGCTACTTTGCTTGTAGTTTTTCTTTTCCCTGCTGCCTGTCTTCTAATTTGCCTTATGCATTGGGACACTGTGCTGCTGGTACTAGCTGGCATCTTTTTGGGAGTTTCCGAAAGTGGCAATCCAAACGAGTCAAAAACTGTTATGCCAGAATTCTAGTGAGGCAGTGGTACTGTGAGTTTGTTAATGATCACTGTCAAAGAATCTCTCCTCCTTCTGTGTTTTGTTACAAAGGTGTGTCTTGAAGTCCCACAGACTTCCCTGGAGGTGAGGCAACTGGATTGCACTCTGAGTTCCAAATCTCTGGATCCTCTTTTGGGCGCTGACTTCCTGCCAGGTGGGACCGTGCTTGTTGGGTCCTTCAGCTCACCTCTGACTGCACAGGGAACCTTCTCCCTCTGGCTCCACGGGGAGCTGCCTGCCAGATTCAAGCAGTTTTTATTGAAGAAAGGTCCCTGTTCTAAAATGGTGCTTTGGAGACACGCACACTCTTCTGCATACCCATTCTGCCCTGGCCGTGGGTGCCCACTCCCACTCTGGGCTCGGACTGCTGGTCAGAAGGGGCCTGGCTTGGGCGAACTTCCCAGTTCACCTCTGACACCTCTGGGAGCCTTCTGCCCCTTTCAAATAGTCTTTACTGAAGAGAGGTCCCTATTCTATGGGGTGTTGGTGATTTTTTTCTGGTCGCTAGGTGGCACTAGGAGATCTCTCCTAGTGTCCTTGGGGAGCTGTTTTTTTTACTCCATGGGACAGGGGAACAGAGTGGGAGTAGTGGGGAAAGCCTCAACTGCTTTGGGGTGCTGTGTCTGCCTTGTGCCCCACCATCGTGGGGATTTCAGGCCCCGAATTTTGTGCCCTGGGTCTCAGTTCCAAAACCCTCAGGTCCAGGACGTGGGCTGTATTTAGCCCAGTTCAGTGTCCACAGAAATGGCGCCTTTTGCACCCCGCTCCCTTTCCGGGCGCCTGGTTTCTGATTACTCAGTGAGGGACGTTCACCTTAGAGAGGGCCCCTGTGAGTCTCCGTGCAAGCCTAAGTTGCAGGTGCGGGGACCTGGGCAGCCGCGATCCACATATCCTTTCCAAGGGCACCGCTTTTCCAAACAAGCTTACCGGCTGGCCTGTGGCTGTTTCTAGGTCTCCAGGAGTCTTCGTTTTTCTCTATTGGCACCTGGAGCCATTCGCTTACCTCCATGGTGAATCCTGCAGGGTTCTCCACAGCTCCAGTACACGGGGTGTGGTGGCTGAAATAGTTCCTTTCCACTCACAGTCCCTCTTGATGCATAGTTTGTTCTTCTTGGTTGTTTTAGTCTTTTTGTATTTATTCTCATTTCTGTTGATCGGAGAGTGCTGACTTTGTGGGTAGGGGAGGGTAGCAGGGTTCTGAGCTTTCCTACCTTCTAGTTCTCATTGATGGTAACTTTCTTCTTCGGGTAGTTTGCTGGAGTCATCCGTTTATCTTCGTTTCCCAGCTCTTACTGGGACCTGCCGCTTTTCCTCCCTATTAACTTTTTTTTAATGTGAGATCTTACTTGCAGCGTTTCCTTGCCGCCATGTTGACCGCCCCTCTGAAGAACAGGATTTAAGCATTTTTCCTATTTTTTTTAAGATTTAATTTTTCATTTATACAAGTACTGGGTACAGTCAGCAGTGCAGGAGGGTGAGACAATTCACGAGAGCCAGAGGTGGGAGCAGTACAGGAAGAATGATAAAACACACAGCTGAGATGAGCAGAGGGCGGGGCAGGAGAGGTCTGCGTGCCATATGGGACCCTCACTGGTGGCTGGGGATCTAAACGGTGCTGCAGTGACTCCGGACAGCTTCAAGCCCAGCACTCAAGCGCAGCAACATCAGGGAGGCCCTCCCCTATTCTATTTTTAAGGAATAAAGGTCTAGAAACCGTGGTTGGGGGGTCAAGGGCCCTCTGCACCCATGGGGGTACGGGGCCCTAAGCAACCTAGGGGGAACAGAGACATCAAGCCCGTTGGGGGAACGGGGTCCTATGCCCCCTAGGGGACACCTGCACTCACCCCATGAACTAAAACACCAAGGGGCAAGCCGTGCGCAGGAAGAAGCCATAGACAGAGGGGCGCGGTCACTGTCAGGGAGGGGACTCCCTGTAAGCCACAGAAAAGCTGCCAGTTCAGCCACTTCCAAACTTGCAGACACACAGGCTGACACAGAAAGCCCCAGGCAACACAGCTTCCATCAAGAGGAAGAGACCTCACCTGGCCCAGCAGAGCTGAAGAGCCACAGGCTACACCACTGGCAGGAGCCTGACACCGCCCACCCGTCTGCACATGGGCAAAGGTGAAGTTCTCAGGGACGCCGGCAGGGGGCGCTGGTGAGCACGGGGGTGGTTCGGGGACCCTCAGCCCCCTTGGGCGTAGGGGGACCTGTAAACACATGGGGTATCGGGACACACTTCCCCTCGGGGGATAGGTCAATCTTCCCCATAGGGGACACCTGAAGACTCCTCTAGCACTCACACCGCCAGGGCCCGGTCCCGGGCCCGAACACGCCCTAGACGGAGGGGCGGGGTCACTGTCAGTGGAGGGCACCCCCTGTAAGCCACGGACAAGCGGCGACCGCTGCCTCTTCCCAAACTGCAGGCAGACAGGCCGGGGCGGAAAGGCCCGGGAAAGCCAGAACCACTCAAAGGGGAAGGGTCCTCACTTGGCCCAGCAGCTCTGATGAGCCCACGGCTCCGGCCCCAGCCTGAGCCAGACCCCGCCCACCCGAGTCTGCTCATGCGCAAAGGTGCAGTTCTCAGGGGCGCCGGCAGGGAGCGCTGGTGAGCGGGGGGTGGTGGTTCGGGGACCCTCAGCACCCTTGGGCGTAGGGAGACCTCTACCCACATGGGGAATGTGGACCCTCGTTCCCCTCGGGGGAACGATCAATCTTCCCCCTAGACGACACCTGCACCCTCCTCTAGCACTCACCCCCCCCATGCAGGGGCCAGCCCCGGGCCCGAACTCGCCCTAGACGGAGGGGCGGGTTCACTGTCAGGGGAGGGCAGCCCAAGTAACACATAGACAAGCGGCGACCTCGGCCTCTTCCCAAACTGCAGGCAGACAGGCCGGCGCGGAAAGCCGTGAGCAAGCCAGCACCACTCAAAGGGGAAGGGTCCTCACCTGGCCCAGAGGCTCTGATGAGCCCAGGCTCCGGCCCTAGCCGGAGCCAGACACTGCCCACCCGAGTCTGCATATGCGCAAAGGTACAGTTCTCAGGGCCGCCAGCAGGGGGCGCTGGTGAGCGGGTGGTGGTTCGAGGACCCCCAGCCCTTTGAGGGTGGGGGCACCTGTACCCCCATGGGGAATGGGGAACCTCATCCCCCTCGGGGAAACGGTCAATCTTAACCCTGGGGGGCACCTGAACCCTCCTCTCGTACTCACACCCCCAGGGTCCGGCCGCGCGACCAAACAGGCCTTAGAGAAGGGGTGGGGTCAGTGTCTAGGGCCGCATCCCCTGTTCGGCCCAGAGAACCGGCGACCGCGGCCTCTTCCCACACTGCAGGCAGACTCGTCGACGCGGAAAGCCGGGACAACCCAGCCCCAATCAAAGGGGAAGCGTCCTCACCTGGCCCAGCAGGGCTGATGAGCTCAGGGCTCCGCCCCAGACCGGAGCCTGACCCCGCCTACCCATCTGCGCATGCGCAAAGGTGCAGTTCTCAGGGCAGCGGGCAGGGGGCGCTGGTTAGTGGGCGGTGGTTCTGGGTCCCTCAGCCCCCTTGGGCATAGAGGGACATCTACCCCCATGGGGAATGGGGACCCTCTTCCCCCTTGGGAACGGTCAATCTTCCCCCTAGGGCACACCTGCACCCTCCTCTCGCACTCACCCCCCCACCCAGGGGCCGGCCCCGGGCCCGAACACGCCCTAGACGGAGGGGCGGGTTCACTGTCAGGGGAGGGCAGCCCATGTAACACACGGACAAGCGGCGACCGCGTCCTCTTCCCAAACTGCAGGTAGACAGGCCGGCGCGGAAAGCCCCGGGCAAGCCAGCACCACTCAAAGGGGAAGGGTCCTCACCTGGCCCAGCAGCGCTGATGAGCCCAGGCTCCGGCCCCGGCCGGAGACAGACCCCGCCCACCCGATCTGTGCATGCGCAAAAGTGCAGTTCTCAGGGCCGCCGGAAGGGGGCGTGGTGAGCTGGTGGTGGTTCGGGGACCCCAACCCTTTGAGGCCGGGGCACCGGTACCCCCATGGGGAATGGGGACCCTCTTCCCCCTCTGGAAACGGTCAATCTTCCCCCTGGGGGACACCTGCACCCTCCTCTCCTAACTCACAGCCCCAGGGTCCATCCACGGGACCGAAAACGCCCTAGAGAGAGGGGCGGGGTCAGTGTCAAGGTCGGGCAACCCCTGTTCGGCCCAGAGAACTGGCAACTGCGGCTACTTCCCAAACTGGAGGCCGACTCGCCAAGGCGGAAGTCTCGGGATAACCCAGCCCCAATCACAGGGATAGCGTCCAAACCTGGCCCAGCAGGGCTGATGAGCTCCAGGCTCCGCCCCGGGACCGGAGCCTGACCCTGCTCACCCGTCTGCGCATGCGCAAAGGTGCCGTTCTCAGGGCTGCAGACCGGGTGAGTTGGTGAGCGGGGGGGTGTTTCGGGGACACTCAGCCCCCTTGGGCGTAGGGGGACCTCTACCCCCATTGGGAATGGGGACCCTCTCCCCCCTCGGGGAAACGGTCAATATTCCCCCTGGGGGACACCTGCACCCTCCTCTCGTGACTCACAGCCCAGGGTCCATCCATGGGACCGAAAACGCCTTAGAGAGAGGGGCGGGGTCAGTGTCAAGGTCGGGCACCCCCTGTTCGGCCCAGAGAACCGGCGACCGCGGCCTCTTCCCAAACTGCAGGCCGACTCGTCGACCCGGAAAGCCCGGGACAACCCAGCCCCAATCAAAGGGGAAGGGTGGTCACCTGGCCCAGCAGGGCTGAAGAGCTCCAGGCTCCGCCCATGACCGGAGCCTGACCCCGCCCACCCGTCTGCGCATGCGCAAAGGTGCAGTTATCAGGGCCGCCGGCAGGGGGCGCTGGTGAGCGGGTGGTGGTTCGGGGACCCCCAGCCCCTTTGAGGGTGGGGGCACCTGTATCCCATGGGGAATGGGGACCCTCTACCCCCTCGGGAAACTGTCAATCTTCCCTCTGGGGGACACCCGCACCCTCCTCTCCAACTCATAGCCCCAGGCTCTGTCCCCACGAACGAAAACGCCCTAGAGAGAGGGGCGGGGTCAGTGTCTCGGGCCGGCACCCCCTGTTCGGCCCAGAGAACCTGCGACCGCGGCCTCTCCCCAAACTGCAGGCAGACTCGTGTACGCGGAGAGCCCTGGAAAACCCAGCCCCAATCAAAGGTGATGCGTCCTCACCTGGCCCAGCAGGGCTGATGAGCTATAGGCTCCGCCCCGGACCAGAGCCTGACCCCGCCCACCCGTCTGCGCATGCGCAAAGGTGCAGTTATCAGGGCCGCCGGCAGGGGCGCTGTGAGCGGGGGTTGGTTCGGGGTCCCTCAGCCCCCTTGGGCGTAGGGGGACCTCTACCCCCATGGGGAATGGGGACCCTCTTCCCGCTCGGGGAAAAGGTCAATCTTCCCCCTCGGGGACACCCGAAACCTCCTCTCGCACTCACACCCCCAGGGTCCAGCCACGCGACCGAACACGCCTTAGAGAGAGGGGCGGGGTCAGTATCTAGGGCCGGCACCCCCTTTTCGGCCCCGAGAACCGGCGACCGCGGCCTCTTCCCAAACTGCAGGCAGACTCGTCGACCCGGAAAGCCCGGGACAACCCAGCCCCAATCAAAGGGGCAGCGTCCTCACCTGGCCCAGCAGGGCTGATGAGCTCCAGGCTCCGCCCCGGACTCAGGGCCGCGGGCAGGGGGCGCTGGTGAGCGAGGGGGTGAATTGGGGTCCCTCAGCCCCCTTGGGCGTAGGGGGACCTCTACCCCAATGGGGAATTGGACCCTCTTCCCCCTCGGGGAACGGTCAGTCTTCCCCTTAGAGGACACCTGCACCCTCCTCTCCCACTCACACCCCCTGGGGCCCCCCCAGGGCCCGAACATGCCCTAGTCGGAGGGGCGGTGTCAATATCAGGGGAGGGCACCCCCTGTAAGCCACGGACAAGCAGCGACCACGGCCTCTTCCCAAACTGCAGGCAGACAGGCCGGCGTAGTAAGCGCCAGGCAAGCCAGCACCACACAAAGGGGAAGGGTCCGCACCTGGCCCAGCATTTCTTGATGAGCCCCAGGCCCCGCCCCTGGCCGGAGATTGACCCCGCCCACCCGACTCTGGCTGCGCAAAGGTGCACTTCCTAGGGCCGCCGATAGGGGGCGTTGGTGAGGGGGCTCGGGGACCCTTAGCCCCCACCTGTCTGGGGCCAACCCTGCACCCATGGGGGTACGGGATTGTCCTCCCCCATGGGGGAACGGGGCCCCCTTCCCCTTCGCAGAGCCCCAAGCTTCCTCCAGGGGCACGCCTGCACCCTCCTCTCGCACTCACAGCCCCAGCGGCGGGGCCGTGCGCCCGCAGACGCCCTAGACGGACGGCCGGGGTCCCCGTCAGGGGAGGGCACCCCATGGAAACCAGGGACGAGCGGCGACCGCGGCCTCTTCCAAAACGGCAGGCACACAGGCCTGCGCGGCAAAATGCCCCGGGCAAGCCAGCACCACTCAAAGGGGAAGGGTCCGCACCTGGCCCAGCAGCTCTTGATGAGCTCCAGGCCCCGCCCCTGGCCGGAGCCTGACCCCGCCCACCCGACTCTGGCTGCGCACAGGTGCACTTCCTAGGGCCGCCGCTAGGGTGCGCTGTTGCAGGGCTCGAGGACCCTGAGCCCCCACCGGGCTGGGGCCACCCCTGCACCCATGGGGGCACGGGATTGTCCTCCCCCATGGGGGAACGAGGCCACCTTCCCCTTGCGGGGCCCAAAGCTTCCTCCCAGGGCACGCCTGCACCCTCCTCTCGCACTCACAGCCCCAGCGGCGGGGCCGTGCGCCCGCAGACGCCCTAGACGGAGGGCCGGGGTCCCCGTCAGGGGAGGGCACCCCCTGGAAGCCAGGGACGAGCGGCGACCGCGGCCTCTTCCAAAACGGCAGGCACACAGGCCTGCGCGGCAAAAAGCCCCCGGCAAGGCAGCACCACTCAAAGGGGAAGGGTCCGCACCTGGCCCAGCAGCTCTTGATGAGCTCCAGGCCCCGCCCCTGGCCGGAGCCTGACCCCGCCCACCCGACTCTGGCTGCGCACAGGTGCACTTCCTAGGGCCGCCGCTAGGGTGCGCTGTTGCAGGCTCGAGGACCCTGAGCCCCCACCGGGCTGGGGCCACCCCTGCACCCATGGGGGTACGGGATTGTTCTCCCCCAAGTGGGAACGAGGCCCCCTTCCCCTTGCAGGGCCCCAAGCTTCCTCCCGGGGCACGCCTGCACCCTCCTCTCGCACTCACAGCCCCAGCGGCGGGGCCGTGCGCCCGCAGACGCCCTAGACGGAGGGCCGGGGTCCCCGTCAGGGGAGGGCACCCCCTGGAAGCCAGGGACGAGCGGCGACCGCGGCCTCTTCCAAAACGGCAGGCACACAGGCCTGCGAGGCAAAACGCCCCGGGCAAGCCAGCACCACTCAAAGGGGAAGGGTCCGCACCTGGCCCAGCATTTCTTGATGAGCCCCAGGCCCCGCCCCTGGCCGGAGCCTGACCCCGCCCACCCGACTCTGGCTGCGCAAAGGTGCACTTCCTAGGGCCGCCGCTAGGGGGCGCTGGTGAGGGGGCTCGGGGACCCTCAGCCGCCACCTGTCTGGGGCCACTCCTGCACCCATGGGGGTACGGGATTGTCCCCCCCATGGGGGAACGGGGCCCACTTCCCCTTCGCGGAGCCCCAAGCTTCCTCCAGGGGCACGCCTGCACCCTCCTATCGCACTCACAGCCCCAGCGGCGGGGCCGTGCGCCCGCAGACGCCCTAGACGGAGGGCCGGGGTCCCCGTCAGGGGAGGGCACCCCCTGGAAGCCAGGGACGAGCGGCGACCGCGGCCTCTTCCACAAGCCAGCACCACTCAAAGGGGAAGGGTCCGCACCTGGCCCAGCATTTCTTGATGAGCCCCAGGCCCCGCCCCTGGCCGGAGCCTGACCCCGCCCACCCGACTCTGGCTGCGCACAGGTGCACTTCCTAGGGCCGCCGCCAGGGGGCGCTGGTGAGAGGGCTCCGGGACCCAAAGCCCCCACCGGTCTGGGGCCAGCCCTGCACCCATGGGGGTAAGGGATTGTCCTCCCCCATGGGGGAACGGGGCCCCCTTCCCTTTCGCGGAAGCCCCACCCTTCCTCCCGGGGCACGCCTGCACGCTGCTCTCGCACTCACAGCCCCAGCGGCGGGGCCGTGCGCCCGCAGACGCCCTAGACGGAGGGCCGGGGTCCCCGTCAGGGGAGGGCACCCCATGGAAACCAGGGACGAGCGGCGACCGCGGCCTCTTCCAAAACGGCAGGCACACAGGCCTGCGCGGCAAAATGCCCCGGGCAACCCAGCACCACTCAAAGGGGAAGGGTCCGCACCTGGCCCAGCAGCTCTTGATGAGCTCCAGGCCCCGCCCCTGGCCGGAGTTGACCCCGCCCACCCGACTCTGGCTGCGCACAGGTGCACTTCCTAGGGCCGCCGCTAGGGTGCGCTGTTGCAGGGCTCGAGGACCCTGAGCCCCCACCGGGCTGGGGCCACCCCTGCACCCATGGGGGTACGGGATTGTCCTCCCCCATGGGGGAACGAGGCCACCTTCCCCTTGCGGGGCCCAAAGCTTCCTCCCGGGGCACGCCTGCACCCTCCTCTCGCACTCTCAGCCCCAGCGGCGGGGCCGTGCGCCCGCAGACGCCCTAGACGGAGGGCCGGGGTCCCCGTCAGGGGAGGGCACCCCCTGGAAGCCAGGGACGAGCGGCGACCGCGGCCTCTTCCACAAGCCAGCACCACTCAAAGGGGAAGGGTCCGCACCTGGCCCAGCATTTCTTGATGAGCCCCAGGCCCCGCCCCTGGCCGGAGCCTGACCCCGCCCACCCGACTCTGGCTGCGCAAAGGTGCACTTCCTAGGGCCGCCGATAGGGGGCGTTGGTGAGGGGGCTCGGGGACCATCAGCCCCCACCTGTCTGGGGCCAACCCTGCACCCATGGGGGTACGGGATTGTCCTCCCCCATGGGGGAACGGGGCCCCCTTCCCCTTCGCGGAGCCCCAAGCTTCCTCCAGGGGCACGCCTGCACCCTCCTCTCGCACTCACAGCCCCAGCGGCGGGGCCGTGCGCCCGCAGACGCCCTAGAGGGACGGCCGCTGTCCCCGTCAGGGGAGGGCACCCCATGGAAACCAGGGACGAGCGGCGACCGCGGCCTCTTCCAAAACGGCAGGCACACAGGCCTGCGCGGCAAAATGCCCCGGGCAACCCAGCACCACTCAAAGGGGAAGGGTCCGCACCTGGCCCAGCAGCTCTTGATGAGCTCCAGGCCCCGCCCCTGGCCGGAGCCTGACCCCGCCCACCCGACTCTGGCTGCGCACAGGTGCACTTCCTAGGGCCGCCGCTAGGGTGCGCTGTTGCAGGGCTCGAGGACCCTGAGCCCCCACCGGGCTGGGGCCACCCCTGCACCCATGGGGGTACGGGATTGTCCTCCCCCATGGGGGAACGGGGCCACCTTCCCCTTGCGGGGCCCAAAGCTTCCTCCCGGGGCACGCCTGCACCCTCCTCTCGCACTCACAGCCCCAGCGGCGGGGCCGTGCGCCCGCAGACGCCCTAGACGGGCGGCCGGGGTCCCCGACAGGTGAGGGCACCCCCTGGAAGCCAGGGACGAGCGGCCTCCGCGGCCTCTTCCAAAACGGCAGGCACACAGGCCTGCGCGGAAATATGCCCCGGTCAAGCCAGCACCACTCAAAGGGGAAGGGTGCGCACCTGGCCCAGCATTTCTTGATGAGCCCCAGGCCCCGCCCCTGGCCGGAACCTGACCCCGCCCACCCGACACTGGCTGCGCACAGGTGCACTTCCTAGGGCCGCCGCTAGGGTGCGCTGTTGCGGGGGCTCAAGGACCCTCAGCCCCCACCGGGCTGGGGCCACCCCTGCACCCATGGGGGTACGGGATTGTCCTCCCCCATGGGGGAACGAGGCCCCCTTCCCCTTGCGGGGCCATAAGCTTCCTCCCGGGGCACGCCTGCACCCTCCTCTCGCACTCACAGCCCCAGCGGCGGGGCCGTGCGCCCGCAGACGCCCTAGACGGAGGGCCGGGGTCCCCGTCAGGGGAGGGCTCCCCCTGGAAGCCAGAGACGAGCGGCGAACGCGGCCTCTTCCAAAACGGCAGGCACACAGGCCTGCGCGGCAAAACGCCCCCGGCAAGGGAGCACCACTCAAAGGGGAAGGGTCCGCACCTGGCCCAGCAGCTCTTGATGAGCCCCAGGCCCCGCCCCTGGCCGGAGCCTGACCCCGCCCACCCGACACTGGCTGCGCAAAGGTGCACTTCCTAGGGCCGCCGCTAGGGGGCGCTGGTGAGGGGGCTCGGGGACCCTCAGCCGCCACCTGTCTGGGGCCACCCCTGCACCCATGGGGGTACGGGATTGTCCCCCCCATGGGGGAACGGGGCCCACTTCCCCTTCGCGGAGCCCCAAGCTTCCTCCCGGGGCACGCCTGCACCCTCCTCTCGCACTCACAGCCCCAGCGGCGGGGCCGTGCGCCCGCAGACGCCCTAGACGGAGGGCCGGGGTCCCCGAGAGGGGAGGGCACCCCCTGGAAGCCAGGGACGAGAAGCGACCGCGGCCTCTTCCACAAGCCAGCACCACTCAAAGGGGAAGGGTCCGCACCTGGCCCAGCATTTCTTGATGAGCCCCAGGCCCCGCCCCTGGCCGGAGCCTGACCCCGCCCACCCGACTCTGGCTGCGCACAGGTGCACTTCCTAGGGCCGCCGCTAGGGGGCGTTGGTGAGGGGGCTCGGGGACCCTCAGCCGCCACCTGTCTGGGGCCACCCCTGCACCCATGGGGGTACGGGATTGTCCTCCCCCATGGGGGAACGAGGCCCCCTTCCCCTTGCGGGGCCATAAGCTTCCTCCCGGGGCACGCCTGCACCCTCCTCTCGCACTCACAGCCCCAGCGGCGGGGCCGTGCGCCCGCAGACGCCCTAGACGGAGGGCCGGGGTCCCCGTCAGGTGAGGGCACCCCCTGGAAGCCAGGGACGAGCGGCGACCGCGGCCTCTTCCAAAACGGCAGGCACACAGGCCTGCGCGGCAAAATGCCCCGGGCAACCCAGCACCACTCAAAGGGGAAGGGTCCGCACCTGGCCCAGCAGCTCTTGATGAGCTCCAGGCCCAGCCCCTGGCCGGAGCCTGACCCCGCCCACCCGACTCTGGCTGCGCACAGGTGCACTTCCTAGGGCCGCCGCTAGGGTGCGCTGTTGCAGGGCTCGAGGACCCTGAGCCCCCACCGGGCTGGGGCCACCCCTGCACCCATGGGGGTACGGGATTGTCCTCCCCCATGGGGGAACGGGGCCACCTTCCCCTTGCGGGGCCCAAAGCTTCCTCCCGGGGCACGCCTGCACCCTCCTCTCGCACTCACAGCCCCAGCGGCGGGGCCGTGCGCCCGCAGACGCCCTAGACGGGCGGCCGGGGTCCCCGTCAGGGGAGGGCTCCCCCTGGAAGCCAGGGACGAGCGGCGACCGCGGCCTCTTCGAAAAAAGCAGGCACACAGGCCTGCGCGGCAAAATGCCCCCGGCAAGGGAGCACCACTCAAAGGGGAAGGGTCCGCACCTGGCCCAGCATTTCTTGATGAGCCCCAGGCCCCGCCCCTGGCCGGAGCCTGACCCCGCCCACCCGACTCTGGCTCTGCAGAGGTGCACTTCACAGGGCCGCCGCTAGGGGGCGCTGGTGAGGGGGCTCGGGGACCCAAAGCCCCCACAGGGCTGGGGCCACCCCTGCACCCATGGGGGTACGGGATTGTCCTCCCCCATGGGGGAACGGGGCCCCCTTCCCCTTCGCGGAAGCCCCACCCTTCCTCCCGGGGCACGCCTGCACGCTGCTCTCGCACTCACAGCCCCAGCGGCGGGGCCGTGCGTCCGCAGACGCCCTAGACGGAGGGCCGGGGTCCCCGTCAGGGGAGGTTACCCCCTGGAAGCCAGGGACGAGCGGCGACCGCGGCCTCTTCCAAAACGGTAGGCACACAGGCCTGCGCGGCAAAACGCCCTGGGCAAGCCAGCACCACTCAAAGGGGAAGGGTCCGCACCTGGCCCAGCATTTCTTGATGAGCCCCAGGCCCCGCCCCTGGCCGGAGCCTGAACCCGCCCACCCGACTCTGGCTGCGCAGAGGTGCACTTCACAGGGCCGCCGCTAGGGGCGCTGGTGAGGGGGCACGGGGACCCAAAGCCCCCACCGGGCTGGGGCCACCCTTGCACCCATGGGGGTACGGGATTGTCCTCCCCCAGGTGGGAACGAGGCCCCCTTCCCCTTGCGGGGCCCCAAGCTTCCTCCCGGGGCACGCCTGCACCCTCCTCTCGCATTCACAGCCCCAGCGGCGGGGCTGTGCGCCCGCAGACGCCCTAGACGGACGGCCGGGGTCCCCGTCAGGGGAGGGCTCCCCCTGGAAGCCAGGGACGAGCGGCGACCGCGGCCTCTTCGAAAAAAGCAGGCACACAGGCCTGCGCGGCAAAATGCCCCGGGCAACCCAGCACCACACAAAGGGGAAGGGTCCGCACCTGGCCCAGCAGCTCTTGATGAGCTCCAGGCCCCGCCCCTGGCCGGAGCCTGACCCCGCCCACCCGACTCTGGCTGCGCACAGGTGCACTTCCTAGGGCCGCCGCTAGGGTGCGCTGTTGCAGGGCTCGAGGACCCTGAGCCCCCACCGGGCTGGGGCCACCCCTGCACCCATGGGGGTACGGGATTGTCCTCCCCCATGGGGGAACGGGGCCACCTTCCCCTTGCGGGGCCCAAAGCTTCCTCCCGGGGCACGCCTGCACCCTCCTCTCGCACTCACAGCCCCAGCGGCGGGGCCGTGCGCCCGCAGACGCCCTAGACGGGCGGCCGGGGTCCCCGACAGGTGAGGGCACCCCCTGGAAGCCAGGGACGAGCGGCCTCCGCGGCCTCTTCCAAAACGGCAGGCACACAGGCCTGCGCGGAAATATGCCCCGGTCAAGCCAGCACCACTCAAAGGGGAAGGGTGCGCACCTGGCCCAGCATTTCTTGATGAGCCCCAGGCCCCGCCCCTGGCCGGAGCCTGACCCCGCCCACCCGACTCTGGCTCTGCAGAGGTGCACTTCACAGGGCCGCCGCTAGGGGGCGCTGGTGAGGGGGCTCGGGGACCCAAAGCCCCCACAGGGCTGGGGCCACCCTTGCACCCATGGGGGTACGGGATTGTCCTCCCCCAGGTGGGAACGAGGCCCCCTTCCCCTTGCGGGGCCCCAAGCTTCCTCCCGGGGCACGCCTGCACCCTCCTCTCGCATTCACAGCCCCAGCGGCGGGGCTGTGCGCCCGCAGACGCCCTAGACGGACGGCCGGGGTCCCCGTCAGGGGAGGGCTCCCCCTGGAAGCCAGGGACGAGCGGCGACCGCGGCCTCTTCGAAAAAAGCAGGCACACAGGCCTGCGCGGCAAAATGCCCCGGGCAACCCAGCACCACACAAAGGGGAAGGGTCCGCACCTGGCCCAGCAGCTCTTGATGAGCTCCAGGCCCCGCCCCTGGCCGGAGCCTGACCCCGCCCACCCGACTCTGGCTCTGCAGAGGTGCACTTCACAGGGCCGCCGCTAGGGGGCGCTGGTGAGGGGGCTCGGGGACCCAAAGCCCCCACAGGGCTGGGGCCACCCCTGCACCCATGGGGGTACGGGATTGTCCTCCCCCAAGGGGGAACGGGGCCCCCTTCCCCTTCGCGGAAGCCCCACCCTTCCTCCCGGGGCACGCCTGCACGCTGCTCTCGCACTCACAGCCCCAGCGGCGGGGCCGTGCGTCCGCAGACGCCCTAGACGGAGGGCCGGGGTCCCCGTCAGGGGAGGGCACCCCCTGGAAGCCAGGGACGAGCGGCGACCGCGGCCTCTTCCAAAACGGCAGGCACACAGGCCTGCGCGGCAAAATGCCCCGGGCAACCCAGCACCACTCAAAGGGGAAGGGTCCGCACCTGGCCCAGCATTTCTTGATGAGCCCCAGGCCCCGCCCCTGGCCGGAGCCTGACCCCGCCCACCCGACTCTGGCTGCGCAAAGGTGCACTTCCTAGGGCCGCCGATAGGGGGCGTTGGTGAGGGGGCTCGGGGACCCTCAGCCCCCACCTGTCTGGGGCCAACCCTGCACCCATGGGGGTACGGGATTGTCCTCCCCCATGGGGGAACGGGGCCCCCTTCCCCTTCGCGGACCCCAAGCTTCCTCCAGGGGCACGCCTGCACCCTCCTCTCGCACTCACAGCCCCAGCGGCGGGGCCGTGCGCCCGCAGACGCCCTAGAGGGACGGCCGCTGTCCCCGTCAGGGGAGGGCACCCCATGGAAACCAGGGACGAGCGGCGACCGCGGCCTCTTCCAAAACGGCAGGCACACAGGCCTGCGCGGCAAAATGCCCCGGGCAACCCAGCACCACTCAAAGGGGAAGGGTCCGCACCTGGCCCAGCAGCTCTTGATGAGCTCCAGGCCCCGCCCCTGGCCGGAGCCTGACCCCGCCCACCCGACTCTGGCTGCGCACAGGTGCACTTCCTAGGGCCGCCGCTAGGGTGCGCTGTTGCAGGGCTCGAGGACCCTGAGCCCCCACCGGGCTGGGGCCACCCCTGCACCCATGGGGGTACGGGATTGTCCTCCCCCATGGGGGAACGGGGCCACCTTCCCCTTGCGGGGCCCAAAGCTTCCTCCCGGGGCACGCCTGCACCCTCCTCTCGCACTCACAGCCCCAGCGGCGGGGCCGTGCGCCCGCAGACGCCCTAGACGGGCGGCCGGTGTCCCCGACAGGTGAGGGCACCCCCTGGAAGCCAGGGACGAGCGGCCTCCGCGGCCTCTTCCAAAACGGCAGGCACACAGGCCTGCGCGGAAATATGCCCCGGTCAAGCCAGCACCACTCAAAGGGGAAGGGTGCGCACCTGGCCCAGCATTTCTTGATGAGCCCCAGGCCCCGCCCCTGGCCGGAACCTGACCCCGCCCACCCGACACTGGCTGCGCACAGGTGCACTTCCTAGGGCCGCCGCTAGCGTGCGCTGTTGCGGGGGCTCAAGGACCCTCAGCCCCCACCGGGCTGGGGCCACCCCTGCACCCATGGGGGTACGGGATTGTCCTCCCCCATGGGGGAACGAGGCCCCCTTCCCCTTGCGGGGCCATAAGCTTCCTCCCGGGGCACGCCTGCACCCTCCTCTCGCACTCACAGCCCCAGCGGCGGGGCCGTGCGCCCGCAGACGCCCTAGACGGAGGGCCGGGGTCCCCGTCAGGGGAGGGCTCCCCCTGGAAGCCAGAGACGAGCGGCGAACGCGGCCTCTTCCAAAACGGCAGGCACACAGGCCTGCGCGGCAAAACGCCCCCGGCAAGGGAGCACCACTCAAAGGGGAAGGGTCCGCACCTGGCCCAGCAGCTCTTGATGAGCCCCAGGCCCCGCCCCTGGCCGGAGCCTGACCCCGCCCACCCGACACTGGCTGCGCAAAGGTGCACTTCCTAGGGCCGCCGCTAGGGGGCGCTGGTGAGGGGGCTCGGGGACCCTCAGCCGCCACCTGTCTGGGGCCACCCCTGCACCCATGGGGGTACGGGATTGTCCCCCCCATGGGGGAACGGGGCCCACTTCCCCTTGCGGGGCCCAAAGCTTCCTCCCGGGGCACGCCTGCACCCTCCTCTCGCACTCACAGCCCCAGCGGCGGGGCCGTGCGCCCGCAGACGCCCTAGACGGAGGGCCGGGGTCCCCGTCAGGGGAGGGCTCCCCCTGGAAGCCAGAGACGAGCGGCGAACGCGGCCTCTTCCAAAACGGCAGGCACACAGGCCTGCGCGGCAAAACGCCCCCGGCAAGGGAGCACCACTCAAAGGGGAAGGGTCCGCACCTGGCCCAGCAGCTCTTGATGAGCCCCAGGCCCCGCCCCTGGCCGGAGCCTGACCCCGCCCACCCGACACTGGCTGCGCAAAGGTGCACTTCCTAGGGCCGCCGCTAGGGGGCGCTGGTGAGGGGGCTCGGGGACCCTCAGCCGCCACCTGTCTGGGGCCACCCCTGCACCCATGGGGGTACGGGATTGTCCCCCCCATGGGGGAACGGGGCCCACTTCCCCTTCGCGGAGCCCCAAGCTTCCTCCCGGGGCACGCCTGCACCCTCCTCTCGCACTCACAGCCCCAGCGGCGGGGCCGTGCGCCCGCAGACGCCCTAGACGGAGGGCCGGGGTCCCCGAGAGGGGAGGGCACCCCCTGGAAGCCAGGGACGAGAAGCGACCGCGGCCTCTTCCACAAGCCAGCACCACTCAAAGGGGAAGGGTCCGCACCTGGCCCAGCATTTCTTGATGAGCCCCAGGCCCCGCCCCTGGCCGGAGCCTGACCCCGCCCACCCGACTCTGGCTGCGCACAGGTGCACTTCCTAGGGCCGCCGCTAGGGGGCGTTGGTGAGGGGGCTCGGGGACCCTCAGCCGCCACCTGTCTGGGGCCACCCCTGCACCCATGGGGGTACGGGATTGTCCTCCCCCATGGGGGAACGAGGCCCCCTTCCCCTTGCGGGGCCATAAGCTTCCTCCCGGGGCACGCCTGCACCCTCCTCTCGCACTCACAGCCCCAGCGGCGGGGCCGTGCGCCCGCAGACGCCCTAGACGGAGGGCCGGGGTCCCCGTCAGGTGAGGGCACCCCCTGGAAGCCAGGGACGAGCGGCGACCGCGGCCTCTTCCAAAACGGCAGGCACACAGGCCTGCGCGGCAAAATGCCCCGGGCAACCCAGCACCACTCAAAGGGGAAGGGTCCGCACCTGGCCCAGCAGCTCTTGATGAGCTCCAGGCCCAGCCCCTGGCCGGAGCCTGACCCCGCCCACCCGACTCTGGCTGCGCACAGGTGCACTTCCTAGGGCCGCCGCTAGGGTGCGCTGTTGCAGGGCTCGAGGACCCTGAGCCCCCACCGGGCTGGGGCCACCCCTGCACCCATGGGGGTACGGGATTGTCCTCCCCCATGGGGGAACGGGGCCACCTTCCCCTTGCGGGGCCCAAAGCTTCCTCCCGGGGCACGCCTGCACCCTCCTCTCGCACTCACAGCCCCAGCGGCGGGGCCGTGCGCCCGCAGACGCCCTAGACGGGCGGCCGGGGTCCCCGACAGGTGAGGGCACCCCCTGGAAGCCAGGGACGAGCGGCCTCCGCGGCCTCTTCCAAAACGGCAGGCACACAGGCCTGCGCGGAAATATGCCCCGGTCAAGCCAGCACCACTCAAAGGGGAAGGGTGCGCACCTGGCCCAGCATTTCTTGATGAGCCCCAGGCCCCGCCCCTGGCCGGAACCTGACCCCGCCCACCCGACACTGGCTGCGCACAGGTGCACTTCCTAGGGCCGCCGCTAGGGTGCGCTGTTGCGGGGGCTCAAGGACCCTCAGCCCCCACCGGGCTGGGGCCACCCCTGCACCCATGGGGGTACGGGATTGTCCTCCCCCATGGGGGAACGAGGCCCCCTTCCCCTTGCGGGGCCATAAGCTTCCTCCCGGGGCACGCCTGCACCCTCCTCTCGCACTCACAGCCCCAGCGGCGGGGCCGTGCGCCCGCAGACGCCCTAGACGGAGGGCCGGGGTCCCCGTCAGGGGAGGGCTCCCCCTGGAAGCCAGAGACGAGCGGCGAACGCGGCCTCTTCCAAAACGGCAGGCACACAGGCCTGCGCGGCAAAACGCCCCCGGCAAGGGAGCACCACTCAAAGGGGAAGGGTCCGCACCTGGCCCAGCAGCTCTTGATGAGCCCCAGGCCCCGCCCCTGGCCGGAGCCTGACCCCGCCCACCCGACACTGGCTGCGCAAAGGTGCACTTCCTAGGGCCGCCGCTAGGGGGCGCTGGTGAGGGGGCTCGGGGACCCTCAGCCGCCACCTGTCTGGGGCCACCCCTGCACCCATGGGGGTACGGGATTGTCCCCCCCATGGGGGAACGGGGCCCACTTCCCCTTCGCGGAGCCCCAAGCTTCCTCCCGGGGCACGCCTGCACCCTCCTCTCGCACTCACAGCCCCAGCGGCGGGGCCGTGCGCCCGCAGACGCCCTAGACGGAGGGCCGGGGTCCCCGAGAGGGGAGGGCACCCCCTGGAAGCCAGGGACGAGAAGCGACCGCGGCCTCTTCCACAAGCCAGCACCACTCAAAGGGGAAGGGTCCGCACCTGGCCCAGCATTTCTTGATGAGCCCCAGGCCCCGCCCCTGGCCGGAGCCTGACCCCGCCCACCCGACTCTGGCTGCGCACAGGTGCACTTCCTAGGGCCGCCGCTACGGGGCGTTGGTGAGGGGGCTCGGGGACCCTCAGCCGCCACCTGTCTGGGGCCACCCCTGCACCCATGGGGGTACGGGATTGTCCTCCCCCATGGGGGAACGAGGCCCCCTTCCCCTTGCGGGGCCATAAGCTTCCTCCCGGGGCACGCCTGCACCCTCCTCTCGCACTCACAGCCCCAGCGGCGGGGCCGTGCGCCCGCAGACGCCCTAGACGGAGGGCCGGGGTCCCCGTCAGGTGAGGGCACCCCCTGGAAGCCAGGGACGAGCGGCGACCGCGGCCTCTTCCAAAACGGCAGGCACACAGGCCTGCGCGGCAAAATGCCCCGGGCAACCCAGCACCACTCAAAGGGGAAGGGTCCGCACCTGGCCCAGCAGCTCTTGATGAGCTCCAGGCCCAGCCCCTGGCCGGAGCCTGACCCCGCCCACCCGACTCTGGCTGCGCACAGGTGCACTTCCTAGGGCCGCCGCTAGGGTGCGCTGTTGCAGGGCTCGAGGACCCTGAGCCCCCACCGGGCTGGGGCCACCCCTGCACCCATGGGGGTACGGGATTGTCCTCCCCCATGGGGGAACGGGGCCACCTTCCCCTTGCGGGGCCCAAAGCTTCCTCCCGGGGCACGCCTGCACCCTCCTCTCGCACTCACAGCCCCAGCGGCGGGGCCGTGCGCCCGCAGACGCCCTAGACGGGCGGCCGGGGTCCCCGTCAGGGGAGGGCTCCCCCTGGAAGCCAGGGACGAGCGGCGACCGCGGCCTCTTCGAAAAAAGCAGGCACACAGGCCTGCGCGGCAAAATGCCCCCGGCAAGGGAGCACCACTCAAAGGGGAAGGGTCCGCACCTGGCCCAGCATTTCTTGATGAGCCCCAGGCCCCGCCCCTGGCCGGAGCCTGACCCCGCCCACCCGACTCTGGCTCTGCAGAGGTGCACTTCACAGGGCCGCCGCTAGGGGGCGCTGGTGAGGGGGCTCGGGGACCCAAAGCCCCCACAGGGCTGGGGCCACCCCTGCACCCATGGGGGTACGGGATTGTCCTCCCCCATGGGGGAACGGGGCCCCCTTCCCCTTCGCGGAAGCCCCACCCTTCCTCCCGGGGCACGCCTGCACGCTGCTCTCGCACTCACAGCCCCAGCGGCGGGGCCGTGCGTCCGCAGACGCCCTAGACGGAGGGCCGGGGTCCCCGTCAGGGGAGGTTACCCCCTGGAAGCCAGGGACGAGCGGCGACCGCGGCCTCTTCCAAAACGGTAGGCACACAGGCCTGCGCGGCAAAACGCCCTGGGCAAGCCAGCACCACTCAAAGGGGAAGGGTCCGCACCTGGCCCAGCATTTCTTGATGAGCCCCAGGCCCCGCCCCTGGCCGGAGCCTGAACCCGCCCACCCGACTCTGGCTGCGCAGAGGTGCACTTCACAGGGCCGCCGCTAGGGGCGCTGGTGAGGGGGCACGGGGACCCAAAGCCCCCACCGGGCTGGGGCCACCCTTGCACCCATGGGGGTACGGGATTGTCCTCCCCCAGGTGGGAACGAGGCCCCCTTCCCCTTGCGGGGCCCCAAGCTTCCTCCCGGGGCACGCCTGCACCCTCCTCTCGCATTCACAGCCCCAGCGGCGGGGCTGTGCGCCCGCAGACGCCCTAGACGGACGGCCGGGGTCCCCGTCAGGGGAGGGCTCCCCCTGGAAGCCAGGGACGAGCGGCGACCGCGGCCTCTTCGAAAAAAGCAGGCACACAGGCCTGCGCGGCAAAATGCCCCGGGCAACCCAGCACCACACAAAGGGGAAGGGTCCGCACCTGGCCCAGCAGCTCTTGATGAGCTCCAGGCCCCGCCCCTGGCCGGAGCCTGACCCCGCCCACCCGACTCTGGCTGCGCACAGGTGCACTTCCTAGGGCCGCCGCTAGGGTGCGCTGTTGCAGGGCTCGAGGACCCTGAGCCCCCACCGGGCTGGGGCCACCCCTGCACCCATGGGGGTACGGGATTGTCCTCCCCCATGGGGGAACGGGGCCACCTTCCCCTTGCGGGGCCCAAAGCTTCCTCCCGGGGCACGCCTGCACCCTCCTCTCGCACTCACAGCCCCAGCGGCGGGGCCGTGCGCCCGCAGACGCCCTAGACGGGCGGCCGGGGTCCCCGACAGGTGAGGGCACCCCCTGGAAGCCAGGGACGAGCGGCCTCCGCGGCCTCTTCCAAAACGGCAGGCACACAGGCCTGCGCGGAAATATGCCCCGGTCAAGCCAGCACCACTCAAAGGGGAAGGGTGCGCACCTGGCCCAGCATTTCTTGATGAGCCCCAGGCCCCGCCCCTGGCCGGAGCCTGACCCCGCCCACCCGACTCTGGCTCTGCAGAGGTGCACTTCACAGGGCCGCCGCTAGGGGGCGCTGGTGAGGGGGCTCGGGGACCCAAAGCCCCCACAGGGCTGGGGCCACCCTTGCACCCATGGGGGTACGGGATTGTCCTCCCCCAGGTGGGAACGAGGCCCCCTTCCCCTTGCGGGGCCCCAAGCTTCCTCCCGGGGCACGCCTGCACCCTCCTCTCGCATTCACAGCCCCAGCGGCGGGGCTGTGCGCCCGCAGACGCCCTAGACGGACGGCCGGGGTCCCCGTCAGGGGAGGGCTCCCCCTGGAAGCCAGGGACGAGCGGCGACCGCGGCCTCTTCGAAAAAAGCAGGCACACAGGCCTGCGCGGCAAAATGCCCCGGGCAACCCAGCACCACACAAAGGGGAAGGGTCCGCACCTGGCCCAGCAGCTCTTGATGAGCTCCAGGCCCCGCCCCTGGCCGGAGCCTGACCCCGCCCACCCGACTCTGGCTCTGCAGAGGTGCACTTCACAGGGCCGCCGCTAGGGGGCGCTGGTGAGGGGGCTCGGGGACCCAAAGCCCCCACAGGGCTGGGGCCACCCCTGCACCCATGGGGGTACGGGATTGTCCTCCCCCAAGGGGGAACGGGGCCCCCTTCCCCTTCGCGGAAGCCCCACCCTTCCTCCCGGGGCACGCCTGCACGCTGCTCTCGCACTCACAGCCCCAGCGGCGGGGCCGTGCGTCCGCAGACGCCCTAGACGGAGGGCCGGGGTCCCCGTCAGGGGAGGGCACCCCCTGGAAGCCAGGGACGAGCGGCGACCGCGGCCTCTTCCAAAACGGCAGGCACACAGGCCTGCGAGGCAAAACGCCCCGGGCAAGCCAGCACCACTCAAAGGGGAAGGGTCCGCACCTGGCCCAGCATTTCTTGATGAGCCCCAGGCCCCGCCCCTGGCCGGAGCCTGACCCCGCCCACCCGACTCTGGCTGCGCAAAGGTGCACTTCCCTAGGGCCGCCGATAGGGGGCGTTGGTGAGGGGGCTCGGGGACCCTCAGCCCCCACCTGTCTGGGGGCCAACCCTGCACCCATGGGGGTACGGGATTGTCCTCCCCCATGGGGGAACGGGGGCCCCCTTCCTCCTTCGCGGACCCCAAGCTTCCTCCAGGGGCACGCCTGCACCCTCCTCTCGCAACTCACAGCCCCAGCGGCGGGGCCGTGCGCCCGCAGACGCCCCTAGAGGGACGGCCGCCTGTCCCCGTCAGGGGAGGGCACCCCCATGGAAACCAGGGACGAGCGGACGACCTCGCGGCCCTCTTCCAAAACGGCAGGCACACAGGCCTGCGCGGCAAAATGCCCCGGGCAACCCAGCACCACTCAAAGGGGAAGGGTCCGCACCTGGCCCAGCAGCTCTTGATGAGCTCCAGGCCCCCGCCCCTGGCCGGAGCCTGACCCCGCCCACCCGACTACTGGCTGCGCACAGGTGCACTTCCTAGGGCCGCCGCTAGGGTGCGCTGTTGCAGGGCTCGAGGACCCTGAGCCCCCACCGGGCTGGGGCCACCCCTGCACCCATGGGGGTACGGGATTGTCCTCCCCCATGGGGGAACGGGGCCACCTTCCCCCTTGCGGGGCCCAAAGCTTCCTCCCGGGGCACGCCTGCCACCCTCCTCTCGCACTCACGAGCCCCAGCGGCGGGGCCGTGCGCCCGCAGACGCCCTAGACGGGCGGCCGGTGTCCCCGACAGGTGAGGGCACCCCCTGGAAGCCAGGGACGAGCGGCCTCCGCGGCCTCTTCCAAAACGGCAGGCACACAGGCCTGCGCGGAAATATGCCCCGGTCAAGCCAGCACCACTCAAAGGGGAAGGGTGCGCACCTGGCCCAGCATTTCTTGATGAGCCCCAGGCCCCGCCCCTGGCCGGAACCTGACCCCGCCCACCCGACACTGGCTGCGCACAGGTGCACTTCCTAGGGCCGCCGCTAGCGTGCGCTGTTGCGGGGGCTCAAGGACCCTCAGCCCCCACCGGGCTGGGGCCACCCTGCACCCATGGGGGGTACGGGATTGTCCTCCCCCCATGCCCCTTGCGGGGCCATAAGCTTCCTCCCGGGGCACGCCTGCACCCTCCTCTCGCACTCACAGCCCCAGCGGCGGGGCCGTGCGCCCGCAGACGCCCTAGACGGAGGGCCGGGGTCCCCGTCAGGGGAGGGCTCCCCCTGGAAGCCAGAGACGAGCGGCGAACGCGGCCTCTTCCAAAACGGCAGGCACACAGGCCTGCGCGGCAAAACGCCCCCGGCAAGGGAGCACCACTCAAAGGGGAAGGGTCCGCACCTGGCCCAGCAGCTCTTGATGAGCCCCAGGCCCCGCCCCTGGCCGGAGCCTGACCCCGCCCACCCGACACTGGCTGCGCAAAGGTGCACTTCCTAGGGCCGCCGCTAGGGTGCGCTGTTGCGGGGGCTCAAGGACCCTCAGCCCCCACCGGGCTGGGGCCACCCCTGCACCCATGGGGGTACGGGATTGTCCTCCCCCATGGGGGAACGAGGCCCCCTTCCCCTTGCGGGGCCATAAGCTTCCTCCCGGGGCACGCCTGCACCCTCCTCTCGCACTCACAGCCCCAGCGGCGGGGCCGTGCGCCCGCAGACGCCCTAGACGGAGGGCCGGGGTCCCCGTCAGGGGAGGGCTCCCCCTGGAAGCCAGAGACGAGCGGCGAACGCGGCCTCTTCCAAAACGGCAGGCACACAGGCCTGCGCGGCAAAACGCCCCCGGCAAGGGAGCACCACTCAAAGGGGAAGGGTCCGCACCTGGCCCAGCAGCTCTTGATGAGCCCCAGGCCCCGCCCCTGGCCGGAGCCTGACCCCGCCCACCCGACACTGGCTGCGCAAAGGTGCACTTCCTAGGGCCGCCGCTAGGGGGCGCTGGTGAGGGGGCTCGGGGACCCTCAGCCGCCACCTGTCTGGGGCCACCCCTGCACCCATGGGGGTACGGGATTGTCCCCCCCATGGGGGAACGGGGCCCACTTCCCCTTGCGGGGCCCAAAGCTTCCTCCCGGGGCACGCCTGCACCCTCCTCTCGCACTCACAGCCCCAGCGGCGGGGCCGTGCGCCCGCAGACGCCCTAGACGGAGGGCCGGGGTCCCCGTCAGGGGAGGGCACCCCATGGAAACCAGGGACGAGCGGCGACCGCGGCCTCTTCCAAAACGGCAGGCACACAGGCCTGCGCGGCAAAATGCCCCGGGCAACCCAGCACCACTCAAAGGGGAAGGGTCCGCACCTGGCCCAGCAGCTCTTGATGAGCTCCAGGCCCCGCCCCTGGCCGGAGTTGACCCCGCCCACCCGACTCTGGCTGCGCACAGGTGCACTTCCTAGTGCCGCCGCTAGGGTGCGCTGTTGCAGGGCTCGAGGACCCTGAGCCCCCACCGGGCTGGGGCCACCCCTGCACCCATGGGGGTACGGGATTGTCCTCCCCCATGGGGGAACGAGGCCACCTTCCCCTTGCGGGGCCCAAAGCTTCCTCCCGGGGCACGCCTGCACCCTCCTCTCGCACTCACAGCCCCAGCGGCGGGGCCGTGCGCCCGCAGACGCCCTAGACGGAGGGCCGGGGTCCCCGTCAGGGGAGGGCACCCCCTGGAAGCCAGGGACGAGCGGCGACCGCGGCCTCTTCCACAAGCCAGCACCACTCAAAGGGGAAGGGTCCGCACCTGGCCCAGCATTTCTTGATGAGCCCCAGGCCCCGCCCCTGGCCGGAGCCTGACCCCGCCCACCCGACTCTGGCTGCGCAAAGGTGCACTTCCTAGGGCCGCCGATAGGGGGCGTTGTTGAGGGGGCTCGGGGACCATCAGCCCCCACCTGTCTGGGGCCAACCCTGCACCCATGGGGGTACGGGATTGTCCTCCCCCATGGGGGAACGGGGCCCCCTTCCCCTTCGCGGAGCCCCAAGCTTCCTCCAGGGGCACGCCTGCACCCTCCTCTCGCACTCACAGCCCCAGCGGCGGGGCCGTGCGCCCGCAGACGCCCTAGAGGGACGGCCGCTGTCCCCGTCAGGGGAGGGCACCCCATGGAAACCAGGGACGAGCGGCGACCGCGGCCTCTTCCAAAACGGCAGGCACACAGGCCTGCGCGGCAAAATGCCCCGGGCAACCCAGCACCACTCAAAGGGGAAGGGTCCGCACCTGGCCCAGCAGCTCTTGATGAGCTCCAGGCCCCGCCCCTGGCCGGAGCCTGACCCCGCCCACCCGACTCTGGCTGCGCACAGGTGCACTTCCTAGGGCCGCCGCTAGGGTGCGCTGTTGCAGGGCTCGAGGACCCTGAGCCCCCACCGGGCTGGGGCCACCCCTGCACCCATGGGGGTACGGGATTGTCCTCCCCCATGGGGGAACGGGGCCACCTTCCCCTTGCGGGGCCCAAAGCTTCCTCCCGGGGCACGCCTGCACCCTCCTCTCGCACTCACAGCCCCAGCGGCGGGGCCGTGCGCCCGCAGACGCCCTAGATGGGCGGCCGGGGTCCCCGACAGGTGAGGGCACCCCCTGGAAGCCAGGGACGAGCGGCCTCCGCGGCCTCTTCCAAAACGGCAGGCACACAGGCCTGCGCGGAAATATGCCCCGGTCAAGCCAGCACCACTCAAAGGGGAAGGGTGCGCACCTGGCCCAGCATTTCTTGATGAGCCCCAGGCCCCGCCCCTGGCCGGAACCTGACCCCGCCCACCCGACACTGGCTGCGCACAGGTGCACTTCCTAGGGCCGCCGCTAGGGTGCGCTGTTGCGGGGGCTCAAGGACCCTCAGCCCCCACCGGGCTGGGGCCACCCCTGCACCCATGGGGGTACGGGATTGTCCTCCCCCATGGGGGAACGAGGCCCCCTTCCCCTTGCGGGGCCATAAGCTTCCTCCCGGGGCACGCCTGCACCCTCCTCTCGCACTCACAGCCCCAGCGGCGGGGCCGTGCGCCCGCAGACGCCCTAGACGGAGGGCCGGGGTCCCCGTCAGGGGAGGGCTCCCCCTGGAAGCCAGAGACGAGCGGCGAACGCGGCCTCTTCCAAAACGGCAGGCACACAGGCCTGCGCGGCAAAACGCCCCCGGCAAGGGAGCACCACTCAAAGGGGAAGGGTCCGCACCTGGCCCAGCAGCTCTTGATGAGCCCCAGGCCCCGCCCCTGGCCGGAGCCTGACCCCGCCCACCCGACACTGGCTGCGCAAAGGTGCACTTCCTAGGGCCGCCGCTAGGGGGCGCTGGTGAGGGGGCTCGGGGACCCTCAGCCGCCACCTGTCTGGGGCCACCCCTGCACCCATGGGGGTACGGGATTGTCCCCCCCATGGGGGAACGGGGCCCACTTCCCCTTCGCGGAGCCCCAAGCTTCCTCCCGGGGCACGCCTGCACCCTCCTCTCGCACTCACAGCCCCAGCGGCGGGGCCGTGCGCCCGCAGACGCCCTAGACGGAGGGCCGGGGTCCCCGAGAGGGGAGGGCACCCCCTGGAAGCCAGGGACGAGAAGCGACCGCGGCCTCTTCCACAAGCCAGCACCACTCAAAGGGGAAGGGTCCGCACCTGCCCAGCATTTCTTGATGAGCCCCAGGCCCCGCCCCTGGCCGGAGCCTGACCCCGCCCACCCGACTCTGGCTGCGCACAGGTGCACTTCCTAGGGCCGCCGCTAGGGGGCGTTGGTGAGGGGGCTCGGGGACCCTCAGCCGCCACCTGTCTGGGGCCACCCCTGCACCCATGGGGGTACGGGATTGTCCTCCCCCATGGGGGAACGAGGCCCCCTTCCCCTTGCGGGGCCATAAGCTTCCTCCCGGGGCACGCCTGCACCCTCCTCTCGCACTCACAGCCCCAGCGGCGGGGCCGTGCGCCCGCAGACGCCCTAGACGGAGGGCCGGGGTCCCCGTCAGGTGAGGGCACCCCCTGGAAGCCAGGGACGAGCGGCGACCGCGGCCTCTTCCAAAACGGCAGGCACACAGGCCTGCGCGGCAAAATGCCCCGGGCAACCCAGCACCACTGAAAGGGGAAGGGTCCGCACCTGGCCCAGCAGCTCTTGATGAGCTCCAGGCCCAGCCCCTGGCCGGAGCCTGACCCCGCCCACCCGACTCTGGCTGCGCACAGGTGCACTTCCTAGGGCCGCCGCTAGGGTGCGCTGTTGCAGGGCTCGAGGACCCTGAGCCCCCACCGGGCTGGGGCCACCCCTGCACCCATGGGGGTACGGGATTGTCCTCCCCCATGGGGGAACGGGGCCACCTTCCCCTTGCGGGGCCCAAAGCTTCCTCCCGGGGCACGCCTGCACCCTCCTCTCGCACTCACAGCCCCAGCGGCGGGGCCGTGCGCCCGCAGACGCCCTAGACGGGCGGCCGGGGTCCCCGTCAGGGGAGGGCTCCCCCTGGAAGCCAGGGACGAGCGGCGACCGCGGCCTCTTCGAAAAAAGCAGGCACACAGGCCTGCGCGGCAAAATGCCCCCGGCAAGGGAGCACCACTCAAAGGGGAAGGGTCCGCACCTGGCCCAGCATTTCTTGATGAGCCCCAGGCCCCGCCCCTGGCCGGAGCCTGACCCCGCCCACCCGACTCTGGCTCTGCAGAGGTGCACTTCACAGGGCCGCCGCTAGGGGGCGCTGGTGAGGGGGCTCGGGGACCCAAAGCCCCCACAGGGCTGGGGCCACCCCTGCACCCATGGGGGTACGGGATTGTCCTCCCCCATGGGGGAACGGGGCCCCCTTCCCCTTCGCGGAAGCCCCACCCTTCCTCCCGGGGCACGCCTGCACGCTGCTCTCGCACTCACAGCCCCAGCGGCGGGGCCGTGCGTCCGCAGACGCCCTAGACGGAGGGCCGGGGTCCCCGTCAGGGGAGGTTACCCCCTGGAAGCCAGGGACGAGCGGCGACCGCGGCCTCTTCGAAAAAAGCAGGCACACAGGCCTGCGCGGCAAAATGCCCCGGGCAACCCAGCACCACACAAAGGGGAAGGGTCCGCACCTGGCCCAGCAGCTCTTGATGAGCTCCAGGCCCCGCCCCTGGCCGGAGCCTGACCCCGCCCACCCGACTCTGGCTGCGCACAGGTGCACTTCCTAGGGCCGCCGCTAGGGTGCGCTGTTGCAGGGCTCGAGGACCCTGAGCCCCCACCGGGCTGGGGCCACCCCTGCACCCATGGGGGTACGGGATTGTCCTCCCCCATGGGGGAACGGGGCCACCTTCCCCTTGCGGGGCCCAAAGCTTCCTCCCGGGGCACGCCTGCACCCTCCTCTCGCACTCACAGCCCCAGCGGCGGGGCCGTGCGCCCGCAGACGCCCTAGACGGGCGGCCGGGGTCCCCGACAGGTGAGGGCACCCCCTGGAAGCCAGGGACGAGCGGCCTCCGCGGCCTCTTCCAAAACGGCAGGCACACAGGCCTGCGCGGAAATATGCCCCGGTCAAGCCAGCACCACTCAAAGGGGAAGGGTGCGCACCTGGCCCAGCATTTCTTGATGAGCCCCAGGCCCCGCCCCTGGCCGGAGCCTGACCCCGCCCACCCGACTCTGGCTCTGCAGAGGTGCACTTCACAGGGCCGCCGCTAGGGGGCGCTGGTGAGGGGGCTCGGGGACCCAAAGCCCCCACAGGGCTGGGGCCACCCTTGCACCCATGGGGGTACGGGATTGTCCTCCCCCAGGTGGGAACGAGGCCCCCTTCCCCTTGCGGGGCCCCAAGCTTCCTCCCGGGGCACGCCTGCACCCTCCTCTCGCATTCACAGCCCCAGCGGCGGGGCTGTGCGCCCGCAGACGCCCTAGACGGACGGCCGGGGTCCCCGTCAGGGGAGGGCTCCCCCTGGAAGCCAGGGACGAGCGGCGACCGCGGCCTCTTCGAAAAAAGCAGGCACACAGGCCTGCGCGGCAAAATGCCCCGGGCAACCCAGCACCACACAAAGGGGAAGGGTCCGCACCTGGCCCAGCAGCTCTTGATGAGCTCCAGGCCCCGCCCCTGGCCGGAGCCTGACCCCGCCCACCCGACTCTGGCTCTGCAGAGGTGCACTTCACAGGGCCGCCGCTAGGGGGCGCTGGTGAGGGGGCTCGGGGACCCAAAGCCCCCACAGGGCTGGGGCCACCCCTGCACCCATGGGGGTACGGGATTGTCCTCCCCCAAGGGGGAACGGGGCCCCCTTCCCCTTCGCGGAAGCCCCACCCTTCCTCCCGGGGCACGCCTGCACGCTGCTCTCGCACTCACAGCCCCAGCGGCGGGGCCGTGCGTCCGCAGACGCCCTAGACGGAGGGCCGGGGTCCCCGTCAGGGGAGGGCACCCCCTGGAAGCCAGGGACGAGCGGCGACCGCGGCCTCTTCCAAAACGGCAGGCACACAGGCCTGCGAGGCAAAACGCCCCGGGCAAGCCAGCACCACTCAAAGGGGAAGGGTCCGCACCTGGCCCAGCATTTCTTGATGAGCCCCAGGCCCCGCCCCTGGCCGGAGCCTGACCCCGCCCACCCGACTCTGGCTGCGCAAAGGTGCACTTCCTAGGGCCGCCGATAGGGGGCGTTGGTGAGGGGGCTCGGGGACCCTCAGCCCCCACCTGTCTGGGGCCAACCCTGCACCCATGGGGGTACGGGATTGTCCTCCCCCATGGGGGAACGGGGCCCCCTTCCCCTTCGCGGACCCCAAGCTTCCTCCAGGGGCACGCCTGCACCCTCCTCTCGCACTCACAGCCCCAGCGGCGGGGCCGTGCGCCCGCAGACGCCCTAGAGGGACGGCCGCTGTCCCCGTCAGGGGAGGGCACCCCATGGAAACCAGGGACGAGCGGCGACCGCGGCCTCTTCCAAAACGGCAGGCACACAGGCCTGCGCGGCAAAATGCCCCGGGCAACCCAGCACCACTCAAAGGGGAAGGGTCCGCACCTGGCCCAGCAGCTCTTGATGAGCTCCAGGCCCCGCCCCTGGCCGGAGCCTGACCCCGCCCACCCGACTCTGGCTGCGCACAGGTGCACTTCCTAGGGCCGCCGCTAGGGTGCGCTGTTGCATGGCTCGAGGACCCTGAGCCCCCACCGGGCTGGGGCCACCCCTGCACCCATGGGGGTACGGGATTGTCCTCCCCCATGGGGGAACGGGGCCACCTTCCCCTTGCGGGGCCCAAAGCTTCCTCCCGGGGCACGCCTGCACCCTCCTCTCGCACTCACAGCCCCAGCGGCGGGGCCGTGCGCCCGCAGACGCCCTAGACGGGCGGCCGGGGTCCCCGACAGGTGAGGGCACCCCCTGGAAGCCAGGGACGAGCGGCCTCCGCGGCCTCTTCCAAAACGGCAGGCACACAGGCCTGCGCGGAAATATGCCCCGGTCAAGCCAGCACCACTCAAAGGGGAAGGGTGCGCACCTGGCCCAGCATTTCTTGATGAGCCCCAGGCCCCGCCCCTGGCCGGAACCTGACCCCGCCCACCCGACACTGGCTGCGCACAGGTGCACTTCCTAGGGCCGCCGCTAGGGTGCGCTGTTGCGGGGGCTCAAGGACCCTCAGCCCCCACCGGGCTGGGGCCACCCCTGCACCCATGGGGGTACGGGATTGTCCTCCCCCATGGGGGAACGAGGCCCCCTTCCCCTTGCGGGGCCATAAGCTTCCTCCCGGGGCACGCCTGCACCCTCCTCTCGCACTCACAGCCCCAGCGGCGGGGCCGTGCGCCCGCAGACGCCCTAGACGGAGGGCCGGGGTCCCCGTCAGGGGAGGGCTCCCCCTGGAAGCCAGAGACGAGCGGCGAACGCGGCCTCTTCCAAAACGGCAGGCACACAGGCCTGCGCGGCAAAACGCCCCCGGCAAGGGAGCACCACTCAAAGGGGAAGGGTCCGCACCTGGCCCAGCAGCTCTTGATGAGCCCCAGGCCCCGCCCCTGGCCGGAGCCTGACCCCGCCCACCCGACACTGGCTGCGCAAAGGTGCACTTCCTAGGGCCGCCGCTAGGGGGCGCTGGTGAGGGGGCTCGGGGACCCTCAGCCGCCACCTGTCTGGGGCCACCCCTGCACCCATGGGGGTACGGGATTGTCCCCCCCATGGGGGAACGGGGCCCACTTCCCCTTGCGGGGCCCAAAGCTTCCTCCCGGGGCACGCCTGCACCCTCCTCTCGCACTCACAGCCCCAGCGGCGGGGCCGTGCGCCCGCAGACGCCCTAGACGGAGGGCCGGGGTCCCCGTCAGGGGAGGGCACCCCATGGAAACCAGGGACGAGCGGCGACCGCGGCCTCTTCCAAAACGGCAGGCACACAGGCCTGCGCGGCAAAATGCCCCGGGCAACCCAGCACCACTCAAAGGGGAAGGGTCCGCCCCTGGCCCAGCAGCTCTTGATGAGCTCCAGGCCCCGCCCCTGGCCGGAGTTGACCCCGCCCACCCGACTCTGGCTGCGCACAGGTGCACTTCCTAGTGCCGCCGCTAGGGTGCGCTGTTGCAGGGCTCGAGGACCCTGAGCCCCCACCGGGCTGGGGCCACCCCTGCACCCATGGGGGTACGGGATTGTCCTCCCCCATGGGGGAACGAGGCCACCTTCCCCTTGCGGGGCCCAAAGCTTCCTCCCGGGGCACGCCTGCACCCTCCTCTCGCACTCACAGCCCCAGCGGCGGGGCCGTGCGCCCGCAGACGCCCTAGACGGAGGGCCGGGGTCCCCGTCAGGGGAGGGCACCCCCTGGAAGCCAGGGACGAGCGGCGACCGCGGCCTCTTCCACAAGCCAGCACCACTCAAAGGGGAAGGGTCCGCACCTGGCCCAGCATTTCTTGATGAGCCCCAGGCCCCGCCCCTGGCCGGAGCCTGACCCCGCCCACCCGACTCTGGCTGCGCAAAGGTGCACTTCCTAGGGCCGCCGATAGGGGGCGTTGTTGAGGGGGCTCGGGGACCATCAGCCCCCACCTGTCTGGGGCCAACCCTGCACCCATGGGGGTACGGGATTGTCCTCCCCCATGGGGGAACGGGGCCCCCTTCCCCTTCGCGGAGCCCCAAGCTTCCTCCAGGGGCACGCCTGCACCCTCCTCTCGCACTCACAGCCCCAGCGGCGGGGCCGTGCGCCCGCAGACGCCCTAGAGGGACGGCCGCTGTCCCCGTCAGGGGAGGGCACCCCATGGAAACCAGGGACGAGCGGCGACCGCGGCCTCTTCCAAAACGGCAGGCACACAGGCCTGCGCGGCAAAATGCCCCGGGCAACCCAGCACCACTCAAAGGGGAAGGGTCCGCACCTGGCCCAGCAGCTCTTGATGAGCTCCAGGCCCCGCCCCTGGCCGGAGCCTGACCCCGCCCACCCGACTCTGGCTGCGCACAGGTGCACTTCCTAGGGCCGCCGCTAGGGTGCGCTGTTGCAGGGCTCGAGGACCCTGAGCCCCCACCGGGCTGGGGCCACCCCTGCACCCATGGGGGTACGGGATTGTCCTCCCCCATGGGGGAACGGGGCCACCTTCCCCTTGCGGGGCCCAAAGCTTCCTCCCGGGGCACGCCTGCACCCTCCTCTCGCACTCACAGCCCCAGCGGCGGGGCCGTGCGCCCGCAGACGCCCTAGACGGGCGGCCGGGGTCCCCGACAGGTGAGGGCACCCCCTGGAAGCCAGGGACGAGCGGCCTCCGCGGCCTCTTCCAAAACGGCAGGCACACAGGCCTGCGCGGAAATATGCCCCGGTCAAGCCAGCACCACTCAAAGGGGAAGGGTGCGCACCTGGCCCAGCATTTCTTGATGAGCCCCAGGCCCCGCCCCTGGCCGGAACCTGACCCCGCCCACCCGACACTGGCTGCGCACAGGTGCACTTCCTAGGGCCGCCGCTAGGGTGCGCTGTTGCGGGGGCTCAAGGACCCTCAGCCCCCACCGGGCTGGGGCCACCCCTGCACCCATGGGGGTACGGGATTGTCCTCCCCCATGGGGGAACGAGGCCCCCTTCCCCTTGCGGGGCCATAAGCTTCCTCCCGGGGCACGCCTGCACCCTCCTCTCGCACTCACAGCCCCAGCGGCGGGGCCGTGCGCCCGCAGACGCCCTAGACGGAGGGCCGGGGTCCCCGTCAGGGGAGGGCTCCCCCTGGAAGCCAGAGACGAGCGGCGAACGCGGCCTCTTCCAAAACGGCAGGCACACAGGCCTGCGCGGCAAAACGCCCCCGGCAAGGGAGCACCACTCAAAGGGGAAGGGTCCGCACCTGGCCCAGCAGCTCTTGATGAGCCCCAGGCCCCGCCCCTGGCCGGAGCCTGACCCCGCCCACCCGACACTGGCTGCGCAAAGGTGCACTTCCTAGGGCCGCCGCTAGGGGGCGCTGGTGAGGGGGCTCGGGGACCCTCAGCCGCCACCTGTCTGGGGCCACCCCTGCACCCATGGGGGTACGGGATTGTCCCCCCCATGGGGGAACGGGGCCCACTTCCCCTTCGCGGAGCCCCAAGCTTCCTCCCGGGGCACGCCTGCACCCTCCTCTCGCACTCACAGCCCCAGCGGCGGGGCCGTGCGCCCGCAGACGCCCTAGACGGAGGGCCGGGGTCCCCGAGAGGGGAGGGCACCCCCTGGAAGCCAGGGACGAGAAGCGACCGCGGCCTCTTCCACAAGCCAGCACCACTCAAAGGGGAAGGGTCCGCACCTGGCCCAGCATTTCTTGATGAGCCCCAGGCCCCGCCCCTGGCCGGAGCCTGACCCCGCCCACCCGACTCTGGCTGCGCACAGGTGCACTTCCTAGGGCCGCCGCTAGGGGGCGTTGGTGAGGGGGCTCGGGGACCCTCAGCCGCCACCTGTCTGGGGCCACCCCTGCACCCATGGGGGTACGGGATTGTCCTCCCCCATGGGGGAACGAGGCCCCCTTCCCCTTGCGGGGCCATAAGCTTCCTCCCGGGGCACGCCTGCACCCTCCTCTCGCACTCACAGCCCCAGCGGCGGGGCCGTGCGCCCGCAGACGCCCTAGACGGAGGGCCGGGGTCCCCGTCAGGTGAGGGCACCCCCTGGAAGCCAGGGACGAGCGGCGACCGCGGCCTCTTCCAAAACGGCAGGCACACAGGCCTGCGCGGCAAAATGCCCCGGGCAACCCAGCACCACTCAAAGGGGAAGGGTCCGCACCTGGCCCAGCAGCTCTTGATGAGCTCCAGGCCCAGCCCCTGGCCGGAGCCTGACCCCGCCCACCCGACTCTGGCTGCGCACAGGTGCACTTCCTAGGGCCGCCGCTAGGGTGCGCTGTTGCAGGGCTCGAGGACCCTGAGCCCCCACCGGGCTGGGGCCACCCCTGCACCCATGGGGGTACGGGATTGTCCTCCCCCATGGGGGAACGGGGCCACCTTCCCCTTGCGGGGCCCAAAGCTTCCTCCCGGGGCACGCCTGCACCCTCCTCTCGCACTCACAGCCCCAGCGGCGGGGCCGTGCGCCCGCAGACGCCCTAGACGGGCGGCCGGGGTCCCCGTCAGGGGAGGGCTCCCCCTGGAAGCCAGGGACGAGCGGCGACCGCGGCCTCTTCGAAAAAAGCAGGCACACAGGCCTGCGCGGCAAAATGCCCCCGGCAAGGGAGCACCACTCAAAGGGGAAGGGTCCGCACCTGGCCCAGCATTTCTTGATGAGCCCCAGGCCCCGCCCCTGGCCGGAGCCTGACCCCGCCCACCCGACTCTGGCTCTGCAGAGGTGCACTTCACAGGGCCGCCGCTAGGGGGCGCTGGTGAGGGGGCTCGGGGACCCAAAGCCCCCACAGGGCTGGGGCCACCCCTGCACCCATGGGGGTACGGGATTGTCCTCCCCCATGGGGGAACGGGGCCCCCTTCCCCTTCGCGGAAGCCCCACCCTTCCTCCCGGGGCACGCCTGCACGCTGCTCTCGCACTCACAGCCCCAGCGGCGGGGCCGTGCGTCCGCAGACGCCCTAGACGGAGGGCCGGGGTCCCCGTCAGGGGAGGTTACCCCCTGGAAGCCAGGGACGAGCGGCGACCGCGGCCTCTTCCAAAACGGTAGGCACACAGGCCTGCGCGGCAAAACGCCCTGGGCAAGCCAGCACCACTCAAAGGGGAAGGGTCCGCACCTGGCCCAGCATTTCTTGATGAGCCCCAGGCCCCGCCCCTGGCCGGAGCCTGACCCCGCCCACCCGACTCTGGCTGCGCAGAGGTGCACTTCACAGGGCCGCCGCTAGGGGCGCTGGTGAGGGGGCACGGGGACCCAAAGCCCCCACCGGGCTGGGGCCACCCTTGCACCCATGGGGGTACGGGATTGTCCTCCCCCAGGTGGGAACGAGGCCCCCTTCCCCTTGCGGGGCCCCAAGCTTCCTCCCGGGGCACGCCTGCACCCTCCTCTCGCATTCACAGCCCCAGCGGCGGGGCTGTGCGCCCGCAGACGCCCTAGACGGACGGCCGGGGTCCCCGTCAGGGGAGGGCTCCCCCTGGAAGCCAGGGACGAGCGGCGACCGCGGCCTCTTCGAAAAAAGCAGGCACACAGGCCTGCGCGGCAAAATGCCCCGGGCAACCCAGCACCACACAAAGGGGAAGGGTCCGCACCTGGCCCAGCAGCTCTTGATGAGCTCCAGGCCCCGCCCCTGGCCGGAGCCTGACCCCGCCCACCCGACTCTGGCTGCGCACAGGTGCACTTCCTAGGGCCGCCGCTAGGGTGCGCTGTTGCAGGGCTCGAGGACCCTGAGCCCCCACCGGGCTGGGGCCACCCCTGCACCCATGGGGGTACGGGATTGTCCTCCCCCATGGGGGAACGGGGCCACCTTCCCCTTGCGGGGCCCAAAGCTTCCTCCCGGGGCACGCCTGCACCCTCCTCTCGCACTCACAGCCCCAGCGGCGGGGCCGTGCGCCCGCAGACGCCCTAGACGGGCGGCCGGGGTCCCCGACAGGTGAGGGCACCCCCTGGAAGCCAGGGACGAGCGGCCTCCGCGGCCTCTTCCAAAACGGCAGGCACACAGGCCTGCGCGGAAATATGCCCCGGTCAAGCCAGCACCACTCAAAGGGGAAGGGTGCGCACCTGGCCCAGCATTTCTTGATGAGCCCCAGGCCCCGCCCCTGGCCGGAGCCTGACCCCGCCCACCCGACTCTGGCTCTGCAGAGGTGCACTTCACAGGGCCGCCGCTAGGGGGCGCTGGTGAGGGGGCTCGGGGACCCAAAGCCCCCACAGGGCTGGGGCCACCCTTGCACCCATGGGGGTACGGGATTGTCCTCCCCCAGGTGGGAACGAGGCCCCCTTCCCCTTGCGGGGCCCCAAGCTTCCTCCCGGGGCACGCCTGCACCCTCCTCTCGCATTCACAGCCCCAGCGGCGGGGCTGTGCGCCCGCAGACGCCCTAGATGGACGGCCGGGGTCCCCGTCAGGGGAGGGCTCCCCCTGGAAGCCAGGGACGAGCGGCGACCGCGGCCTCTTCGAAAAAAGCAGGCACACAGGCCTGCGCGGCAAAATGCCCCGGGCAACCCAGCACCACACAAAGGGGAAGGGTCCGCACCTGGCCCAGCAGCTCTTGATGAGCTCCAGGCCCCGCCCCTGGCCGGAGCCTGACCCCGCCCACCCGACTCTGGCTCTGCAGAGGTGCACTTCACAGGGCCGCCGCTAGGGGGCGCTGGTGAGGGGGCTCGGGGACCCAAAGCCCCCACAGTGCTGGGGCCACCCCTGCACCCATGGGGGTACGGGATTGTCCTCCCCCAAGGGGGAACGGGGCCCCCTTCCCCTTCGCGGAAGCCCCACCCTTCCTCCCGGGGCACGCCTGCACGCTGCTCTCGCACTCACAGCCCCAGCGGCGGGGCCGTGCGTCCGCAGACGCCCTAGACGGAGGGCCGGGGTCCCCGTCAGGGGAGGGCACCCCCTGGAAGCCAGGGACGAGCGGCGACCGCGGCCTCTTCCAAAACGGCAGGCACACAGGCCTGCGAGGCAAAACGCCCCGGGCAAGCCAGCACCACTCAAAGGGGAAGGGTCCGCACCTGGCCCAGCATTTCTTGATGAGCCCCAGGCCCCGCCCCTGGCCGGAGCCTGACCCCGCCCACCTGACTCTGGCTGCGCAAAGGTGCACTTCCTAGGGCCGCCGATAGGGGGCGTTGGTGAGGGGGCTCGGGGACCCTCAGCCCCCACCTGTCTGGGGCCAACCCTGCACCCATGGGGGTACGGGATTGTCCTCCCCCATGGGGGAACGGGGCCCCCTTCCCCTTCGCGGACCCCAAGCTTCCTCCAGGGGCACGCCTGCACCCTCCTCTCGCACTCACAGCCCCAGCGGCGGGGCCGTGCGCCCGCAGACGCCCTAGAGGGACGGCCGCTGTCCCCGTCAGGGGAGGGCACCCCATGGAAACCAGGGACGAGCGGCGACCGCGGCCTCTTCCAAAACGGCAGGCACACAGGCCTGCGCGGCAAAATGCCCCGGGCAACCCAGCACCACTCAAAGGGGAAGGGTCCGCACCTGGCCCAGCAGCTCTTGATGAGCTCCAGGCCCCGCCCCTGGCCGGAGCCTGACCCCGCCCACCCGACTCTGGCTGCGCACAGGTGCACTTCCTAGGGCCGCCGCTAGGGTGCGCTGTTGCAGGGCTCGAGGACCCTGAGCCCCCACCGGGCTGGGGCCACCCCTGCACCCATGGGGGTACGGGATTGTCCTCCCCCATGGGGGAACGGGGCCACCTTCCCCTTGCGGGGCCCAAAGCTTCCTCCCGGGGCACGCCTGCACCCTCCTCTCGCACTCACAGCCCCAGCGGCGGGGCCGTGCGCCCGCAGACGCCCTAGACGGGCGGCCGGGGTCCCCGACAGGTGAGGGCACCCCCTGGAAGCCAGGGACGAGCGGCCTCCGCGGCCTCTTCCAAAACGGCAGGCACACAGGCCTGCGCGGAAATATGCCCCGGTCAAGCCAGCACCACTCAAAGGGGAAGGGTGCGCACCTGGCCCAGCATTTCTTGATGAGCCCCAGGCCCCGCCCCTGGCCGGAACCTGACCCCGCCCACCCGACACTGGCTGCGCACAGGTGCACTTCCTAGGGCCGCCGCTAGGGTGCGCTGTTGCGGGGGCTCAAGGACCCTCAGCCCCCACCGGGCTGGGGCCACCCCTGCACCCATGGGGGTACGGGATTGTCCTCCCCCATGGGGGAACGAGGCCCCCTTCCCCTTGCGGGGCCATAAGCTTCCTCCCGGGGCACGCCTGCACCCTCCTCTCGCACTCACAGCCCCAGCGGCGGGGCCGTGCGCCCGCAGACGCCCTAGACGGAGGGCCGGGGTCCCCGTCAGGGGAGGGCTCCCCCTGGAAGCCAGAGACGAGCGGCGAACGCGGCCTCTTCCAAAACGGCAGGCACACAGGCCTGCGCGGCAAAACGCCCCCGGCAAGGGAGCACCACTCAAAGGGGAAGGGTCCGCACCTGGCCCAGCAGCTCTTGATGAGCCCCAGGCCCCGCCCCTGGCCGGAGCCTGACCCCGCCCACCCGACACTGGCTGCGCAAAGGTGCACTTCCTAGGGCCGCCGCTAGGGGGCGCTGGTGAGGGGGCTCGGGGACCCTCAGCCGCCACCTGTCTGGGGCCACCCCTGCACCCATGGGGGTACGGGATTGTCCCCCCCATGGGGGAACGGGGCCCACTTCCCCTTGCGGGGCCCAAAGCTTCCTCCCGGGGCACGCCTGCACCCTCCTCTCGCACTCACAGCCCCAGCGGCGGGGCCGTGCGCCCGCAGACGCCCTAGACGGAGGGCCGGGGTCCCCGTCAGGGGAGGGCACCCCATGGAAACCAGGGACGAGCGGCGACCGCGGCCTCTTCCAAAACGGCAGGCACACAGGCCTGCGCGGCAAAATGCCCCGGGCAACCCAGCACCACTCAAAGAGGAAGGGTCCGCACCTGGCCCAGCAGCTCTTGATGAGCTCCAGGCCCCGCCCCTGGCCGGAGTTGACCCCGCCCACCCGACTCTGGCTGCGCACAGGTGCACTTCCTAGTGCCGCCGCTAGGGTGCGCTGTTGCAGGGCTCGAGGACCCTGAGCCCCCACCGGGCTGGGGCCACCCCTGCACCCATGGGGGTACGGGATTGTCCTCCCCCATGGGGGAACGAGGCCACCTTCCCCTTGCGGGGCCCAAAGCTTCCTCCCGGGGCACGCCTGCACCCTCCTCTCGCACTCACAGCCCCAGCGGCGGGGCCGTGCGCCCGCAGACGCCCTAGACGGAGGGCCGGGGTCCCCGTCAGGGGAGGGCACCCCCTGGAAGCCAGGGACGAGCGGCGACCGCGGCCTCTTCCACAAGCCAGCACCACTCAAAGGGGAAGGGTCCGCACCTGGCCCAGCATTTCTTGATGAGCCCCAGGCCCCGCCCCTGGCCGGAGCCTGACCCCGCCCACCCGACTCTGGCTGCGCAAAGGTGCACTTCCTAGGGCCGCCGATAGGGGGCGTTGGTGAGGGGGCTCGGGGACCATCAGCCCCCACCTGTCTGGGGCCAACCCTGCACCCATGGGGGTACGGGATTGTCCTCCCCCATGGGGGAACGGGGCCCCCTTCCCCTTCGCGGAGCCCCAAGCTTCCTCCAGGGGCACGCCTGCACCCTCCTCTCGCACTCACAGCCCCAGCGGCGGGGCCGTGCGCCCGCAGACGCCCTAGAGGGACGGCCGCTGTCCCCGTCAGGGGAGGGCACCCCATGGAAACCAGGGACGAGCGGCGACCGCGGCCTCTTCCAAAACGGCAGGCACACAGGCCTGCGCGGCAAAATGCCCCGGGCAACCCAGCACCACTCAAAGGGGAAGGGTCCGCACCTGGCCCAGCAGCTCTTGATGAGCTCCAGGCCCCGCCCCTGGCCGGAGCCTGACCCCGCCCACCCGACTCTGGCTGCGCACAGGTGCACTTCCTAGGGCCGCCGCTAGGGTGCGCTGTTGCAGGGCTCGAGGACCCTGAGCCCCCACCGGGCTGGGGCCACCCCTGCACCCATGGGGGTACGGGATTGTCCCCCCCATGGGGGAACGGGGCCCACTTCCCCTTGCGGGGCCCAAAGCTTCCTCCCGGGGCACGCCTGCACCCTCCTCTCGCACTCACAGCCCCAGCGGCGGGGCCGTGCGCCCGCAGACGCCCTAGACGGGCGGCCGGGGTCCCCGACAGGTGAGGGCACCCCCTGGAAGCCAGGGACGAGCGGCCTCCGCGGCCTCTTCCAAAACGGCAGGCACACAGGCCTGCGCGGAAATATGCCCCGGTCAAGCCAGCACCACTCAAAGGGGAAGGGTGCGCACCTGGCCCAGCATTTCTTGATGAGCCCCAGGCCCCGCCCCTGGCCGGAACCTGACCCCGCCCACCCGACACTGGCTGCGCACAGGTGCACTTCCTAGGGCCGCCGCTAGGGTGCGCTGTTGCGGGGGCTCAAGGACCCTCAGCCCCCACCGGGCTGGGGCCACCCCTGCACCCATGGGGGTACGGGATTGTCCTCCCCCATGGGGGAACGAGGCCCCCTTCCCCTTGCGGGGCCATAAGCTTCCTCCCGGGGCACGCCTGCACCCTCCTCTCGCACTCACAGCCCCAGCGGCGGGGCCGTGCGCCCGCAGACGCCCTAGACGGAGGGCCGGGGTCCCCGTCAGGGGAGGGCTCCCCCTGGAAGCCAGAGACGAGCGGCGAACGCGGCCTCTTCCAAAACGGCAGGCACACAGGCCTGCGCGGCAAAACGCCCCCGGCAAGGGAGCACCACTCAAAGGGGAAGGGTCCGCACCTGGCCCAGCAGCTCTTGATGAGCCCCAGGCCCCGCCCCTGGCCGGAGCCTGACCCCGCCCACCCGACACTGGCTGCGCAAAGGTGCACTTCCTAGGGCCGCCGCTAGGGGGCGCTGGTGAGGGGGCTCGGGGACCCTCAGCCGCCACCTGTCTGGGGCCACCCCTGCACCCATGGGGGTACGGGATTGTCCCCCCCATGGGGGAACGGGGCCCACTTCCCCTTCGCGGAGCCCCAAGCTTCCTCCCGGGGCACGCCTGCACCCTCCTCTCGCACTCACAGCCCCAGCGGCGGGGCCGTGCGCCCGCAGACGCCCTAGACGGAGGGCCGGGGTCCCCGAGAGGGGAGGGCACCCCCTGGAAGCCAGGGACGAGAAGCGACCGCGGCCTCTTCCACAAGCCAGCACCACTCAAAGGGGAAGGGTCCGCACCTGGCCCAGCATTTCTTGATGAGCCCCAGGCCCCGCCCCTGGCCGGAGCCTGACCCCGCCCACCCGACTCTGGCTGCGCACAGGTGCACTTCCTAGGGCCGCCGCTAGGGGGCGTTGGTGAGGGGGCTCGGGGACCCTCAGCCGCCACCTGTCTGGGGCCACCCCTGCACCCATGGGGGTACGGGATTGTCCTCCCCCATGGGGGAACGAGGCCCCCTTCCCCTTGCGGGGCCATAAGCTTCCTCCCGGGGCACGCCTGCACCCTCCTCTCGCACTCACAGCCCCAGCGGCGGGGCCGTGCGCCCGCAGACACCCTAGACGGAGGGCCGGGGTCCCCGTCAGGTGAGGGCACCCCCTGGAAGCCAGGGACGAGCGGCGACCGCGGCCTCTTCCAAAACGGCAGGCACACAGGCCTGCGCGGCAAAATGCCCCGGGCAACCCAGCACCACTCAAAGGGGAAGGGTCCGCACCTGGCCCAGCAGCTCTTGATGAGCTCCAGGCCCAGCCCCTGGCCGGAGCCTGACCCCGCCCACCCGACTCTGGCTGCGCACAGGTGCACTTCCTAGGGCCGCCGCTAGGGTGCGCTGTTGCAGGGCTCGAGGACCCTGAGCCCCCACCGGGCTGGGGCCACCCCTGCACCCATGGGGGTACGGGATTGTCCTCCCCCATGGGGGAACGGGGCCACCTTCCCCTTGCGGGGCCCAAAGCTTCCTCCCGGGGCACGCCTGCACCCTCCTCTCGCACTCACAGCCCCAGCGGCGGGGCCGTGCGCCCGCAGACGCCCTAGACGGGCGGCCGGGGTCCCCGTCAGGGGAGGGCTCCCCCTGGAAGCCAGGGACGAGCGGCGACCGCGGCCTCTTCGAAAAAAGCAGGCACACAGGCCTGCGCGGCAAAATGCCCCCGGCAAGGGAGCACCACTCAAAGGGGAAGGGTCCGCACCTGGCCCAGCATTTCTTGATGAGCCCCAGGCCCCGCCCCTGGCCGGAGCCTGACCCCGCCCACCCGACTCTGGCTCTGCAGAGGTGCACTTCACAGGGCCGCCGCTAGGGGGCGCTGGTGAGGGGGCTCGGGGACCCAAAGCCCCCACAGGGCTGGGGCCACCCCTGCACCCATGGGGGTACGGGATTGTCCTCCCCCATGGGGGAACGGGGCCCCCTTCCCCTTCGCGGAAGCCCCACCCTTCCTCCCGGGGCACGCCTGCACGCTGCTCTCGCACTCACAGCCCCAGCGGCGGGGCCGTGCGTCCGCAGACGCCCTAGACGGAGGGCCGGGGTCCCCGTCAGGGGAGGTTACCCCCTGGAAGCCAGGGACGAGCGGCGACCGCGGCCTCTTCCAAAACGGTAGGCACACAGGCCTGCGCGGCAAAACGCCCTGGGCAAGCCAGCACCACTCAAAGGGGAAGGGTCCGCACCTGGCCCAGCATTTCTTGATGAGCCCCAGGCCCCGCCCCTGGCCGGAGCCTGAACCCGCCCACCCGACTCTGGCTGCGCAGAGGTGCACTTCACAGGGCCGCCGCTAGGGGCGCTGGTGAGGGGGCACGGGGACCCAAAGCCCCCACCGGGCTGGGGCCACCCTTGCACCCATGGGGGTACGGGATTGTCCTCCCCCAGGTGGGAACGAGGCCCCCTTCCCCTTGCGGGGCCCCAAGCTTCCTCCCGGGGCACGCCTGCACCCTCCTCTCGCATTCACAGCCCCAGCGGCGGGGCTGTGCGCCCGCAGACGCCCTAGACGGACGGCCGGGGTCCCCGTCAGGGGAGGGCTCCCCCTGGAAGCCAGGGACGAGCGGCGACCGCGGCCTCTTCGAAAAAAGCAGGCACACAGGCCTGCGCGGCAAAATGCCCCGGGCAACCCAGCACCACACAAAGGGGAAGGGTCCGCACCTGGCCCAGCAGCTCTTGATGAGCTCCAGGCCCCGCCCCTGGCCGGAGCCTGACCCCGCCCACCCGACTCTGGCTGCGCACAGGTGCACTTCCTAGGGCCGCCGCTAGGGTGCGCTGTTGCAGGGCTCGAGGACCCTGAGCCCCCACCGGGCTGGGGCCACCCCTGCACCCATGGGGGTACGGGATTGTCCTCCCCCATGGGGGAACGGGGCCACCTTCCCCTTGCGGGGCCCAAAGCTTCCTCCCGGGGCACGCCTGCACCCTCCTCTCGCACTCACAGCCCCAGCGGCGGGGCCGTGCGCCCGCAGACGCCCTAGACGGGCGGCCGGGGTCCCCGACAGGTGAGGGCACCCCCTGGAAGCCAGGGACGAGCGGCCTCCGCGGCCTCTTCCAAAACGGCAGGCACACAGGCCTGCGCGGAAATATGCCCCGGTCAAGCCAGCACCACTCAAAGGGGAAGGGTGCGCACCTGGCCCAGCATTTCTTGATGAGCCCCAGGCCCCGCCCCTGGCCGGAGCCTGACCCCGCCCACCCGACTCTGGCTCTGCAGAGGTGCACTTCACAGGGCCGCCGCTAGGGGGCGCTGGTGAGGGGGCTCGGGGACCCAAAGCCCCCACAGGGCTGGGGCCACCCTTGCACCCATGGGGGTACGGGATTGTCCTCCCCCAGGTGGGAACGAGGCCCCCTTCCCCTTGCGGGGCCCCAAGCTTCCTCCCGGGGCACGCCTGCACCCTCCTCTCGCATTCACAGCCCCAGCGGCGGGGCTGTGCGCCCGCAGACGCCCTAGACGGACGGCCGGGGTCCCCGTCAGGGGAGGGCTCCCCCTGGAAGCCAGGGACGAGCGGCGACCGCGGCCTCTTCGAAAAAAGCAGGCACACAGGCCTGCGCGGCAAAATGCCCCGGGCAACCCAGCACCACACAAAGGGGAAGGGTCCGCACCTGGCCCAGCAGCTCTTGATGAGCTCCAGGCCCCGCCCCTGGCCGGAGCCTGACCCCGCCCACCCGACTCTGGCTCTGCAGAGGTGCACTTCACAGGGCCGCCGCTAGGGGGCGCTGGTGAGGGGGCTCGGGGACCCAAAGCCCCCACAGGGCTGGGGCCACCCCTGCACCCATGGGGGTACGGGATTGTCCTCCCCCAAGGGGGAACGGGGCCCCCTTCCCCTTCGCGGAAGCCCCACCCTTCCTCCCGGGGCACGCCTGCACGCTGCTCTCGCACTCACAGCCCCAGCGGCGGGGCCGTGCGTCCGCAGACGCCCTAGACGGAGGGCCGGGGTCCCCGTCAGGGGAGGGCACCCCCTGGAAGCCAGGGACGAGCGGCGACCGCGGCCTCTTCCAAAACGGCAGGCACACAGGCCTGCGAGGCAAAACGCCCCGGGCAAGCCAGCACCACTCAAAGGGGAAGGGTCCGCACCTGGCCCAGCATTTCTTGATGAGCCCCAGGCCCCGCCCCTGGCCGGAGCCTGACCCCGCCCACCCGACTCTGGCTGCGCAAAGGTGCACTTCCTAGGGCCGCCGATAGGGGGCGTTGGTGAGGGGGCTCGGGGACCCTCAGCCCCCACCTGTCTGGGGCCAACCCTGCACCCATGGGGGTACGGGATTGTCCTCCCCCATGGGGGAACGGGGCCCCCTTCCCCTTCGCGGACCCCAAGCTTCCTCCAGGGGCACGCCTGCACCCTCCTCTCGCACTCACAGCCCCAGCGGCGGGGCCGTGCGCCCGCAGACGCCCTAGACGGAGGGCCGGGGTCCCCGTCAGGGGAGGGCTCCCCCTGGAAGCCAGAGACGAGCGGCGAACGCGGCCTCTTCCAAAACGGCAGGCACACAGGCCTGCGCGGCAAAACGCCCCCGGCAAGGGAGCACCACTCAAAGGGGAAGGGTCCGCACCTGGCCCAGCAGCTCTTGATGAGCCCCAGGCCCCGCCCCTGGCCGGAGCCTGACCCCGCCCACCCGACACTGGCTGCGCAAAGGTGCACTTCCTAGGGCCGCCGCTAGGGGGCGCTGGTGAGGGGGCTCGGGGACCCTCAGCCGCCACCTGTCTGGGGCCACCCCTGCACCCATGGGGGTACGGGATTGTCCCCCCCATGGGGGAACGGGGCCCACTTCCCCTTCGCGGAGCCCCAAGCTTCCTCCCGGGGCACGCCTGCACCCTCCTCTCGCACTCACAGCCCCAGCGGCGGGGCCGTGCGCCCGCAGACGCCCTAGACGGAGGGCCGGGGTCCCCGAGAGGGGAGGGCACCCCCTGGAAGCCAGGGACGAGAAGCGACCGCGGCCTCTTCCACAAGCCAGCACCACTCAAAGGGGAAGGGTCCGCACCTGGCCCAGCATTTCTTGATGAGCCCCAGGCCCCGCCCCTGGCCGGAGCCTGACCCCGCCCACCCGACTCTGGCTGCGCACAGGTGCACTTCCTAGGGCCGCCGCTAGGGGGCGTTGGTGAGGGGGCTCGGGGACCCTCAGCCGCCACCTGTCTGGGGCCACCCCTGCACCCATGGGGGTACGGGATTGTCCTCCCCCATGGGGGAACGAGGCCCCCTTCCCCTTGCGGGGCCATAAGCTTCCTCCCGGGGCACGCCTGCACCCTCCTCTCGCACTCACAGCCCCAGCGGCGGGGCCGTGCGCCCGCAGACGCCCTAGACGGAGGGCCGGGGTCCCCGTCAGGTGAGGGCACCCCCTGGAAGCCAGGGACGAGCGGCGACCGCGGCCTCTTCCAAAACGGCAGGCACACAGGCCTGCGCGGCAAAATGCCCCGGGCAACCCAGCACCACTCAAAGGGGAAGGGTCCGCACCTGGCCCAGCAGCTCTTGATGAGCTCCAGGCCCAGCCCCTGGCCGGAGCCTGACCCCGCCCACCCGACTCTGGCTGCGCACAGGTGCACTTCCTAGGGCCGCCGCTAGGGTGCGCTGTTGCAGGGCTCGAGGACCCTGAGCCCCCACCGGGCTGGGGCCACCCCTGCACCCATGGGGGTACGGGATTGTCCTCCCCCATGGGGGAACGGGGCCACCTTCCCCTTGCGGGGCCCAAAGCTTCCTCCCGGGGCACGCCTGCACCCTCCTCTCGCACTCACAGCCCCAGCGGCGGGGCCGTGCGCCCGCAGACGCCCTAGACGGGCGGCCGGGGTCCCCGACAGGTGAGGGCACCCCCTGGAAGCCAGGGACGAGCGGCCTCCGCGGCCTCTTCCAAAACGGCAGGCACACAGGCCTGCGCGGAAATATGCCCCGGTCAAGCCAGCACCACTCAAAGGGGAAGGGTGCGCACCTGGCCCAGCATTTCTTGATGAGCCCCAGGCCCCGCCCCTGGCCGGAACCTGACCCCGCCCACCCGACACTGGCTGCGCACAGGTGCACTTCCTAGGGCCGCCGCTAGGGTGCGCTGTTGCGGGGGCTCAAGGACCCTCAGCCCCCACCGGGCTGGGGCCACCCCTGCACCCATGGGGGTACGGGATTGTCCTCCCCCATGGGGGAACGAGGCCCCCTTCCCCTTGCGGGGCCATAAGCTTCCTCCCGGGGCACGCCTGCACCCTCCTCTCGCACTCACAGCCCCAGCGGCGGGGCCGTGCGCCCGCAGACGCCCTAGACGGAGGGCCGGGGTCCCCGTCAGGGGAGGGCTCCCCCTGGAAGCCAGAGACGAGCGGCGAACGCGGCCTCTTCCAAAACGGCAGGCACACAGGCCTGCGCGGCAAAACGCCCCCGGCAAGGGAGCACCACTCAAAGGGGAAGGGTCCGCACCTGGCCCAGCAGCTCTTGATGAGCCCCAGGCCCCGCCCCTGGCCGGAGCCTGACCCCGCCCACCCGACACTGGCTGCGCAAAGGTGCACTTCCTAGGGCCGCCGCTAGGGGGCGCTGGTGAGGGGGCTCGGGGACCCTCAGCCGCCACCTGTCTGGGGCCACCCCTGCACCCATGGGGGTACGGGATTGTCCCCCCCATGGGGGAACGGGGCCCACTTCCCCTTCGCGGAGCCCCAAGCTTCCTCCCGGGGCACGCCTGCACCCTCCTCTCGCACTCACAGCCCCAGCGGCGGGGCCGTGCGCCCGCAGACGCCCTAGACGGAGGGCCGGGGTCCCCGAGAGGGGAGGGCACCCCCTGGAAGCCAGGGACGAGAAGCGACCGCGGCCTCTTCCACAAGCCAGCACCACTCAAAGGGGAAGGGTCCGCACCTGGCCCAGCATTTCTTGATGAGCCCCAGGCCCCGCCCCTGGCCGGAGCCTGACCCCGCCCACCCGACTCTGGCTGCGCACAGGTGCACTTCCTAGGGCCGCCGCTAGGGGGCGTTGGTGAGGGGGCTCGGGGACCCTCAGCCGCCACCTGTCTGGGGCCACCCCTGCACCCATGGGGGTACGGGATTGTCCTCCCCCATGGGGGAACGAGGCCCCCTTCCCCTTGCGGGGCCATAAGCTTCCTCCCGGGGCACGCCTGCACCCTCCTCTCGCACTCACAGCCCCAGCGGCGGGGCCGTGCGCCCGCAGACGCCCTAGACGGAGGGCCGGGGTCCCCGTCAGGTGAGGGCACCCCCTGGAAGCCAGGGACGAGCGGCGACCGCGGCCTCTTCCAAAACGGCAGGCACACAGGCCTGCGCGGCAAAATGCCCCGGGCAACCCAGCACCACTCAAAGGGGAAGGGTCCGCACCTGGCCCAGCAGCTCTTGATGAGCTCCAGGCCCAGCCCCTGGCCGGAGCCTGACCCCGCCCACCCGACTCTGGCTGCGCACAGGTGCACTTCCTAGGGCCGCCGCTAGGGTGCGCTGTTGCAGGGCTCGAGGACCCTGAGCCCCCACCGGGCTGGGGCCACCCCTGCACCCATGGGGGTACGGGATTGTCCTCCCCCATGGGGGAACGGGGCCACCTTCCCCTTGCGGGGCCCAAAGCTTCCTCCCGGGGCACGCCTGCACCCTCCTCTCGCACTCACAGCCCCAGCGGCGGGGCCGTGCGCCCGCAGACGCCCTAGACGGGCGGCCGGGGTCCCCGACAGGTGAGGGCACCCCCTGGAAGCCAGGGACGAGCGGCCTCCGCGGCCTCTTCCAAAACGGCAGGCACACAGGCCTGCGCGGAAATATGCCCCGGTCAAGCCAGCACCACTCAAAGGGGAAGGGTGCGCACCTGGCCCAGCATTTCTTGATGAGCCCCAGGCCCCGCCCCTGGCCGGAACCTGACCCCGCCCACCCGACACTGGCTGCGCACAGGTGCACTTCCTAGGGCCGCCGCTAGGGTGCGCTGTTGCGGGGGCTCAAGGACCCTCAGCCCCCACCGGGCTGGGGCCACCCCTGCACCCATGGGGGTACGGGATTGTCCTCCCCCATGGGGGAACGAGGCCCCCTTCCCCTTGCGGGGCCATAAGCTTCCTCCCGGGGCACGCCTGCACCCTCCTCTCGCACTCACAGCCCCAGCGGCGGGGCCGTGCGCCCGCAGACGCCCTAGACGGAGGGCCGGGGTCCCCGTCAGGGGAGGGCTCCCCCTGGAAGCCAGAGACGAGCGGCGAACGCGGCCTCTTCCAAAACGGCAGGCACACAGGCCTGCGCGGCAAAACGCCCCCGGCAAGGGAGCACCACTCAAAGGGGAAGGGTCCGCACCTGGCCCAGCAGCTCTTGATGAGCCCCAGGCCCCGCCCCTGGCCGGAGCCTGACCCCGCCCACCCGACACTGGCTGCGCAAAGGTGCACTTCCTAGGGCCGCCGCTAGGGGGCGCTGGTGAGGGGGCTCGGGGACCCTCAGCCGCCACCTGTCTGGGGCCACCCCTGCACCCATGGGGGTACGGGATTGTCCCCCCCATGGGGGAACGGGGCCCACTTCCCCTTCGCGGAGCCCCAAGCTTCCTCCCGGGGCACGCCTGCACCCTCCTCTCGCACTCACAGCCCCAGCGGCGGGGCCGTGCGCCCGCAGACGCCCTAGACGGAGGGCCGGGGTCCCCGAGAGGGGAGGGCACCCCCTGGAAGCCAGGGACGAGAAGCGACCGCGGCCTCTTCCACAAGCCAGCACCACTCAAAGGGGAAGGGTCCGCACCTGGCCCAGCATTTCTTGATGAGCCCCAGGCCCCGCCCCTGGCCGGAGCCTGACCCCGCCCACCCGACTCTGGCTGCGCACAGGTGCACTTCCTAGGGCCGCCGCTAGGGGGCGTTGGTGAGGGGGCTCGGGGACCCTCAGCCGCCACCTGTCTGGGGCCACCCCTGCACCCATGGGGGTACGGGATTGTCCTCCCCCATGGGGGAACGAGGCCCCCTTCCCCTTGCGGGGCCATAAGCTTCCTCCCGGGGCACGCCTGCACCCTCCTCTCGCACTCACAGCCCCAGCGGCGGGGCCGTGCGCCCGCAGACGCCCTAGACGGAGGGCCGGGGTCCCCGTCAGGTGAGGGCACCCCCTGGAAGCCAGGGACGAGCGGCGACCGCGGCCTCTTCCAAAACGGCAGGCACACAGGCCTGCGCGGCAAAATGCCCCGGGCAACCCAGCACCACTCAAAGGGGAAGGGTCCGCACCTGGCCCAGCAGCTCTTGATGAGCTCCAGGCCCAGCCCCTGGCCGGAGCCTGACCCCGCCCACCCGACTCTGGCTGCGCACAGGTGCACTTCCTAGGGCCGCCGCTAGGGTGCGCTGTTGCAGGGCTCGAGGACCCTGAGCCCCCACCGGGCTGGGGCCACCCCTGCACCCATGGGGGTACGGGATTGTCCTCCCCCATGGGGGAACGGGGCCACCTTCCCCTTGCGGGGCCCAAAGCTTCCTCCCGGGGCACGCCTGCACCCTCCTCTCGCACTCACAGCCCCAGCGGCGGGGCCGTGCGCCCGCAGACGCCCTAGACGGGCGGCCGGGGTCCCCGTCAGGGGAGGGCTCCCCCTGGAAGCCAGGGACGAGCGGCGACCGCGGCCTCTTCGAAAAAAGCAGGCACACAGGCCTGCGCGGCAAAATGCCCCCGGCAAGGGAGCACCACTCAAAGGGGAAGGGTCCGCACCTGGCCCAGCATTTCTTGATGAGCCCCAGGCCCCGCCCCTGGCCGGAGCCTGACCCCGCCCACCCGACTCTGGCTCTGCAGAGGTGCACTTCACAGGGCCGCCGCTAGGGGGCGCTGGTGAGGGGGCTCGGGGACCCAAAGCCCCCACAGGGCTGGGGCCACCCCTGCACCCATGGGGGTACGGGATTGTCCTCCCCCATGGGGGAACGGGGCCCCCTTCCCCTTCGCGGAAGCCCCACCCTTCCTCCCGGGGCACGCCTGCACGCTGCTCTCGCACTCACAGCCCCAGCGGCGGGGCCGTGCGTCCGCAGACGCCCTAGACGGAGGGCCGGGGTCCCCGTCAGGGGAGGTTACCCCCTGGAAGCCAGGGACGAGCGGCGACCGCGGCCTCTTCCAAAACGGTAGGCACACAGGCCTGCGCGGCAAAACGCCCTGGGCAAGCCAGCACCACTCAAAGGGGAAGGGTCCGCACCTGGCCCAGCATTTCTTGATGAGCCCCAGGCCCCGCCCCTGGCCGGAGCCTGAACCCGCCCACCCGACTCTGGCTGCGCAGAGGTGCACTTCACAGGGCCGCCGCTAGGGGCGCTGGTGAGGGGGCACGGGGACCCAAAGCCCCCACCGGGCTGGGGCCACCCTTGCACCCATGGGGGTACGGGATTGTCCTCCCCCAGGTGGGAACGAGGCCCCCTTCCCCTTGCGGGGCCCCAAGCTTCCTCCCGGGGCACGCCTGCACCCTCCTCTCGCATTCACAGCCCCAGCGGCGGGGCTGTGCGCCCGCAGACGCCCTAGACGGACGGCCGGGGTCCCCGTCAGGGGAGGGCTCCCCCTGGAAGCCAGGGACGAGCGGCGACCGCGGCCTCTTCGAAAAAAGCAGGCACACAGGCCTGCGCGGCAAAATGCCCCGGGCAACCCAGCACCACACAAAGGGGAAGGGTCCGCACCTGGCCCAGCAGCTCTTGATGAGCTCCAGGCCCCGCCCCTGGCCGGAGCCTGACCCCGCCCACCCGACTCTGGCTGCGCACAGGTGCACTTCCTAGGGCCGCCGCTAGGGTGCGCTGTTGCAGGGCTCGAGGACCCTGAGCCCCCACCGGGCTGGGGCCACCCCTGCACCCATGGGGGTACGGGATTGTCCTCCCCCATGGGGGAACGGGGCCACCTTCCCCTTGCGGGGCCCAAAGCTTCCTCCCGGGGCACGCCTGCACCCTCCTCTCGCACTCACAGCCCCAGCGGCGGGGCCGTGCGCCCGCAGACGCCCTAGACGGGCGGCCGGGGTCCCCGACAGGTGAGGGCACCCCCTGGAAGCCAGGGACGAGCGGCCTCCGCGGCCTCTTCCAAAACGGCAGGCACACAGGCCTGCGCGGAAATATGCCCCGGTCAAGCCAGCACCACTCAAAGGGGAAGGGTGCGCACCTGGCCCAGCATTTCTTGATGAGCCCCAGGCCCCGCCCCTGGCCGGAGCCTGACCCCGCCCACCCGACTCTGGCTCTGCAGAGGTGCACTTCACAGGGCCGCCGCTAGGGGGCGCTGGTGAGGGGGCTCGGGGACCCAAAGCCCCCACAGGGCTGGGGCCACCCTTGCACCCATGGGGGTACGGGATTGTCCTCCCCCAGGTGGGAACGAGGCCCCCTTCCCCTTGCGGGGCCCCAAGCTTCCTCCCGGGGCACGCCTGCACCCTCCTCTCGCATTCACAGCCCCAGCGGCGGGGCTGTGCGCCCGCAGACGCCCTAGACGGACGGCCGGGGTCCCCGTCAGGGGAGGGCTCCCCCTGGAAGCCAGGGACGAGCGGCGACCGCGGCCTCTTCGAAAAAAGCAGGCACACAGGCCTGCGCGGCAAAATGCCCCGGGCAACCCAGCACCACACAAAGGGGAAGGGTCCGCACCTGGCCCAGCAGCTCTTGATGAGCTCCAGGCCCCGCCCCTGGCCGGAGCCTGACCCCGCCCACCCGACTCTGGCTCTGCAGAGGTGCACTTCACAGGGCCGCCGCTAGGGGGCGCTGGTGAGGGGGCTCGGGGACCCAAAGCCCCCACAGGGCTGGGGCCACCCCTGCACCCATGGGGGTACGGGATTGTCCTCCCCCAAGGGGGAACGGGGCCCCCTTCCCCTTCGCGGAAGCCCCACCCTTCCTCCCGGGGCACGCCTGCACGCTGCTCTCGCACTCACAGCCCCAGCGGCGGGGCCGTGCGTCCGCAGACGCCCTAGACGGAGGGCCGGGGTCCCCGTCAGGGGAGGGCACCCCCTGGAAGCCAGGGACGAGCGGCGACCGCGGCCTCTTCCAAAACGGCAGGCACACAGGCCTGCGAGGCAAAACGCCCCGGGCAAGCCAGCACCACTCAAAGGGGAAGGGTCCGCACCTGGCCCAGCATTTCTTGATGAGCCCCAGGCCCCGCCCCTGGCCGGAGCCTGACCCCGCCCACCCGACTCTGGCTGCGCAAAGGTGCACTTCCTAGGGCCGCCGATAGGGGGTGTTGGTGAGGGGGCTCGGGGACCCTCAGCCCCCACCTGTCTGGGGCCAACCCTGCACCCATGGGGGTACGGGATTGTCCTCCCCCATGGGGGAACGGGGCCCCCTTCCCCTTCGCGGACCCCAAGCTTCCTCCAGGGGCACGCCTGCACCCTCCTATCGCACTCACAGCCCCAGCGGCGGGGCCGTGCGCCCGCAGACGCCCTAGACGGAGGGCCGGGGTCCCCGTCAGGGGAGGGCACCCCCTGGAAGCCAGGGACGAGCGGCGACCGCGGCCTCTTCCACAAGCCAGCACCACTCAAAGGGGAAGGGTCCGCACCTGGCCCAGCATTTCTTGATGAGCCCCAGGCCCCGCCCCTGGCCGGAGCCTGACCCCGCCCACCCGACTCTGGCTGCGCACAGGTGCACTTCCTAGGGCCGCCGCCAGGGGGCGCTGGTGAGAGGGCTCCGGGACCCAAAGCCCCCACCGGTCTGGGGCCAGCCCTGCACCCATGGGGGTAAGGGATTGTCCTCCCCCATGGGGGAACGGGGCCCCCTTCCCTTTCGCGGAAGCCCCACCCTTCCTCCCGGGGCACGCCTGCACGCTGCTCTCGCACTCACAGCCCCAGCGGCGGGGCCGTGCGCCCGCAGACGCCCTAGACGGAGGGCCGGGGTCCCCGTCAGGGGAGGGCACCCCATGGAAACCAGGGACGAGCGGCGACCGCGGCCTCTTCCAAAACGGCAGGCACACAGGCCTGCGCGGCAAAATGCCCCGGGCAACCCAGCACCACTCAAAGGGGAAGGGTCCGCACCTGGCCCAGCAGCTCTTGATGAGCTCCAGGCCCCGCCCCTGGCCGGAGTTGACCCCGCCCACCCGACTCTGGCTGCGCACAGGTGCACTTCCTAGGGCCGCCGCTAGGGTGCGCTGTTGCAGGGCTCGAGGACCCTGAGCCCCCACCGGGCTGGGGCCACCCCTGCACCCATGGGGGTACGGGATTGTCCTCCCCCATGGGGGAACGAGGCCACCTTCCCCTTGCGGGGCCCAAAGCTTCCTCCCGGGGCACGCCTGCACCCTCCTCTCGCACTCTCAGCCCCAGCGGCGGGGCCGTGCGCCCGCAGACGCCCTAGACGGAGGGCCGGGGTCCCCGTCAGGGGAGGGCACCCCCTGGAAGCCAGGGACGAGCGGCGACCGCGGCCTCTTCCACAAGCCAGCACCACTCAAAGGGGAAGGGTCCGCACCTGGCCCAGCATTTCTTGATGAGCCCCAGGCCCCGCCCCTGGCCGGAGCCTGACCCCGCCCACCCGACTCTGGCTGCGCAAAGGTGCACTTCCTAGGGCCGCCGATAGGGGGATTTGGTGAGGGGGCTCGGGGACCATCAGCCCCCACCTGTCTGGGGCCAACCCTGCACCCATGGGGGTACGGGATTGTCCTCCCCCATGGGGGAACGGGGCCCCCTTCCCCTTCGCGGAGCCCCAAGCTACCTCCAGGGGCACGCCTGCACCCTCCTCTCGCACTCACAGCCCCAGCGGCGGGGCCGTGCGCCCGCAGACGCCCTAGAGGGACGGCCGCTGTCCCCGTCAGGGGAGGGCACCCCATGGAAACCAGGGACGAGCGGCGACCGCGGCCTCTTCCAAAACGGCAGGCACACAGGCCTGCGCGGCAAAATGCCCCGGGCAACCCAGCACCACTCAAAGGGGAAGGGTCCGCACCTGGCCCAGCAGCTCTTGATGAGCTCCAGGCCCCGCCCCTGGCCGGAGCCTGACCCCGCCCACCCGACTCTGGCTGCGCACAGGTGCACTTCCTAGGGCCGCCGCTAGGGTGCGCTGTTGCAGGGCTCGAGGACCCTGAGCCCCCACCGGGCTGGGGCCACCCCTGCACCCATGGGGGTACGGGATTGTCCTCCCCCATGGGGGAACGGGGCCACCTTCCCCTTGCGGGGCCCAAAGCTTCCTCCCGGGGCACGCCTGCACCCTCCTCTCGCACTCACAGCCCCAGCGGCGGGGCCGTGCGCCCGCAGACGCCCTAGACGGGCGGCCGGGGTCCCCGACAGGTGAGGGCACCCCCTGGAAGCCAGGGACGAGCGGCCTCCGCGGCCTCTTCCAAAACGGCAGGCACACAGGCCTGCGCGGAAATATGCCCCGGTCAAGCCAGCACCACTCAAAGGGGAAGGGTGCGCACCTGGCCCAGCATTTCTTGATGAGCCCCAGGCCCCGCCCCTGGCCGGAACCTGACCCCGCCCACCCGACACTGGCTGCGCACAGGTGCACTTCCTAGGGCCGCCGCTAGGGTGCGCTGTTGCGGGGGCTCAAGGACCCTCAGCCCCCACCGGGCTGGGGCCACCCCTGCACCCATGGGGGTACGGGATTGTCCTCCCCCATGGGGGAACGAGGCCCCCTTCCCCTTGCGGGGCCATAAGCTTCCTCCCGGGGCACGCCTGCACCCTCCTCTCGCACTCACAGCCCCAGCGGCGGGGCCGTGCGCCCGCAGACGCCCTAGACGGAGGGCCGGGGTCCCCGTCAGGGGAGGGCTCCCCCTGGAAGCCAGAGACGAGCGGCGAACGCGGCCTCTTCCAAAACGGCAGGCACACAGGCCTGCGCGGCAAAACGCCCCCGGCAAGGGAGCACCACTCAAAGGGGAAGGGTCCGCACCTGGCCCAGCAGCTCTTGATGAGCCCCAGGCCCCGCCCCTGGCCGGAGCCTGACCCCGCCCACCCGACACTGGCTGCGCAAAGGTGCACTTCCTAGGGCCGCCGCTAGGGGGCGCTGGTGAGGGGGCTCGGGGACCCTCAGCCGCCACCTGTCTGGGGCCACCCCTGCACCCATGGGGGTACGGGATTGTCCCCCCCATGGGGGAACGGGGCCCACTTCCCCTTCGCGGAGCCCCAAGCTTCCTCCCGGGGCACGCCTGCACCCTCCTCTCGCACTCACAGCCCCAGCGGCGGGGCCGTGCGCCCGCAGACGCCCTAGACGGAGGGCCGGGGTCCCCGAGAGGGGAGGGCACCCCCTGGAAGCCAGGGACGAGAAGCGACCGCGGCCTCTTCCACAAGCCAGCACCACTCAAAGGGGAAGGGTCCGCACCTGGCCCAGCATTTCTTGATGAGCCCCAGGCCCCGCCCCTGGCCGGAGCCTGACCCCGCCCACCCGACTCTGGCTGCGCACAGGTGCACTTCCTAGGGCCGCCGCTAGGGGGCGTTGGTGAGGGGGCTCGGGGACCCTCAGCCGCCACCTGTCTGGGGCCACCCCTGCACCCATGGGGGTACGGGATTGTCCTCCCCCATGGGGGAACGAGGCCCCCTTCCCCTTGCGGGGCCATAAGCTTCCTCCCGGGGCACGCCTGCACCCTCCTCTCGCACTCACAGCCCCAGCGGCGGGGCCGTGCGCCCGCAGACGCCCTAGACGGAGGGCCGGGGTCCCCGTCAGGTGAGGGCACCCCCTGGAAGCCAGGGACGAGCGGCGACCGCGGCCTCTTCCAAAACGGCAGGCACACAGGCCTGCGCGGCAAAATGCCCCGGGCAACCCAGCACCACTCAAAGGGGAAGGGTCCGCACCTGGCCCAGCAGCTCTTGATGAGCTCCAGGCCCAGCCCCTGGCCGGAGCCTGACCCCGCCCACCCGACTCTGGCTGCGCACAGGTGCACTTCCTAGGGCCGCCGCTAGGGTGCGCTGTTGCAGGGCTCGAGGACCCTGAGCCCCCACCGGGCTGGGGCCACCCCTGCACCCATGGGGGTACGGGATTGTCCTCCCCCATGGGGGAACGGGGCCACCTTCCCCTTGCGGGGCCCAAAGCTTCCTCCCGGGGCACGCCTGCACCCTCCTCTCGCACTCACAGCCCCAGCGGCGGGGCCGTGCGCCCGCAGACGCCCTAGACGGGCGGCCGGGGTCCCCGTCAGGGGAGGGCTCCCCCTGGAAGCCAGGGACGAGCGGCGACCGCGGCCTCTTCGAAAAAAGCAGGCACACAGGCCTGCGCGGCAAAATGCCCCCGGCAAGGGAGCACCACTCAAAGGGGAAGGGTCCGCACCTGGCCCAGCATTTCTTGATGAGCCCCAGGCCCCGCCCCTGGCCGGAGCCTGACCCCGCCCACCCGACTCTGGCTCTGCAGAGGTGCACTTCACAGGGCCGCCGCTAGGGGGCGCTGGTGAGGGGGCTCGGGGACCCAAAGCCCCCACAGGGCTGGGGCCACCCCTGCACCCATGGGGGTACGGGATTGTCCCCCCCATGGGGGAACGGGGCCCCCTTCCCCTTCGCGGAGCCCCAAGCTTCCTCCCGGGGCACGCCTGCACGCTGCTCTCGCACTCACAGCCCCAGCGGCGGGGCCGTGCGTCCGCAGACGCCCTAGACGGAGGGCCGGGGTCCCCGTCAGGGGAGGTTACCCCCTGGAAGCCAGGGACGAGCGGCGACCGCGGCCTCTTCCAAAACGGTAGGCACACAGGCCTGCGCGGCAAAACGCCCTGGGCAAGCCAGCACCACTCAAAGGGGAAGGGTCCGCACCTGGCCCAGCATTTCTTGATGAGCCCCAGGCCCCGCCCCTGGCCGGAGCCTGAACCCGCCCACCCGACTCTGGCTGCGCAGAGGTGCACTTCACAGGGCCGCCGCTAGGGGCGCTGGTGAGGGGGCACGGGGACCCAAAGCCCCCACCGGGCTGGGGCCACCCTTGCACCCATGGGGGTACGGGATTGTCCTCCCCCAGGTGGGAACGAGGCCCCCTTCCCCTTGCGGGGCCCCAAGCTTCCTCCCAGGGCACGCCTGCACCCTCCTCTCGCATTCACAGCCCCAGCGGCGGGGCTGTGCGCCCGCAGACGCCCTAGACGGACGGCCGGGGTCCCCGTCAGGGGAGGGCTCCCCCTGGAAGCCAGGGACGAGCGGCGACCGCGGCCTCTTCGAAAAAAGCAGGCACACAGGCCTGCGCGGCAAAATGCCCCGGGCAACCCAGCACCACACAAAGGGGAAGGGTCCGCACCTGGCCCAGCAGCTCTTGATGAGCTCCAGGCCCCGCCCCTGGCCGGAGCCTGACCCCGCCCACCCGACTCTGGCTGCGCACAGGTGCACTTCCTAGGGCCGCCGCTAGGGTGCGCTGTTGCAGGGCTCGAGGACCCTGAGCCCCCACCGGGCTGGGGCCACCCCTGCACCCATGGGGGTACGGGATTGTCCTCCCCCATGGGGGAACGGGGCCACCTTCCCCTTGCGGGGCCCAAAGCTTCCTCCCGGGGCACGCCTGCACCCTCCTCTCGCACTCACAGCCCCAGCGGCGGGGCCGTGCGCCCGCAGACGCCCTAGACGGGCGGCCGGGGTCCCCGACAGGTGAGGGCACCCCCTGGAAGCCAGGGACGAGCGGCCTCCGCGGCCTCTTCCAAAACGGCAGGCACACAGGCCTGCGCGGAAATATGCCCCGGTCAAGCCAGCACCACTCAAAGGGGAAGGGTGCGCACCTGGCCCAGCATTTCTTGATGAGCCCCAGGCCCCGCCCCTGGCCGGAGCCTGACCCCGCCCACCCGACTCTGGCTCTGCAGAGGTGCACTTCACAGGGCCGCCGCTAGGGGGCGCTGGTGAGGGGGCTCGGGGACCCAAAGCCCCCACAGGGCTGGGGCCACCCTTGCACCCATGGGGGTACGGGATTGTCCTCCCCCAGGTGGGAACGAGGCCCCCTTCCCCTTGCGGGGCCCCAAGCTTCCTCCCGGGGCACGCCTGCACCCTCCTCTCGCATTCACAGCCCCAGCGGCGGGGCTGTGCGCCCGCAGACGCCCTAGACGGACGGCCGGGGTCCCCGTCAGGGGAGGGCTCCCCCTGGAAGCCAGGGACGAGCGGCGACCGCGGCCTCTTCGAAAAAAGCAGGCACACAGGCCTGCGCGGCAAAATGCCCCGGGCAACCCAGCACCACACAAAGGGGAAGGGTCCGCACCTGGCCCAGCAGCTCTTGATGAGCTCCAGGCCCCGCCCCTGGCCGGAGCCTGACCCCGCCCACCCGACTCTGGCTCTGCAGAGGTGCACTTCACAGGGCCGCCGCTAGGGGGCGCTGGTGAGGGGGCTCGGGGACCCAAAGCCCCCACAGGGCTGGGGCCACCCCTGCACCCATGGGGGTACGGGATTGTCCTCCCCCAAGGGGGAACGGGGCCCCCTTCCCCTTCGCGGAAGCCCCACCCTTCCTCCCGGGGCACGCCTGCACGCTGCTCTCGCACTCACAGCCCCAGCGGCGGGGCCGTGCGTCCGCAGACGCCCTAGACGGAGGGCCGGGGTCCCCGTCAGGGGAGGGCACCCCCTGGAAGCCAGGGACGAGCGGCGACCGCGGCCTCTTCCAAAACGGCAGGCACACAGGCCTGCGAGGCAAAACGCCCCGGGCAAGCCAGCACCACTCAAAGGGGAAGGGTCCGCACCTGGCCCAGCATTTCTTGATGAGCCCCAGGCCCCGCCCCTGGCCGGAGCCTGACCCCGCCCACCCGACTCTGGCTGCGCAAAGGTGCACTTCCTAGGGCCGCCGATAGGGGGCGTTGGTGAGGGGGCTCGGGGACCCTCAGCCCCCACCTGTCTGGGGCCAACCCTGCACCCATGGGGGTACGGGATTGTCCTCCCCCATGGGGGAACGGGGCCCCCTTCCCCTTCGCGGACCCCAAGCTTCCTCCAGGGGCACGCCTGCACCCTCCTCTCGCACTCACAGCCCCAGCGGCGGGGCCGTGCGCCCGCAGACGCCCTAGAGGGACGGCCGCTGTCCCCGTCAGGGGAGGGCACCCCATGGAAACCAGGGACGAGCGGCGACCGCGGCCTCTTCCAAAACGGCAGGCACACAGGCCTGCGCGGCAAAATGCCCCGGGCAACCCAGCACCACTCAAAGGGGAAGGGTCCGCACCTGGCCCAGCAGCTCTTGATGAGCTCCAGGCCCCGCCCCTGGCCGGAGCCTGACCCCGCCCACCCGACTCTGGCTGCGCACAGGTGCACTTCCTAGGGCCGCCGCTAGGGTGCGCTGTTGCAGGGCTCGAGGACCCTGAGCCCCCACCGGGCTGGGGCCACCCCTGCACCCATGGGGGTACGGGATTGTCCTCCCCCATGGGGGAACGGGGCCACCTTCCCCTTGCGGGGCCCAAAGCTTCCTCCCGGGGCACGCCTGCACCCTCCTCTCGCACTCACAGCCCCAGCGGCGGGGCCGTGCGCCCGCAGACGCCCTAGACGGGCGGCCGGGGTCCCCGACAGGTGAGGGCACCCCCTGGAAGCCAGGGACGAGCGGCCTCCGCGGCCTCTTCCAAAACGGCAGGCACACAGGCCTGCGCGGAAATATGCCCCGGTCAAGCCAGCACCACTCAAAGGGGAAGGGTGCGCACCTGGCCCAGCATTTCTTGATGAGCCCCAGGCCCCGCCCCTGGCCGGAACCTGACCCCGCCCACCCGACACTGGCTGCGCACAGGTGCACTTCCTAGGGCCGCCGCTAGGGTGCGCTGTTGCGGGGGCTCAAGGACCCTCAGCCCCCACCGGGCTGGGGCCACCCCTGCACCCATGGGGGTACGGGATTGTCCTCCCCCATGGGGGAACGAGGCCCCCTTCCCCTTGCGGGGCCATAAGCTTCCTCCCGGGGCACGCCTGCACCCTCCTCTCGCACTCACAGCCCCAGCGGCGGGGCCGTGCGCCCGCAGACGCCCTAGACGGAGGGCCGGGGTCCCCGTCAGGGGAGGGCTCCCCCTGGAAGCCAGAGACGAGCGGCGAACGCGGCCTCTTCCAAAACGGCAGGCACACAGGCCTGCGCGGCAAAACGCCCCCGGCAAGGGAGCACCACTCAAAGGGGAAGGGTCCGCACCTGGCCCAGCAGCTCTTGATGAGCCCCAGGCCCCGCCCCTGGCCGGAGCCTGACCCCGCCCACCCGACACTGGCTGCGCAAAGGTGCACTTCCTAGGGCCGCCGCTAGGGGGCGCTGGTGAGGGGGCTCGGGGACCCTCAGCCGCCACCTGTCTGGGGCCACCCCTGCACCCATGGGGGTACGGGATTGTCCCCCCCATGGGGGAACGGGGCCCACTTCCCCTTGCGGGGCCCAAAGCTTCCTCCCGGGGCACGCCTGCACCCTCCTCTCGCACTCACAGCCCCAGCGGCGGGGCCGTGCGCCCGCAGACGCCCTAGACGGAGGGCCGGGGTCCCCGTCAGGGGAGGGCACCCCATGGAAACCAGGGACGAGCGGCGACCGCGGCCTCTTCCAAAACGGCAGGCACACAGGCCTGCGCGGCAAAATGCCCCGGGCAACCCAGCACCACTCAAAGGGGAAGGGTCCGCACCTGGCCCAGCAGCTCTTGATGAGCTCCAGGCCCCGCCCCTGGCCGGAGTTGACCCCGCCCACCCGACTCTGGCTGCGCACAGGTGCACTTCCTAGTGCCGCCGCTAGGGTGCGCTGTTGCAGGGCTCGAGGACCCTGAGCCCCCACCGGGCTGGGGCCACCCCTGCACCCATGGGGGTACGGGATTGTCCTCCCCCATGGGGGAACGAGGCCACCTTCCCCTTGCGGGGCCCAAAGCTTCCTCCCGGGGCACGCCTGCACCCTCCTCTCGCACTCACAGCCCCAGCGGCGGGGCCGTGCGCCCGCAGACGCCCTAGACGGAGGGCCGGGGTCCCCGTCAGGGGAGGGCACCCCCTGGAAGCCAGGGACGAGCGGCGACCGCGGCCTCTTCCACAAGCCAGCACCACTCAAAGGGGAAGGGTCCGCACCTGGCCCAGCATTTCTTGATGAGCCCCAGGCCCCGCCCCTGGCCGGAGCCTGACCCCGCCCACCCGACTCTGGCTGCGCAAAGGTGCACTTCCTAGGGCCGCCGATAGGGGGCGTTGGTGAGGGGGCTCGGGGACCATCAGCCCCCACCTGTCTGGGGCCAACCCTGCACCCATGGGGGTACGGGATTGTCCTCCCCCATGGGGGAACGGGGCCCCCTTCCCCTTCGCGGAGCCCCAAGCTTCCTCCAGGGGCACGCCTGCACCCTCCTCTCGCACTCACAGCCCCAGCGGCGGGGCCGTGCGCCCGCAGACGCCCTAGAGGGACGGCCGCTGTCCCCGTCAGGGGAGGGCACCCCATGGAAACCAGGGACGAGCGGCGACCGCGGCCTCTTCCAAAACGGCAGGCACACAGGCCTGCGCGGCAAAATGCCCCGGGCAACCCAGCACCACTCAAAGGGGAAGGGTCCGCACCTGGCCCAGCAGCTCTTGATGAGCTCCAGGCCCCGCCCCTGGCCGGAGCCTGACCCCGCCCACCCGACTCTGGCTGCGCACAGGTGCACTTCCTAGGGCCGCCGCTAGGGTGCGCTGTTGCAGGGCTCGAGGACCCTGAGCCCCCACCGGGCTGGGGCCACCCCTGCACCCATGGGGGTACGGGATTGTCCTCCCCCATGGGGGAACGGGGCCACCTTCCCCTTGCGGGGCCCAAAGCTTCCTCCCGGGGCACGCCTGCACCCTCCTCTCGCACTCACAGCCCCAGCGGCGGGGCCGTGCGCCCGCAGACGCCCTAGACGGGCGGCCGGGTCCCCGACAGGTGAGGGCACCCCCTGGAAGCCAGGGACGAGCGGCCTCCGCGGCCTCTTCCAAAACGGCAGGCACACAGGCCTGCGCGGAAATATGCCCCGGTCAAGCCAGCACCACTCAAAGGGGAAGGGTGCGCACCTGGCCCAGCATTTCTTGATGAGCCCCAGGCCCCGCCCCTGGCCGGAACCTGACCCCGCCCACCCGACACTGGCTGCGCACAGGTGCACTTCCTAGGGCCGCCGCTAGGGTGCGCTGTTGCGGGGGCTCAAGGACCCTCAGCCCCCACCGGGCTGGGGCCACCCCTGCACCCATGGGGGTACGGGATTGTCCTCCCCCATGGGGGAACGAGGCCCCCTTCCCCTTGCGGGGCCATAAGCTTCCTCCCGGGGCACGCCTGCACCCTCCTCTCGCACTCACAGCCCCAGCGGCGGGGCCGTGCGCCCGCAGACGCCCTAGACGGAGGGCCGGGGTCCCCGTCAGGGGAGGGCTCCCCCTGGAAGCCAGAGACGAGCGGCGAACGCGGCCTCTTCCAAAACGGCAGGCACACAGGCCTGCGCGGCAAAACGCCCCCGGCAAGGGAGCACCACTCAAAGGGGAAGGGTCCGCACCTGGCCCAGCAGCTCTTGATGAGCCCCAGGCCCCGCCCCTGGCCGGAGCCTGACCCCGCCCACCCGACACTGGCTGCGCAAAGGTGCACTTCCTAGGGCCGCCGCTAGGGGGCGCTGGTGAGGGGGCTCGGGGACCCTCAGCCGCCACCTGTCTGGGGCCACCCCTGCACCCATGGGGGTACGGGATTGTCCCCCCCATGGGGGAACGGGGCCCACTTCCCCTTCGCGGAGCCCCAAGCTTCCTCCCGGGGCACGCCTGCACCCTCCTCTCGCACTCACAGCCCCAGCGGCGGGGCCGTGCGCCCGCAGACGCCCTAGACGGAGGGCCGGGGTCCCCGAGAGGGGAGGGCACCCCCTGGAAGCCAGGGACGAGAAGCGACCGCGGCCTCTTCCACAAGCCAGCACCACTCAAAGGGGAAGGGTCCGCACCTGGCCCAGCATTTCTTGATGAGCCCCAGGCCCCGCCCCTGGCCGGAGCCTGACCCCGCCCACCCGACTCTGGCTGCGCACAGGTGCACTTCCTAGGGCCGCCGCTAGGGGGCGTTGGTGAGGGGGCTCGGGGACCCTCAGCCGCCACCTGTCTGGGGCCACCCCTGCACCCATGGGGGTACGGGATTGTCCTCCCCCATGGGGGAACGAGGCCCCCTTCCCCTTGCGGGGCCATAAGCTTCCTCCCGGGGCACGCCTGCACCCTCCTCTCGCACTCACAGCCCCAGCGGCGGGGCCGTGCGCCCGCAGACGCCCTAGACGGAGGGCCGGGGTCCCCGTCAGGTGAGGGCACCCCCTGGAAGCCAGGGACGAGCGGCGACCGCGGCCTCTTCCAAAACGGCAGGCACACAGGCCTGCGCGGCAAAATGCCCCGGGCAACCCAGCACCACTCAAAGGGGAAGGGTCCGCACCTGGCCCAGCAGCTCTTGATGAGCTCCAGGCCCAGCCCCTGGCCGGAGCCTGACCCCGCCCACCCGACTCTGGCTGCGCACAGGTGCACTTCCTAGGGCCGCCGCTAGGGTGCGCTGTTGCAGGGCTCGAGGACCCTGAGCCCCCACCGGGCTGGGGCCACCCCTGCACCCATGGGGGTACGGGATTGTCCTCCCCCATGGGGGAACGGGGCCACCTTCCCCTTGCGGGGCCCAAAGCTTCCTCCCGGGGCACGCCTGCACCCTCCTCTCGCACTCACAGCCCCAGCGGCGGGGCCGTGCGCCCGCAGACGCCCTAGACGGGCGGCCGGGGTCCCCGACAGGTGAGGGCACCCCCTGGAAGCCAGGGACGAGCGGCCTCCGCGGCCTCTTCCAAAACGGCAGGCACACAGGCCTGCGCGGAAATATGCCCCGGTCAAGCCAGCACCACTCAAAGGGGAAGGGTGCGCACCTGGCCCAGCATTTCTTGATGAGCCCCAGGCCCCGCCCCTGGCCGGAACCTGACCCCGCCCACCCGACACTGGCTGCGCACAGGTGCACTTCCTAGGGCCGCCGCTAGGGTGCGCTGTTGCGGGGGCTCAAGGACCCTCAGCCCCCACCGGGCTGGGGCCACCCCTGCACCCATGGGGGTACGGGATTGTCCTCCCCCATGGGGGAACGAGGCCCCCTTCCCCTTGCGGGGCCATAAGCTTCCTCCCGGGGCACGCCTGCACCCTCCTCTCGCACTCACAGCCCCAGCGGCGGGGCCGTGCGCCCGCAGACGCCCTAGACGGAGGGCCGGGGTCCCCGTCAGGGGAGGGCTCCCCCTGGAAGCCAGAGACGAGCGGCGAACGCGGCCTCTTCCAAAACGGCAGGCACACAGGCCTGCGCGGCAAAACGCCCCCGGCAAGGGAGCACCACTCAAAGGGGAAGGGTCCGCACCTGGCCCAGCAGCTCTTGATGAGCCCCAGGCCCCGCCCCTGGCCGGAGCCTGACCCCGCCCACCCGACACTGGCTGCGCAAAGGTGCACTTCCTAGGGCCGCCGCTAGGGGGCGCTGGTGAGGGGGCTCGGGGACCCTCAGCCGCCACCTGTCTGGGGCCACCCCTGCACCCATGGGGGTACGGGATTGTCCCCCCCATGGGGGAACGGGGCCCACTTCCCCTTCGCGGAGCCCCAAGCTTCCTCCCGGGGCACGCCTGCACCCTCCTCTCGCACTCACAGCCCCAGCGGCGGGGCCGTGCGCCCGCAGACGCCCTAGACGGAGGGCCGGGGTCCCCGAGAGGGGAGGGCACCCCCTGGAAGCCAGGGACGAGAAGCGACCGCGGCCTCTTCCACAAGCCAGCACCACTCAAAGGGGAAGGGTCCGCACCTGGCCCAGCATTTCTTGATGAGCCCCAGGCCCCGCCCCTGCCCGGAGCCTGACCCCGCCCACCCGACTCTGGCTGCGCACAGGTGCACTTCCTAGGGCCGCCGCTAGGGGGCGTTGGTGAGGGGGCTCGGGGACCCTCAGCCGCCACCTGTCTGGGGCCACCCCTGCACCCATGGGGGTACGGGATTGTCCTCCCCCATGGGGGAACGAGGCCCCCTTCCCCTTGCGGGGCCATAAGCTTCCTCCCGGGGCACGCCTGCACCCTCCTCTCGCACTCACAGCCCCAGCGGCGGGGCCGTGCGCCCGCAGACGCCCTAGACGGAGGGCCGGGGTCCCCGTCAGGTGAGGGCACCCAATGGAAGCCAGGGACGAGCGGCGACCGCGGCCTCTTCCAAAACGGCAGGCACACAGGCCTGCGCGGCAAAATGCCCCGGGCAACCCAGCACCACTCAAAGGGGAAGGGTCCGCACCTGGCCCAGCAGCTCTTGATGAGCTCCAGGCCCAGCCCCTGGCCGGAGCCTGACCCCGCCCACCCGACTCTGGCTGCGCACAGGTGCACTTCCTAGGGCCGCCGCTAGGGTGCGCTGTTGCAGGGCTCGAGGACCCTGAGCCCCCACCGGGCTGGGGCCACCCCTGCACCCATGGGGGTACGGGATTGTCCTCCCCCATGGGGGAACGGGGCCACCTTCCCCTTGCGGGGCCCAAAGCTTCCTCCCGGGGCACGCCTGCACCCTCCTCTCGCACTCACAGCCCCAGCGGCGGGGCCGTGCGCCCGCAGACGCCCTAGACGGGCGGCCGGGGTCCCCGTCAGGGGAGGGCTCCCCCTGGAAGCCAGGGACGAGCGGCGACCGCGGCCTCTTCGAAAAAAGCAGGCACACAGGCCTGCGCGGCAAAATGCCCCCGGCAAGGGAGCACCACTCAAAGGGGAAGGGTCCGCACCTGGCCCAGCATTTCTTGATGAGCCCCAGGCCCCGCCCCTGGCCGGAGCCTGACCCCGCCCACCCGACTCTGGCTCTGCAGAGGTGCACTTCACAGGGCCGCCGCTAGGGGGCGCTGGTGAGGGGGCTCGGGGACCCAAAGCCCCCACAGGGCTGGGGCCACCCCTGCACCCATGGGGGTACGGGATTGTCCTCCCCCATGGGGGAACGGGGCCCCCTTCCCCTTCGCGGAAGCCCCACCCTTCCTCCCGGGGCACGCCTGCACGCTGCTCTCGCACTCACAGCCCCAGCGGCGGGGCCGTGCGTCCGCAGACGCCCTAGACGGAGGGCCGGGGTCCCCGTCAGGGGAGGTTACCCCCTGGAAGCCAGGGACGAGCGGCGACCGCGGCCTCTTCCAAAACGGTAGGCACACAGGCCTGCGCGGCAAAACGCCCTGGGCAAGCCAGCACCACTCAAAGGGGAAGGGTCCGCACCTGGCCCAGCATTTCTTGATGAGCCCCAGGCCCCGCCCCTGGCCGGAGCCTGAACCCGCCCACCCGACTCTGGCTGCGCAGAGGTGCACTTCACAGGGCCGCCGCTAGGGGCGCTGGTGAGGGGGCACGGGGACCCAAAGCCCCCACCGGGCTGGGGCCACCCTTGCACCCATGGGGGTACGGGATTGTCCTCCCCCAGGTGGGAACGAGGCCCCCTTCCCCTTGCGGGGCCCCAAGCTTCCTCCCGGGGCACGCCTGCACCCTCCTCTCGCATTCACAGCCCCAGCGGCGGGGCTGTGCGCCCGCAGACGCCCTAGACGGACGGCCGGGGTCCCCGTCAGGGGAGGGCTCCCCCTGGAAGCCAGGGACGAGCGGCGACCGCGGCCTCTTCGAAAAAAGCAGGCACACAGGCCTGCGCGGCAAAATGCCCCGGGCAACCCAGCACCACACAAAGGGGAAGGGTCCGCACCTGGCCCAGCAGCTCTTGATGAGCTCCAGGCCCCGCCCCTGGCCGGAGCCTGACCCCGCCCACCCGACTCTGGCTGCGCACAGGTGCACTTCCTAGGGCCGCCGCTAGGGTGCGCTGTTGCAGGGCTCGAGGACCCTGAGCCCCCACCGGGCTGGGGCCACCCCTGCACCCATGGGGGTACGGGATTGTCCTCCCCCATGGGGGAACGGGGCCACCTTCCCCTTGCGGGGCCCAAAGCTTCCTCCCGGGGCACGCCTGCACCCTCCTCTCGCACTCACAGCCCCAGCGGCGGGGCCGTGCGCCCGCAGACGCCCTAGACGGGCGGCCGGGGTCCCCGACAGGTGAGGGCACCCCCTGGAAGCCAGGGACGAGCGGCCTCCGCGGCCTCTTCCAAAACGGCAGGCACACAGGCCTGCGCGGAAATATGCCCCGGTCAAGCCAGCACCACTCAAAGGGGAAGGGTGCGCACCTGGCCCAGCATTTCTTGATGAGCCCCAGGCCCCGCCCCTGGCCGGAGCCTGACCCCGCCCACCCGACTCTGGCTCTGCAGAGGTGCACTTCACAGGGCCGCCGCTAGGGGGCGCTGGTGAGGGGGCTCGGGGACCCAAAGCCCCCACAGGGCTGGGGCCACCCTTGCACCCATGGGGGTACGGGATTGTCCTCCCCCAGGTGGGAACGAGGCCCCCTTCCCCTTGCGGGGCCCCAAGCTTCCTCCCGGGGCACGCCTGCACCCTCCTCTCGCATTCACAGCCCCAGCGGCGGGGCTGTGCGCCCGCAGACGCCCTAGACGGACGGCCGGGGTCCCCGTCAGGGGAGGGCTCCCCCTGGAAGCCAGGGACGAGCGGCGACCGCGGCCTCTTCGAAAAAAGCAGGCACACAGGCCTGCGCGGCAAAATGCCCCGGGCAACCCAGCACCACACAAAGGGGAAGGGTCCGCACCTGGCCCAGCAGCTCTTGATGAGCTCCAGGCCCCGCCCCTGGCCGGAGCCTGACCCCGCCCACCCGACTCTGGCTCTGCAGAGGTGCACTTCACAGGGCCGCCGCTAGGGGGCGCTGGTGAGGGGGCTCGGGGACCCAAAGCCCCCACAGGGCTGGGGCCACCCCTGCACCCATGGGGGTACGGGATTGTCCTCCCCCAAGGGGGAACGGGGCCCCCTTCCCCTTCGCGGAAGCCCCACCCTTCCTCCCGGGGCACGCCTGCACGCTGCTCTCGCACTCACAGCCCCAGCGGCGGGGCCGTGCGTCCGCAGACGCCCTAGACGGAGGGCCGGGGTCCCCGTCAGGGGAGGGCACCCCCTGGAAGCCAGGGACGAGCGGCGACCGCGGCCTCTTCCAAAACGGCAGGCACACAGGCCTGCGAGGCAAAACGCCCCGGGCAAGCCAGCACCACTCAAAGGGGAAGGGTCCGCACCTGGCCCAGCATTTCTTGATGAGCCCCAGGCCCCGCCCCTGGCCGGAGCCTGACCCCGCCCACCCGACTCTGGCTGCGCAAAGGTGCACTTCCTAGGGCCGCCGATAGGGGGCGTTGGTGAGGGGGCTCGGGGACCCTCAGCCCCCACCTGTCTGGGGCCAACCCTGCACCCATGGGGGTACGGGATTGTCCTCCCCCATGGGGGAACGGGGCCCCCTTCCCCTTCGCGGACCCCAAGCTTCCTCCAGGGGCACGCCTGCACCCTCCTCTCGCACTCACAGCCCCAGCGGCGGGGCCGTGCGCCCGCAGACGCCCTAGAGGGACGGCCGCTGTCCCCGTCAGGGGAGGGCACCCCATGGAAACCAGGGACGAGCGGCGACCGCGGCCTCTTCCAAAACGGCAGGCACACAGGCCTGCGCGGCAAAATGCCCCGGGCAACCCAGCACCACTCAAAGGGGAAGGGTCCGCACCTGGCCCAGCAGCTCTTGATGAGCTCCAGGCCCCGCCCCTGGCCGGAGCCTGACCCCGCCCACCCGACTCTGGCTGCGCACAGGTGCACTTCCTAGGGCCGCCGCTAGGGTGCGCTGTTGCAGGGCTCGAGGACCCTGAGCCCCCACCGGGCTGGGGCCACCCCTGCACCCATGGGGGTACGGGATTGTCCTCCCCCATGGGGGAACGGGGCCACCTTCCCCTTGCGGGGCCCAAAGCTTCCTCCCGGGGCACGCCTGCACCCTCCTCTCGCACTCACAGCCCCAGCGGCGGGGCCGTGCGCCCGCAGACGCCCTAGACGGGCGGCCGGGGTCCCCGACAGGTGAGGGCACCCCCTGGAAGCCAGGGACGAGCGGCCTCCGCGGCCTCTTCCAAAACGGCAGGCACACAGGCCTGCGCGGAAATATGCCCCGGTCAAGCCAGCACCACTCAAAGGGGAAGGGTGCGCACCTGGCCCAGCATTTCTTGATGAGCCCCAGGCCCCGCCCCTGGCCGGAACCTGACCCCGCCCACCCGACACTGGCTGCGCACAGGTGCACTTCCTAGGGCCGCCGCTAGGGTGCGCTGTTGCGGGGGCTCAAGGACCCTCAGCCCCCACCGGGCTGGGGCCACCCCTGCACCCATGGGGGTACGGGATTGTCCTCCCCCATGGGGGAACGAGGCCCCCTTCCCCTTGCGGGGCCATAAGCTTCCTCCCGGGGCACGCCTGCACCCTCCTCTCGCACTCACAGCCCCAGCGGCGGGGCCGTGCGCCCGCAGACGCCCTAGACGGAGGGCCGGGGTCCCCGTCAGGGGAGGGCTCCCCCTGGAAGCCAGAGACGAGCGGCGAACGCGGCCTCTTCCAAAACGGCAGGCACACAGGCCTGCGCGGCAAAACGCCCCCGGCAAGGGAGCACCACTCAAAGGGGAAGGGTCCGCACCTGGCCCAGCAGCTCTTGATGAGCCCCAGGCCCCGCCCCTGGCCGGAGCCTGACCCCGCCCACCCGACACTGGCTGCGCAAAGGTGCACTTCCTAGGGCCGCCGCTAGGGGGCGCTGGTGAGGGGGCTCGGGGACCCTCAGCCGCCACCTGTCTGGGGCCACCCCTGCACCCATGGGGGTACGGGATTGTCCTCCCCCATGGGGGAACGGGGCCCACTTCCCCTTGCGGGGCCCAAAGCTTCCTCCCGGGGCACGCCTGCACCCTCCTCTCGCACTCACAGCCCCAGCGGCGGGGCCGTGCGCCCGCAGACGCCCTAGACGGAGGGCCGGGGTCCCCGTCAGGGGAGGGCACCCCATGGAAACCAGGGACGAGCGGCGACCGCGGCCTCTTCCAAAACGGCAGGCACACAGGCCTGCGCGGCAAAATGCCCCGGGCAACCCAGCACCACTCAAAGGGGAAGGGTCCGCACCTGGCCCAGCAGCTCTTGATGAGCTCCAGGCCCCGCCCCTGGCCGGAGTTGACCCCGCCCACCCGACTCTGGCTGCGCACAGGTGCACTTCCTAGTGCCGCCGCTAGGGTGCGCTGTTGCAGGGCTCGAGGACCCTGAGCCCCCACCGGGCTGGGGCCACCCCTGCACCCATGGGGGTACGGGATTGTCCTCCCCCATGGGGGAACGAGGCCACCTTCCCCTTGCGGGGCCCAAAGCTTCCTCCCGGGGCACGCCTGCACCCTCCTCTCGCACTCACAGCCCCAGCGGCGGGGCCGTGCGCCCGCAGACGCCCTAGACGGAGGGCCGGGGTCCCCGTCAGGGGAGGGCACCCCCTGGAAGCCAGGGACGAGCGGCGACCGCGGCCTCTTCCACAAGCCAGCACCACTCAAAGGGGAAGGGTCCGCACCTGGCCCAGCATTTCTTGATGAGCCCCAGGCCCCGCCCCTGGCCGGAGCCTGACCCCGCCCACCCGACTCTGGCTGCGCAAAGGTGCACTTCCTAGGGCCGCCGATAGGGGGCGTTGTTGAGGGGGCTCGGGGACCATCAGCCCCCACCTGTCTGGGGCCAACCCTGCACCCATGGGGGTACGGGATTGTCCTCCCCCATGGGGGAACGGGGCCCCCTTCCCCTTCGCGGAGCCCCAAGCTTCCTCCAGGGGCACGCCTGCACCCTCCTCTCGCACTCACAGCCCCAGCGGCGGGGCCGTGCGCCCGCAGACGCCCTAGAGGGACGGCCGCTGTCCCCGTCAGGGGAGGGCACCCCATGGAAACCAGGGACGAGCGGCGACCGCGGCCTCTTCCAAAACGGCAGGCACACAGGCCTGCGCGGCAAAATGCCCCGGGCAACCCAGCACCACTCAAAGGGGAAGGGTCCGCACCTGGCCCAGCAGCTCTTGATGAGCTCCAGGCCCCGCCCCTGGCCGGAGCCTGACCCCGCCCACCCGACTCTGGCTGCGCACAGGTGCACTTCCTAGGGCCGCCGCTAGGGTGCGCTGTTGCAGGGCTCGAGGACCCTGAGCCCCCACCGGGCTGGGGCCACCCCTGCACCCATGGGGGTACGGGATTGTCCTCCCCCATGGGGGAACGGGGCCACCTTCCCCTTGCGGGGCCCAAAGCTTCCTCCCGGGGCACGCCTGCACCCTCCTCTCGCACTCACAGCCCCAGCGGCGGGGCCGTGCGCCCGCAGACGCCCTAGACGGGCGGCCGGGGTCCCCGACAGGTGAGGGCACCCCCTGGAAGCCAGGGACGAGCGGCCTCCGCGGCCTCTTCCAAAACGGCAGGCACACAGGCCTGCGCGGAAATATGCCCCGGTCAAGCCAGCACCACTCAAAGGGGAAGGGTGCGCACCTGGCCCAGCATTTCTTGATGAGCCCCAGGCCCCGCCCCTGGCCGGAACCTGACCCCGCCCACCCGACACTGGCTGCGCACAGGTGCACTTCCTAGGGCCGCCGCTAGGGTGCGCTGTTGCGGGGGCTCAAGGACCCTCAGCCCCCACCGGGCTGGGGCCACCCCTGCACCCATGGGGGTACGGGATTGTCCTCCCCCATGGGGGAACGAGGCCCCCTTCCCCTTGCGGGGCCATAAGCTTCCTCCCGGGGCACGCCTGCACCCTCCTCTCGCACTCACAGCCCCAGCGGCGGGGCCGTGCGCCCGCAGACGCCCTAGACGGAGGGCCGGGGTCCCCGTCAGGGGAGGGCTCCCCCTGGAAGCCAGAGACGAGCGGCGAACGCGGCCTCTTCCAAAACGGCAGGCACACAGGCCTGCGCGGCAAAACGCCCCCGGCAAGGGAGCACCACTCAAAGGGGAAGGGTCCGCACCTGGCCCAGCAGCTCTTGATGAGCCCCAGGCCCCGCCCCTGGCCGGAGCCTGACCCCGCCCACCCGACACTGGCTGCGCAAAGGTGCACTTCCTAGGGCCGCCGCTAGGGGGCGCTGGTGAGGGGGCTCGGGGACCCTCAGCCGCCACCTGTCTGGGGCCACCCCTGCACCCATGGGGGTACGGGATTGTCCCCCCCATGGGGGAACGGGGCCCACTTCCCCTTCGCGGAGCCCCAAGCTTCCTCCCGGGGCACGCCTGCACCCTCCTCTCGCACTCACAGCCCCAGCGGCGGGGCCGTGCGCCCGCAGACGCCCTAGACGGAGGGCCGGGGTCCCCGAGAGGGGAGGGCACCCCCTGGAAGCCAGGGACGAGAAGCGACCGCGGCCTCTTCCACAAGCCAGCACCACTCAAAGGGGAAGGGTCCGCACCTGGCCCAGCATTTCTTGATGAGCCCCAGGCCCCGCCCCTGCCCGGAGCCTGACCCCGCCCACCCGACTCTGGCTGCGCACAGGTGCACTTCCTAGGGCCGCCGCTAGGGGGCGTTGGTGAGGGGGCTCGGGGACCCTCAGCCGCCACCTGTCTGGGGCCACCCCTGCACCCATGGGGGTACGGGATTGTCCTCCCCCATGGGGGAACGAGGCCCCCTTCCCCTTGCGGGTCCATAAGCTTCCTCCCGGGGCACGCCTGCACCCTCCTCTCGCACTCACAGCCCCAGCGGCGGGGCCGTGCGCCCGCAGACGCCCTAGACGGAGGGCCGGGGTCCCCGTCAGGTGAGGGCACCCCCTGGAAGCCAGGGACGAGCGGCGACCGCGGCCTCTTCCAAAACGGCAGGCACACAGGCCTGCGCGGCAAAATGCCCCGGGCAACCCAGCACCACTCAAAGGGGAAGGGTCCGCACCTGGCCCAGCAGCTCTTGATGAGCTCCAGGCCCAGCCCCTGGCCGGAGCCTGACCCCGCCCACCCGACTCTGGCTGCGCACAGGTGCACTTCCTAGGGCCGCCGCTAGGGTGCGCTGTTGCAGGGCTCGAGGACCCTGAGCCCCCACCGGGCTGGGGCCACCCCTGCACCCATGGGGGTACGGGATTGTCCTCCCCCATGGGGGAACGGGGCCACCTTCCCCTTGCGGGGCCCAAAGCTTACTCCCGGGGCACGCCTGCACCCTCCTCTCGCACTCACAGCCCCAGCGGCGGGGCCGTGCGCCCGCAGACGCCCTAGACGGGCGGCCGGGGTCCCCGTCAGGGGAGGGCTCCCCCTGGAAGCCAGGGACGAGCGGCGACCGCGGCCTCTTCGAAAAAAGCAGGCACACAGGCCTGCGCGGCAAAATGCCCCCGGCAAGGGAGCACCACTCAAAGGGGAAGGGTCCGCACCTGGCCCAGCATTTCTTGATGAGCCCCAGGCCCCGCCCCTGGCCGGAGCCTGACCCCGCCCACCCGACTCTGGCTCTGCAGAGGTGCACTTCACAGGGCCGCCGCTAGGGGGCGCTGGTGAGGGGGCTCGGGGACCCAAAGCCCCCACAGGGCTGGGGCCACCCCTGCACCCATGGGGGTACGGGATTGTCCTCCCCCATGGGGGAACGGGGCCCCCTTCCCCTTCGCGGAAGCCCCACCCTTCCTCCCGGGGCACGCCTGCACGCTGCTCTCGCACTCACAGCCCCAGCGGCGGGGCCGTGCGTCCGCAGACGCCCTAGACGGAGGGCCGGGGTCCCCGTCAGGGGAGGTTACCCCCTGGAAGCCAGGGACGAGCGGCGACCGCGGCCTCTTCGAAAAAAGCAGGCACACAGGCCTGCGCGGCAAAATGCCCCGGGCAACCCAGCACCACACAAAGGGGAAGGGTCCGCACCTGGCCCAGCAGCTCTTGATGAGCTCCAGGCCCCGCCCCTGGCCGGAGCCTGACCCCGCCCACCCGACTCTGGCTGCGCACAGGTGCACTTCCTAGGGCCGCCGCTAGGGTGCGCTGTTGCAGGGCTCGAGGACCCTGAGCCCCCACCGGGCTGGGGCCACCCCTGCACCCATGGGGGTACGGGATTGTCCTCCCCCATGGGGGAACGGGGCCACCTTCCCCTTGCGGGGCCCAAAGCTTCCTCCCGGGGCACGCCTGCACCCTCCTCTCGCACTCACAGCCCCAGCGGCGGGGCCGTGCGCCCGCAGACGCCCTAGACGGGCGGCCGGGGTCCCCGACAGGTGAGGGCACCCCCTGGAAGCCAGGGACGAGCGGCCTCCGCGGCCTCTTCCAAAACGGCAGGCACACAGGCCTGCGCGGAAATATGCCCCGGTCAAGCCAGCACCACTCAAAGGGGAAGGGTGCGCACCTGGCCCAGCATTTCTTGATGAGCCCCAGGCCCCGCCCCTGGCCGGAGCCTGACCCCGCCCACCCGACTCTGGCTCTGCAGAGGTGCACTTCACAGGGCCGCCGCTAGGGGGCGCTGGTGAGGGGGCTCGGGGACCCAAAGCCCCCACAGGGCTGGGGCCACCCTTGCACCCATGGGGGTACGGGATTGTCCTCCCCCAGGTGGGAACGAGGCCCCCTTCCCCTTGCGGGGCCCCAAGCTTCCTCCCGGGGCACGCCTGCACCCTCCTCTCGCATTCACAGCCCCAGCGGCGGGGCTGTGCGCCCGCAGACGCCCTAGACGGACGGCCGGGGTCCCCGTCAGGGGAGGGCTCCCCCTGGAAGCCAGGGACGAGCGGCGACCGCGGCCTCTTCGAAAAAAGCAGGCACACAGGCCTGCGCGGCAAAATGCCCCGGGCAACCCAGCACCACACAAAGGGGAAGGGTCCGCACCTGGCCCAGCAGCTCTTGATGAGCTCCAGGCCCCGCCCCTGGCCGGAGCCTGACCCCGCCCACCCGACTCTGGCTCTGCAGAGGTGCACTTCACAGGGCCGCCGCTAGGGGGCGCTGGTGAGGGGGCTCGGGGACCCAAAGCCCCCACAGGGCTGGGGCCACCCCTGCACCCATGGGGGTACGGGATTGTCCTCCCCCAAGGGGGAACGGGGCCCCCTTCCCCTTCGCGGAAGCCCCACCCTTCCTCCCGGGGCACGCCTGCACGCTGCTCTCGCACTCACAGCCCCAGCGGCGGGGCCGTGCGTCCGCAGACGCCCTAGACGGAGGGCCGGGGTCCCCGTCAGGGGAGGGCACCCCCTGGAAGCCAGGGACGAGCGGCGACCGCGGCCTCTTCCAAAACGGCAGGCACACAGGCCTGCGAGGCAAAACGCCCCGGGCAAGCCAGCACCACTCAAAGGGGAAGGGTCCGCACCTGGCCCAGCATTTCTTGATGAGCCCCAGGCCCCGCCCCTGGCCGGAGCCTGACCCCGCCCACCCGACTCTGGCTGCGCAAAGGTGCACTTCCTAGGGCCGCCGATAGGGGGCGTTGGTGAGGGGGCTCGGGGACCATCAGCCCCCACCTGTCTGGGGCCAACCCTGCACCCATGGGGGTACGGGATTGTCCTCCCCCATGGGGGAACGGGGCCCCCTTCCCCTTCGCGGACCCCAAGCTTCCTCCAGGGGCACGCCTGCACCCTCCTCTCGCACTCACAGCCCCAGCGGCGGGGCCGTGCGCCCGCAGACGCCCTAGAGGGACGGCCGCTGTCCCCGTCAGGGGAGGGCACCCCATGGAAACCAGGGACGAGCGGCGACCGCGGCCTCTTCCAAAACGGCAGGCACACAGGCCTGCGCGGCAAAATGCCCCGGGCAACCCAGCACCACTCAAAGGGGAAGGGTCCGCACCTGGCCCAGCAGCTCTTGATGAGCTCCAGGCCCCGCCCCTGGCCGGAGCCTGACCCCGCCCACCCGACTCTGGCTGCGCACAGGTGCACTTCCTAGGGCCGCCGCTAGGGTGCGCTGTTGCAGGGCTCGAGGACCCTGAGCCCCCACCGGGCTGGGGCCACCCCTGCACCCATGGGGGTACGGGATTGTCCTCCCCCATGGGGGAACGGGGCCACCTTCCCCTTGCGGGGCCCAAAGCTTCCTCCCGGGGCACGCCTGCACCCTCCTCTCGCACTCACAGCCCCAGCGGCGGGGCCGTGCGCCCGCAGACGCCCTAGACGGGCGGCCGGGGTCCCCGACAGGTGAGGGCACCCCCTGGAAGCCAGGGACGAGCGGCCTCCGCGGCCTCTTCCAAAACGGCAGGCACACAGGCCTGCGCGGAAATATGCCCCGGTCAAGCCAGCACCACTCAAAGGGGAAGGGTGCGCACCTGGCCCAGCATTTCTTGATGAGCCCCAGGCCCCGCCCCTGGCCGGAACCTGACCCCGCCCACCCGACACTGGCTGCGCACAGGTGCACTTCCTAGGGCCGCCGCTAGGGTGCGCTGTTGCGGGGGCTCAAGGACCCTCAGCCCCCACCGGGCTGGGGCCACCCCTGCACCCATGGGGGTACGGGATTGTCCTCCCCCATGGGGGAACGAGGCCCCCTTCCCCTTGCGGGGCCATAAGCTTCCTCCCGGGGCACGCCTGCACCCTCCTCTCGCACTCACAGCCCCAGCGGCGGGGCCGTGCGCCCGCAGACGCCCTAGACGGAGGGCCGGGGTCCCCGTCAGGGGAGGGCTCCCCCTGGAAGCCAGAGACGAGCGGCGAACGCGGCCTCTTCCAAAACGGCAGGCACACAGGCCTGCGCGGCAAAACGCCCCCGGCAAGGGAGCACCACTCAAAGGGGAAGGGTCCGCACCTGGCCCAGCAGCTCTTGATGAGCCCCAGGCCCCGCCCCTGGCCGGAGCCTGACCCCGCCCACCCGACACTGGCTGCGCAAAGGTGCACTTCCTAGGGCCGCCGCTAGGGGGCGCTGGTGAGGGGGCTCGGGGACCCTCAGCCGCCACCTGTCTGGGGCCACCCCTGCACCCATGGGGGTACGGGATTGTCCCCCCCATGGGGGAACGGGGCCCACTTCCCCTTGCGGGGCCCAAAGCTTCCTCCCGGGGCACGCCTGCACCCTCCTCTCGCACTCACAGCCCCAGCGGCGGGGCCGTGCGCCCGCAGACGCCCTAGACGGAGGGCCGGGGTCCCCGTCAGGGGAGGGCACCCCATGGAAACCAGGGACGAGCGGCGACCGCGGCCTCTTCCAAAACGGCAGGCACACAGGCCTGCGCGGCAAAATGCCCCGGGCAACCCAGCACCACTCAAAGGGGAAGGGTCCGCACCTGGCCCAGCAGCTCTTGATGAGCTCCAGGCCCCGCCCCTGGCCGGAGTTGACCCCGCCCACCCGACTCTGGCTGCGCACAGGTGCACTTCCTAGTGCCGCCGCTAGGGTGCGCTGTTGCAGGGCTCGAGGACCCTGAGCCCCCACCGGGCTGGGGCCACCCCTGCACCCATGGGGGTACGGGATTGTCCTCCCCCATGGGGGAACGAGGCCACCTTCCCCTTGCGGGGCCCAAAGCTTCCTCCCGGGGCACGCCTGCACCCTCCTCTCGCACTCACAGCCCCAGCGGCGGGGCCGTGCGCCCGCAGACGCCCTAGACGGAGGGCCGGGGTCCCCGTCAGGGGAGGGCACCCCCTGGAAGCCAGGGACGAGCGGCGACCGCGGCCTCTTCCACAAGCCAGCACCACTCAAAGGGGAAGGGTCCGCACCTGGCCCAGCATTTCTTGATGAGCCCCAGGCCCCGCCCCTGGCCGGAGCCTGACCCCGCCCACCCGACTCTGGCTGCGCAAAGGTGCACTTCCTAGGGCCGCCGATAGGGGGCGTTGTTGAGGGGGCTCGGGGACCATCAGCCCCCACCTGTCTGGGGCCAACCCTGCACCCATGGGGGTACGGGATTGTCCTCCCCCATGGGGGAACGGGGCCCCCTTCCCCTTCGCGGAGCCCCAAGCTTCCTCCAGGGGCACGCCTGCACCCTCCTCTCGCACTCACAGCCCCAGCGGCGGGGCCGTGCGCCCGCAGACGCCCTAGAGGGACGGCCGCTGTCCCCGTCAGGGGAGGGCACCCCATGGAAACCAGGGACGAGCGGCGACCGCGGCCTCTTCCAAAACGGCAGGCACACAGGCCTGCGCGGCAAAATGCCCCGGGCAACCCAGCACCACTCAAAGGGGAAGGGTCCGCACCTGGCCCAGCAGCTCTTGATGAGCTCCAGGCCCCGCCCCTGGCCGGAGCCTGACCCCGCCCACCCGACTCTGGCTGCGCACAGGTGCACTTCCTAGGGCCGCCGCTAGGGTGCGCTGTTGCAGGGCTCGAGGACCCTGAGCCCCCACCGGGCTGGGGCCACCCCTGCACCCATGGGGGTACGGGATTGTCCTCCCCCATGGGGGAACGGGGCCACCTTCCCCTTGCGGGGCCCAAAGCTTCCTCCCGGGGCACGCCTGCACCCTCCTCTCGCACTCACAGCCCCAGCGGCGGGGCCGTGCGCCCGCAGACGCCCTAGACGGGCGGCCGGGGTCCCCGACAGGTGAGGGCACCCCCTGGAAGCCAGGGACGAGCGGCCTCCGCGGCCTCTTCCAAAACGGCAGGCACACAGGCCTGCGCGGAAATATGCCCCGGTCAAGCCAGCACCACTCAAAGGGGAAGGGTGCGCACCTGGCCCAGCATTTCTTGATGAGCCCCAGGCCCCGCCCCTGGCCGGAACCTGACCCCGCCCACCCGACACTGGCTGCGCACAGGTGCACTTCCTAGGGCCGCCGCTAGGGTGCGCTGTTGCGGGGGCTCAAGGACCCTCAGCCCCCACCGGGCTGGGGCCACCCCTGCACCCATGGGGGTACGGGATTGTCCTCCCCCATGGGGGAACGAGGCCCCCTTCCCCTTGCGGGGCCATAAGCTTCCTCCCGGGGCACGCCTGCACCCTCCTCTCGCACTCACAGCCCCAGCGGCGGGGCCGTGCGCCCGCAGACGCCCTAGACGGAGGGCCGGGGTCCCCGTCAGGGGAGGGCTCCCCCTGGAAGCCAGAGACGAGCGGCGAACGCGGCCTCTTCCAAAACGGCAGGCACACAGGCCTGCGCGGCAAAACGCCCCCGGCAAGGGAGCACCACTCAAAGGGGAAGGGTCCGCACCTGGCCCAGCAGCTCTTGATGAGCCCCAGGCCCCGCCCCTGGCCGGAGCCTGACCCCGCCCACCCGACACTGGCTGCGCAAAGGTGCACTTCCTAGGGCCGCCGCTAGGGGGCGCTGGTGAGGGGGCTCGGGGACCCTCAGCCGCCACCTGTCTGGGGCCACCCCTGCACCCATGGGGGTACGGGATTGTCCCCCCCATGGGGGAACGGGGCCCACTTCCCCTTGCGGGGCCCAAAGCTTCCTCCCGGGGCACGCCTGCACCCTCCTCTCGCACTCACAGCCCCAGCGGCGGGGCCGTGCGCCCGCAGACGCCCTAGACGGAGGGCCGGGGTCCCCGTCAGGGGAGGGCACCCCATGGAAACCAGGGACGAGCGGCGACCGCGGCCTCTTCCAAAACGGCAGGCACACAGGCCTGCGCGGCAAAATGCCCCGGGCAACCCAGCACCACTCAAAGGGGAAGGGTCCGCACCTGGCCCAGCAGCTCTTGATGAGCTCCAGGCCCCGCCCCTGGCCGGAGTTGACCCCGCCCACCCGACTCTGGCTGCGCACAGGTGCACTTCCTAGTGCCGCCGCTAGGGTGCGCTGTTGCAGGGCTCGAGGACCCTGAGCCCCCACCGGGCTGGGGCCACCCCTGCACCCATGGGGGTACGGGATTGTCCTCCCCCATGGGGGAACGAGGCCACCTTCCCCTTGCGGGGCCCAAAGCTTCCTCCCGGGGCACGCCTGCACCCTCCTCTCGCACTCACAGCCCCAGCGGCGGGGCCGTGCGCCCGCAGACGCCCTAGACGGAGGGCCGGGGTCCCCGTCAGGGGAGGGCACCCCCTGGAAGCCAGGGACGAGCGGCGACCGCGGCCTCTTCCACAAGCCAGCACCACTCAAAGGGGAAGGGTCCGCACCTGGCCCAGCATTTCTTGATGAGCCCCAGGCCCCGCCCCTGGCCGGAGCCTGACCCCGCCCACCCGACTCTGGCTGCGCAAAGGTGCACTTCCTAGGGCCGCCGATAGGGGGCGTTGTTGAGGGGGCTCGGGGACCATCAGCCCCCACCTGTCTGGGGCCAACCCTGCACCCATGGGGGTACGGGATTGTCCTCCCCCATGGGGGAACGGGGCCCCCTTCCCCTTCGCGGAGCCCCAAGCTTCCTCCAGGGGCACGCCTGCACCCTCCTCTCGCACTCACAGCCCCAGCGGCGGGGCCGTGCGCCCGCAGACGCCCTAGAGGGACGGCCGCTGTCCCCGTCAGGGGAGGGCACCCCATGGAAACCAGGGACGAGCGGCGACCGCGGCCTCTTCCAAAACGGCAGGCACACAGGCCTGCGCGGCAAAATGCCCCGGGCAACCCAGCACCACTCAAAGGGGAAGGGTCCGCACCTGGCCCAGCAGCTCTTGATGAGCTCCAGGCCCCGCCCCTGGCCGGAGCCTGACCCCGCCCACCCGACTCTGGCTGCGCACAGGTGCACTTCCTAGGGCCGCCGCTAGGGTGCGCTGTTGCAGGGCTCGAGGACCCTGAGCCCCCACCGGGCTGGGGCCACCCCTGCACCCATGGGGGTACGGGATTGTCCTCCCCCATGGGGGAACGGGGCCACCTTCCCCTTGCGGGGCCCAAAGCTTCCTCCCGGGGCACGCCTGCACCCTCCTCTCGCACTCACAGCCCCAGCGGCGGGGCCGTGCGCCCGCAGACGCCCTAGACGGGCGGCCGGGGTCCCCGACAGGTGAGGGCACCCCCTGGAAGCCAGGGACGAGCGGCCTCCGCGGCCTCTTCCAAAACGGCAGGCACACAGGCCTGCGCGGAAATATGCCCCGGTCAAGCCAGCACCACTCAAAGGGGAAGGGTGCGCACCTGGCCCAGCATTTCTTGATGAGCCCCAGGCCCCGCCCCTGGCCGGAACCTGACCCCGCCCACCCGACACTGGCTGCGCACAGGTGCACTTCCTAGGGCCGCCGCTAGGGTGCGCTGTTGCGGGGGCTCAAGGACCCTCAGCCCCCACCGGGCTGGGGCCACCCCTGCACCCATGGGGGTACGGGATTGTCCTCCCCCATGGGGGAACGAGGCCCCCTTCCCCTTGCGGGGCCATAAGCTTCCTCCCGGGGCACGCCTGCACCCTCCTCTCGCACTCACAGCCCCAGCGGCGGGGCCGTGCGCCCGCAGACGCCCTAGACGGAGGGCCGGGGTCCCCGTCAGGGGAGGGCTCCCCCTGGAAGCCAGAGACGAGCGGCGAACGCGGCCTCTTCCAAAACGGCAGGCACACAGGCCTGCGCGGCAAAACGCCCCCGGCAAGGGAGCACCACTCAAAGGGGAAGGGTCCGCACCTGGCCCAGCAGCTCTTGATGAGCCCCAGGCCCCGCCCCTGGCCGGAGCCTGACCCCGCCCACCCGACACTGGCTGCGCAAAGGTGCACTTCCTAGGGCCGCCGCTAGGGGGCGCTGGTGAGGGGGCTCGGGGACCCTCAGCCGCCACCTGTCTGGGGCCACCCCTGCACCCATGGGGGTACGGGATTGTCCCCCCCATGGGGGAACGGGGCCCACTTCCCCTTCGCGGAGCCCCAAGCTTCCTCCCGGGGCACGCCTGCACCCTCCTCTCGCACTCACAGCCCCAGCGGCGGGGCCGTGCGCCCGCAGACGCCCTAGACGGAGGGCCGGGGTCCCCGAGAGGGGAGGGCACCCCCTGGAAGCCAGGGACGAGAAGCGACCGCGGCCTCTTCCACAAGCCAGCACCACTCAAAGGGGAAGGGTCCGCACCTGGCCCAGCATTTCTTGATGAGCCCCAGGCCCCGCCCCTGGCCGGAGCCTGACCCCGCCCACCCGACTCTGGCTGCGCACAGGTGCACTTCCTAGGGCCGCCGCTAGGGGGCGTTGGTGAGGGGGCTCGGGGACCCTCAGCCGCCACCTGTCTGGGGCCACCCCTGCACCCATGGGGGTACGGGATTGTCCTCCCCCATGGGGGAACGAGGCCCCCTTCCCCTTGCGGGGCCATAAGCTTCCTCCCGGGGCACGCCTGCACCCTCCTCTCGCACTCACAGCCCCAGCGGCGGGGCCGTGCGCCCGCAGACGCCCTAGACGGAGGGCCGGGGTCCCCGTCAGGTGAGGGCACCCCCTGGAAGCCAGGGACGAGCGGCGACCGCGGCCTCTTCCAAAACGGCAGGCACACAGGCCTGCGCGGCAAAATGCCCCGGGCAACCCAGCACCACTCAAAGGGGAAGGGTCCGCACCTGGCCCAGCAGCTCTTGATGAGCTCCAGGCCCAGCCCCTGGCCGGAGCCTGACCCCGCCCACCCGACTCTGGCTGCGCACAGGTGCACTTCCTAGGGCCGCCGCTAGGGTGCGCTGTTGCAGGGCTCGAGGACCCTGAGCCCCCACCGGGCTGGGGCCACCCCTGCACCCATGGGGGTACGGGATTGTCCTCCCCCATGGGGGAACGGGGCCACCTTCCCCTTGCGGGGCCCAAAGCTTCCTCCCGGGGCACGCCTGCACCCTCCTCTCGCACTCACAGCCCCAGCGGCGGGGCCGTGCGCCCGCAGACGCCCTAGACGGGCGGCCGGGGTCCCCGTCAGGGGAGGGCTCCCCCTGGAAGCCAGGGACGAGCGGCGACCGCGGCCTCTTCGAAAAAAGCAGGCACACAGGCCTGCGCGGCAAAATGCCCCCGGCAAGGGAGCACCACTCAAAGGGGAAGGGTCCGCACCTGGCCCAGCATTTCTTGATGAGCCCCAGGCCCCGCCCCTGGCCGGAGCCTGACCCCGCCCACCCGACTCTGGCTCTGCAGAGGTGCACTTCACAGGGCCGCCGCTAGGGGGCGCTGGTGAGGGGGCTCGGGGACCCAAAGCCCCCACAGGGCTGGGGCCACCCCTGCACCCATGGGGGTACGGGATTGTCCTCCCCCATGGGGGAACGGGGCCCCCTTCCCCTTCGCGGAAGCCCCACCCTTCCTCCCGGGGCACGCCTGCACGCTGCTCTCGCACTCACAGCCCCAGCGGCGGGGCCGTGCGTCCGCAGACGCCCTAGACGGAGGGCCGGGGTCCCCGTCAGGGGAGGTTACCCCCTGGAAGCCAGGGACGAGCGGCGACCGCGGCCTCTTCCAAAACGGTAGGCACACAGGCCTGCGCGGCAAAACGCCCTGGGCAAGCCAGCACCACTCAAAGGGGAAGGGTCCGCACCTGGCCCAGCATTTCTTGATGAGCCCCAGGCCCCGCCCCTGGCCGGAGCCTGAACCCGCCCACCCGACTCTGGCTGCGCAGAGGTGCACTTCACAGGGCCGCCGCTAGGGGCGCTGGTGAGGGGGCACGGGGACCCAAAGCCCCCACCGGGCTGGGGCCACCCTTGCACCCATGGGGGTACGGGATTGTCCTCCCCCAGGTGGGAACGAGGCCCCCTTCCCCTTGCGGGGCCCCAAGCTTCCTCCCGGGGCACGCCTGCACCCTCCTCTCGCATTCACAGCCCCAGCGGCGGGGCTGTGCGCCCGCAGACGCCCTAGACGGACGGCCGGGGTCCCCGTCAGGGGAGGGCTCCCCCTGGAAGCCAGGGACGAGCGGCGACCGCGGCCTCTTCGAAAAAAGCAGGCACACAGGCCTGCGCGGCAAAATGCCCCGGGCAACCCAGCACCACACAAAGGGGAAGGGTCCGCACCTGGCCCAGCAGCTCTTGATGAGCTCCAGGCCCCGCCCCTGGCCGGAGCCTGACCCCGCCCACCCGACTCTGGCTGCGCACAGGTGCACTTCCTAGGGCCGCCGCTAGGGTGCGCTGTTGCAGGGCTCGAGGACCCTGAGCCCCCACCGGGCTGGGGCCACCCCTGCACCCATGGGGGTACGGGATTGTCCTCCCCCATGGGGGAACGGGGCCACCTTCCCCTTGCGGGGCCCAAAGCTTCCTCCCGGGGCACGCCTGCACCCTCCTCTCGCACTCACAGCCCCAGCGGCGGGGCCGTGCGCCCGCAGACGCCCTAGACGGGCGGCCGGGGTCCCCGACAGGTGAGGGCACCCCCTGGAAGCCAGGGACGAGCGGCCTCCGCGGCCTCTTCCAAAACGGCAGGCACACAGGCCTGCGCGGAAATATGCCCCGGTCAAGCCAGCACCACTCAAAGGGGAAGGGTGCGCACCTGGCCCAGCATTTCTTGATGAGCCCCAGGCCCCGCCCCTGGCCGGAGCCTGACCCCGCCCACCCGACTCTGGCTCTGCAGAGGTGCACTTCACAGGGCCGCCGCTAGGGGGCGCTGGTGAGGGGGCTCGGGGACCCAAAGCCCCCACAGGGCTGGGGCCACCCTTGCACCCATGGGGGTACGGGATTGTCCTCCCCCAGGTGGGAACGAGGCCCCCTTCCCCTTGCGGGGCCCCAAGCTTCCTCCCGGGGCACGCCTGCACCCTCCTCTCGCATTCACAGCCCCAGCGGCGGGGCTGTGCGCCCGCAGACGCCCTAGACGGACGGCCGGGGTCCCCGTCAGGGGAGGGCTCCCCCTGGAAGCCAGGGACGAGCGGCGACCGCGGCCTCTTCGAAAAAAGCAGGCACACAGGCCTGCGCGGCAAAATGCCCCGGGCAACCCAGCACCACACAAAGGGGAAGGGTCCGCACCTGGCCCAGCAGCTCTTGATGAGCTCCAGGCCCCGCCCCTGGCCGGAGCCTGACCCCGCCCACCCGACTCTGGCTCTGCAGAGGTGCACTTCACAGGGCCGCCGCTAGGGGGCGCTGGTGAGGGGGCTCGGGGACCCAAAGCCCCCACAGGGCTGGGGCCACCCCTGCACCCATGGGGGTACGGGATTGTCCTCCCCCAAGGGGGAACGGGGCCCCCTTCCCCTTCGCGGAAGCCCCACCCTTCCTCCCGGGGCACGCCTGCACGCTGCTCTCGCACTCACAGCCCCAGCGGCGGGGCCGTGCGTCCGCAGACGCCCTAGACGGAGGGCCGGGGTCCCCGTCAGGGGAGGGCACCCCCTGGAAGCCAGGGACGAGCGGCGACCGCGGCCTCTTCCAAAACGGCAGGCACACAGGCCTGCGAGGCAAAACGCCCCGGGCAAGCCAGCACCACTCAAAGGGGAAGGGTCCGCACCTGGCCCAGCATTTCTTGATGAGCCCCAGGCCCCGCCCCTGGCCGGAGCCTGACCCCGCCCACCCGACTCTGGCTGCGCAAAGGTGCACTTCCTAGGGCCGCCGATAGGGGGCGTTGGTGAGGGGGCTCGGGGACCCTCAGCCCCCACCTGTCTGGGGCCAACCCTGCACCCATGGGGGTACGGGATTGTCCTCCCCCATGGGGGAACGGGGCCCCCTTCCCCTTCGCGGACCCCAAGCTTCCTCCAGGGGCACGCCTGCACCCTCCTCTCGCACTCACAGCCCCAGCGGCGGGGCCGTGCGCCCGCAGACGCCCTAGAGGGACGGCCGCTGTCCCCGTCAGGGGAGGGCACCCCATGGAAACCAGGGACGAGCGGCGACCGCGGCCTCTTCCAAAACGGCAGGCACACAGGCCTGCGCGGCAAAATGCCCCGGGCAACCCAGCACCACTCAAAGGGGAAGGGTCCGCACCTGGCCCAGCAGCTCTTGATGAGCTCCAGGCCCCGCCCCTGGCCGGAGCCTGACCCCGCCCACCCGACTCTGGCTGCGCACAGGTGCACTTCCTAGGGCCGCCGCTAGGGTGCGCTGTTGCAGGGCTCGAGGACCCTGAGCCCCCACCGGGCTGGGGCCACCCCTGCACCCATGGGGGTACGGGATTGTCCTCCCCCATGGGGGAACGGGGCCACCTTCCCCTTGCGGGGCCCAAAGCTTCCTCCCGGGGCACGCCTGCACCCTCCTCTCGCACTCACAGCCCCAGCGGCGGGGCCGTGCGCCCGCAGACGCCCTAGACGGGCGGCCGGGGTCCCCGACAGGTGAGGGCACCCCCTGGAAGCCAGGGACGAGCGGCCTCCGCGGCCTCTTCCAAAACGGCAGGCACACAGGCCTGCGCGGAAATATGCCCCGGTCAAGCCAGCACCACTCAAAGGGGAAGGGTGCGCACCTGGCCCAGCATTTCTTGATGAGCCCCAGGCCCCGCCCCTGGCCGGAACCTGACCCCGCCCACCCGACACTGGCTGCGCACAGGTGCACTTCCTAGGGCCGCCGCTAGGGTGCGCTGTTGCGGGGGCTCAAGGACCCTCAGCCCCCACCGGGCTGGGGCCACCCCTGCACCCATGGGGGTACGGGATTGTCCTCCCCCATGGGGGAACGAGGCCCCCTTCCCCTTGCGGGGCCATAAGCTTCCTCCCGGGGCACGCCTGCACCCTCCTCTCGCACTCACAGCCCCAGCGGCGGGGCCGTGCGCCCGCAGACGCCCTAGACGGAGGGCCGGGGTCCCCGTCAGGGGAGGGCTCCCCCTGGAAGCCAGAGACGAGCGGCGAACGCGGCCTCTTCCAAAACGGCAGGCACACAGGCCTGCGCGGCAAAACGCCCCCGGCAAGGGAGCACCACTCAAAGGGGAAGGGTCCGCACCTGGCCCAGCAGCTCTTGATGAGCCCCAGGCCCCGCCCCTGGCCGGAGCCTGACCCCGCCCACCCGACACTGGCTGCGCAAAGGTGCACTTCCTAGGGCCGCCGCTAGGGGGCGCTGGTGAGGGGGCTCGGGGACCCTCAGCCGCCACCTGTCTGGGGCCACCCCTGCACCCATGGGGGTACGGGATTGTCCCCCCCATGGGGGAACGGGGCCCACTTCCCCTTGCGGGGCCCAAAGCTTCCTCCCGGGGCACGCCTGCACCCTCCTCTCGCACTCACAGCCCCAGCGGCGGGGCCGTGCGCCCGCAGACGCCCTAGACGGAGGGCCGGGGTCCCCGTCAGGGGAGGGCACCCCATGGAAACCAGGGACGAGCGGCGACCGCGGCCTCTTCCAAAACGGCAGGCACACAGGCCTGCGCGGCAAAATGCCCCGGGCAACCCAGCACCACTCAAAGGGGAAGGGTCCGCACCTGGCCCAGCAGCTCTTGATGAGCTCCAGGCCCCGCCCCTGGCCGGAGTTGACCCCGCCCACCCGACTCTGGCTGCGCACAGGTGCACTTCCTAGTGCCGCCGCTAGGGTGCGCTGTTGCAGGGCTCGAGGACCCTGAGCCCCCACCGGGCTGGGGCCACCCCTGCACCCATGGGGGTACGGGATTGTCCTCCCCCATGGGGGAACGAGGCCACCTTCCCCTTGCGGGGCCCAAAGCTTCCTCCCGGGGCACGCCTGCACCCTCCTCTCGCACTCACAGCCCCAGCGGCGGGGCCGTGCGCCCGCAGACGCCCTAGACGGAGGGCCGGGGTCCCCGTCAGGGGAGGGCACCCCCTGGAAGCCAGGGACGAGCGGCGACCGCGGCCTCTTCCACAAGCCAGCACCACTCAAAGGGGAAGGGTCCGCACCTGGCCCAGCATTTCTTGATGAGCCCCAGGCCCCGCCCCTGGCCGGAGCCTGACCCCGCCCACCCGACTCTGGCTGCGCAAAGGTGCACTTCCTAGGGCCGCCGATAGGGGGCGTTGTTGAGGGGGCTCGGGGACCATCAGCCCCCACCTGTCTGGGGCCAACCCTGCACCCATGGGGGTACGGGATTGTCCTCCCCCATGGGGGAACGGGGCCCCCTTCCCCTTCGCGGAGCCCCAAGCTTCCTCCAGGGGCACGCCTGCACCCTCCTCTCGCACTCACAGCCCCAGCGGCGGGGCCGTGCGCCCGCAGACGCCCTAGAGGGACGGCCGCTGTCCCCGTCAGGGAAGGGCACCCCATGGAAACCAGGGACGAGCGGCGACCGCGGCCTCTTCCAAAACGGCAGGCACACAGGCCTGCGCGGCAAAATGCCCCGGGCAACCCAGCACCACTCAAAGGGGAAGGGTCCGCACCTGGCCCAGCAGCTCTTGATGAGCTCCAGGCCCCGCCCCTGGCCGGAGCCTGACCCCGCCCACCCGACTCTGGCTGCGCACAGGTGCACTTCCTAGGGCCGCCGCTAGGGTGCGCTGTTGCAGGGCTCGAGGACCCTGAGCCCCCACCGGGCTGGGGCCACCCCTGCACCCATGGGGGTACGGGATTGTCCTCCCCCATGGGGGAACGGGGCCACCTTCCCCTTGCGGGGCCCAAAGCTTCCTCCCGGGGCACGCCTGCACCCTCCTCTCGCACTCACAGCCCCAGCGGCGGGGCCGTGCGCCCGCAGACGCCCTAGACGGGCGGCCGGGGTCCCCGACAGGTGAGGGCACCCCCTGGAAGCCAGGGACGAGCGGCCTCCGCGGCCTCTTCCAAAACGGCAGGCACACAGGCCTGCGCGGAAATATGCCCCGGTCAAGCCAGCACCACTCAAAGGGGAAGGGTGCGCACCTGGCCCAGCATTTCTTGATGAGCCCCAGGCCCCGCCCCTGGCCGGAACCTGACCCCGCCCACCCGACACTGGCTGCGCACAGGTGCACTTCCTAGGGCCGCCGCTAGGGTGCGCTGTTGCGGGGGCTCAAGGACCCTCAGCCCCCACCGGGCTGGGGCCACCCCTGCACCCATGGGGGTACGGGATTGTCCTCCCCCATGGGGGAACGAGGCCCCCTTCCCCTTGCGGGGCCATAAGCTTCCTCCCGGGGCACGCCTGCACCCTCCTCTCGCACTCACAGCCCCAGCGGCGGGGCCGTGCGCCCGCAGACGCCCTAGACGGAGGGCCGGGGTCCCCGTCAGGGGAGGGCTCCCCCTGGAAGCCAGAGACGAGCGGCGAACGCGGCCTCTTCCAAAACGGCAGGCACACAGGCCTGCGCGGCAAAACGCCCCCGGCAAGGGAGCACCACTCAAAGGGGAAGGGTCCGCACCTGGCCCAGCAGCTCTTGATGAGCCCCAGGCCCCGCCCCTGGCCGGAGCCTGACCCCGCCCACCCGACACTGGCTGCGCAAAGGTGCACTTCCTAGGGCCGCCGCTAGGGGGCGCTGGTGAGGGGGCTCGGGGACCCTCAGCCGCCACCTGTCTGGGGCCACCCCTGCACCCATGGGGGTACGGGATTGTCCCCCCCATGGGGGAACGGGGCCCACTTCCCCTTGCGGGGCCCAAAGCTTCCTCCCGGGGCACGCCTGCACCCTCCTCTCGCACTCACAGCCCCAGCGGCGGGGCCGTGCGCCCGCAGACGCCCTAGACGGAGGGCCGGGGTCCCCGTCAGGGGAGGGCACCCCATGGAAACCAGGGACGAGCGGCGACCGCGGCCTCTTCCAAAACGGCAGGCACACAGGCCTGCGCGGCAAAATGCCCCGGGCAACCCAGCACCACTCAAAGGGGAAGGGTCCGCACCTGGCCCAGCAGCTCTTGATGAGCTCCAGGCCCCGCCCCTGGCCGGAGTTGACCCCGCCCACCCGACTCTGGCTGCGCACAGGTGCACTTCCTAGTGCCGCCGCTAGGGTGCGCTGTTGCAGGGCTCGAGGACCCTGAGCCCCCACCGGGCTGGGGCCACCCCTGCACCCATGGGGGTACGGGATTGTCCTCCCCCATGGGGGAACGAGGCCACCTTCCCCTTGCGGGGCCCAAAGCTTCCTCCCGGGGCACGCCTGCACCCTCCTCTCGCACTCACAGCCCCAGCGGCGGGGCCGTGCGCCCGCAGACGCCCTAGACGGAGGGCCGGGGTCCCCGTCAGGGGAGGGCACCCCCTGGAAGCCAGGGACGAGCGGCGACCGCGGCCTCTTCCACAAGCCAGCACCACTCAAAGGGGAAGGGTCCGCACCTGGCCCAGCATTTCTTGATGAGCCCCAGGCCCCGCCCCTGGCCGGAGCCTGACCCCGCCCACCCGACTCTGGCTGCGCAAAGGTGCACTTCCTAGGGCCGCCGATAGGGGGCGTTGTTGAGGGGGCTCGGGGACCATCAGCCCCCACCTGTCTGGGGCCAACCCTGCACCCATGGGGGTACGGGATTGTCCTCCCCCATGGGGGAACGGGGCCCCCTTCCCCTTCGCGGAGCCCCAAGCTTCCTCCAGGGGCACGCCTGCACCCTCCTCTCGCACTCACAGCCCCAGCGGCGGGGCCGTGCGCCCGCAGACGCCCTAGAGGGACGGCCGCTGTCCCCGTCAGGGGAGGGCACCCCATGGAAACCAGGGACGAGCGGCGACCGCGGCCTCTTCCAAAACGGCAGGCACACAGGCCTGCGCGGCAAAATGCCCCGGGCAACCCAGCACCACTCAAAGGGGAAGGGTCCGCACCTGGCCCAGCAGCTCTTGATGAGCTCCAGGCCCCGCCCCTGGCCGGAGCCTGACCCCGCCCACCCGACTCTGGCTGCGCACAGGTGCACTTCCTAGGGCCGCCGCTAGGGTGCGCTGTTGCAGGGCTCGAGGACCCTGAGCCCCCACCGGGCTGGGGCCACCCCTGCACCCATGGGGGTACGGGATTGTCCTCCCCCATGGGGGAACGGGGCCACCTTCCCCTTGCGGGGCCCAAAGCTTCCTCCCGGGGCACGCCTGCACCCTCCTCTCGCACTCACAGCCCCAGCGGCGGGGCCGTGCGCCCGCAGACGCCCTAGACGGGCGGCCGGGGTCCCCGACAGGTGAGGGCACCCCCTGGAAGCCAGGGACGAGCGGCCTCCGCGGCCTCTTCCAAAACGGCAGGCACACAGGCCTGCGCGGAAATATGCCCCGGTCAAGCCAGCACCACTCAAAGGGGAAGGGTGCGCACCTGGCCCAGCATTTCTTGATGAGCCCCAGGCCCCGCCCCTGGCCGGAACCTGACCCCGCCCACCCGACACTGGCTGCGCACAGGTGCACTTCCTAGGGCCGCCGCTAGGGTGCGCTGTTGCGGGGGCTCAAGGACCCTCAGCCCCCACCGGGCTGGGGCCACCCCTGCACCCATGGGGGTACGGGATTGTCCTCCCCCATGGGGGAACGAGGCCCCCTTCCCCTTGCGGGGCCATAAGCTTCCTCCCGGGGCACGCCTGCACCCTCCTCTCGCACTCACAGCCCCAGCGGCGGGGCCGTGCGCCCGCAGACGCCCTAGACGGAGGGCCGGGGTCCCCGTCAGGGGAGGGCTCCCCCTGGAAGCCAGAGACGAGCGGCGAACGCGGCCTCTTCCAAAACGGCAGGCACACAGGCCTGCGCGGCAAAACGCCCCCGGCAAGGGAGCACCACTCAAAGGGGAAGGGTCCGCACCTGGCCCAGCAGCTCTTGATGAGCCCCAGGCCCCGCCCCTGGCCGGAGCCTGACCCCGCCCACCCGACACTGGCTGCGCAAAGGTGCACTTCCTAGGGCCGCCGCTAGGGGGCGCTGGTGAGGGGGCTCGGGGACCCTCAGCCGCCACCTGTCTGGGGCCACCCCTGCACCCATGGGGGTACGGGATTGTCCCCCCCATGGGGGAACGGGGCCCACTTCCCCTTCGCGGAGCCCCAAGCTTCCTCCCGGGGCACGCCTGCACCCTCCTCTCGCACTCACAGCCCCAGCGGCGGGGCCGTGCGCCCGCAGACGCCCTAGACGGAGGGCCGGGGTCCCCGAGAGGGGAGGGCACCCCCTGGAAGCCAGGGACGAGAAGCGACCGCGGCCTCTTCCACAAGCCAGCACCACTCAAAGGGGAAGGGTCCGCACCTGGCCCAGCATTTCTTGATGAGCCCCAGGCCCCGCCCCTGGCCGGAGCCTGACCCCGCCCACCCGACTCTGGCTGCGCACAGGTGCACTTCCTAGGGCCGCCGCTAGGGGGCGTTGGTGAGGGGGCTCGGGGACCCTCAGCCGCCACCTGTCTGGGGCCACCCCTGCACCCATGGGGGTACGGGATTGTCCTCCCCCATGGGGGAACGAGGCCCCCTTCCCCTTGCGGGGCCATAAGCTTCCTCCCGGGGCACGCCTGCACCCTCCTCTCGCACTCACAGCCCCAGCGGCGGGGCCGTGCGCCCGCAGACGCCCTAGACGGAGGGCCGGGGTCCCCGTCAGGTGAGGGCACCCCCTGGAAGCCAGGGACGAGCGGCGACCGCGGCCTCTTCCAAAACGGCAGGCACACAGGCCTGCGCGGCAAAATGCCCCGGGCAACCCAGCACCACTCAAAGGGGAAGGGTCCGCACCTGGCCCAGCAGCTCTTGATGAGCTCCAGGCCCAGCCCCTGGCCGGAGACTGACCCCGCCCACCCGACTCTGGCTGCGCACAGGTGCACTTCCTAGGGCCGCCGCTAGGGTGCGCTGTTGCAGGGCTCGAGGACCCTGAGCCCCCACCGGGCTGGGGCCACCCCTGCACCCATGGGGGTACGGGATTGTCCTCCCCCATGGGGGAACGGGGCCACCTTCCCCTTGCGGGGCCCAAAGCTTCCTCCCGGGGCACGCCTGCACCCTCCTCTCGCACTCACAGCCCCAGCGGCGGGGCCGTGCGCCCGCAGACGCCCTAGACGGGCGGCCGGGGTCCCCGTCAGGGGAGGGCTCCCCCTGGAAGCCAGGGACGAGCGGCGACCGCGGCCTCTTCGAAAAAAGCAGGCACACAGGCCTGCGCGGCAAAATGCCCCCGGCAAGGGAGCACCACTCAAAGGGGAAGGGTCCGCACCTGGCCCAGCATTTCTTGATGAGCCCCAGGCCCCGCCCCTGGCCGGAGCCTGACCCCGCCCACCCGACTCTGGCTCTGCAGAGGTGCACTTCACAGGGCCGCCGCTAGGGGGCGCTGGTGAGGGGGCTCGGGGACCCAAAGCCCCCACAGGGCTGGGGCCACCCCTGCACCCATGGGGGTACGGGATTGTCCTCCCCCATGGGGGAACGGGGCCCCCTTCCCCTTCGCGGAAGCCCCACCCTTCCTCCCGGGGCACGCCTGCACGCTGCTCTCGCACTCACAGCCCCAGCGGCGGGGCCGTGCGTCCGCAGACGCCCTAGACGGAGGGCCGGGGTCCCCGTCAGGGGAGGTTACCCCCTGGAAGCCAGGGACGAGCGGCGACCGCGGCCTCTTCCAAAACGGTAGGCACACAGGCCTGCGCGGCAAAACGCCCTGGGCAAGCCAGCACCACTCAAAGGGGAAGGGTCCGCACCTGGCCCAGCATTTCTTGATGAGCCCCAGGCCCCGCCCCTGGCCGGAGCCTGAACCCGCCCACCCGACTCTGGCTGCGCAGAGGTGCACTTCACAGGGCCGCCGCTAGGGGCGCTGGTGAGGGGGCACGGGGACCCAAAGCCCCCACCGGGCTGGGGCCACCCTTGCACCCATGGGGGTACGGGATTGTCCTCCCCCAGGTGGGAACGAGGCCCCCTTCCCCTTGCGGGGCCCCAAGCTTCCTCCCGGGGCACGCCTGCACCCTCCTCTCGCATTCACAGCCCCAGCGGCGGGGCTGTGCGCCCGCAGACGCCCTAGACGGACGGCCGGGGTCCCCGTCAGGGGAGGGCTCCCCCTGGAAGCCAGGGACGAGCGGCGACCGCGGCCTCTTCGAAAAAAGCAGGCACACAGGCCTGCGCGGCAAAATGCCCCGGGCAACCCAGCACCACACAAAGGGGAAGGGTCCGCACCTGGCCCAGCAGCTCTTGATGAGCTCCAGGCCCCGCCCCTGGCCGGAGCCTGACCCCGCCCACCCGACTCTGGCTGCGCACAGGTGCACTTCCTAGGGCCGCCGCTAGGGTGCGCTGTTGCAGGGCTCGAGGACCCTGAGCCCCCACCGGGCTGGGGCCACCCCTGCACCCATGGGGGTACGGGATTGTCCTCCCCCATGGGGGAACGGGGCCACCTTCCCCTTGCGGGGCCCAAAGCTTCCTCCCGGGGCACGCCTGCACCCTCCTCTCGCACTCACAGCCCCAGCGGCGGGGCCGTGCGCCCGCAGACGCCCTAGACGGGCGGCCGGGGTCCCCGACAGGTGAGGGCACCCCCTGGAAGCCAGGGACGAGCGGCCTCCGCGGCCTCTTCCAAAACGGCAGGCACACAGGCCTGCGCGGAAATATGCCCCGGTCAAGCCAGCACCACTCAAAGGGGAAGGGTGCGCACCTGGCCCAGCATTTCTTGATGAGCCCCAGGCCCCGCCCCTGGCCGGAGCCTGACCCCGCCCACCCGACTCTGGCTCTGCAGAGGTGCACTTCACAGGGCCGCCGCTAGGGGGCGCTGGTGAGGGGGCTCGGGGACCCAAAGCCCCCACAGGGCTGGGGCCACCCTTGCACCCATGGGGGTACGGGATTGTCCTCCCCCAGGTGGGAACGAGGCCCCCTTCCCCTTGCGGGGCCCCAAGCTTCCTCCCGGGGCACGCCTGCACCCTCCTCTCGCATTCACAGCCCCAGCGGCGGGGCTGTGCGCCCGCAGACGCCCTAGACGGACGGCCGGGGTCCCCGTCAGGGGAGGGCTCCCCCTGGAAGCCAGGGACGAGCGGCGACCGCGGCCTCTTCGAAAAAAGCAGGCACACAGGCCTGCGCGGCAAAATGCCCCGGGCAACCCAGCACCACACAAAGGGGAAGGGTCCGCACCTGGCCCAGCAGCTCTTGATGAGCTCCAGGCCCCGCCCCTGGCCGGAGCCTGACCCCGCCCACCCGACTCTGGCTCTGCAGAGGTGCACTTCACAGGGCCGCCGCTAGGGGGCGCTGGTGAGGGGGCTCGGGGACCCAAAGCCCCCACAGGGCTGGGGCCACCCCTGCACCCATGGGGGTACGGGATTGTCCTCCCCCAAGGGGGAACGGGGCCCCCTTCCCCTTCGCGGAAGCCCCACCCTTCCTCCCGGGGCACGCCTGCACGCTGCTCTCGCACTCACAGCCCCAGCGGCGGGGCCGTGCGTCCGCAGACGCCCTAGACGGAGGGCCGGGGTCCCCGTCAGGGGAGGGCACCCCCTGGAAGCCAGGGACGAGCGGCGACCGCGGCCTCTTCCAAAACGGCAGGCACACAGGCCTGCGAGGCAAAACGCCCCGGGCAAGCCAGCACCACTCAAAGGGGAAGGGTCCGCACCTGGCCCAGCATTTCTTGATGAGCCCCAGGCCCCGCCCCTGGCCGGAGCCTGACCCCGCCCACCCGACTCTGGCTGCGCAAAGGTGCACTTCCTAGGGCCGCCGATAGGGGGCGTTGGTGAGGGGGCTCGGGGACCCTCAGCCCCCACCTGTCTGGGGCCAACCCTGCACCCATGGGGGTACGGGATTGTCCTCCCCCATGGGGGAACGGGGCCCCCTTCCCCTTCGCGGACCCCAAGCTTCCTCCAGGGGCACGCCTGCACCCTCCTCTCGCACTCACAGCCCCAGCGGCGGGGCCGTGCGCCCGCAGACGCCCTAGAGGGACGGCCGCTGTCCCCGTCAGGGGAGGGCACCCCATGGAAACCAGGGACGAGCGGCGACCGCGGCCTCTTCCAAAACGGCAGGCACACAGGCCTGCGCGGCAAAATGCCCCGGGCAACCCAGCACCACTCAAAGGGGAAGGGTCCGCACCTGGCCCAGCAGCTCTTGATGAGCTCCAGGCCCCGCCCCTGGCCGGAGCCTGACCCCGCCCACCCGACTCTGGCTGCGCACAGGTGCACTTCCTAGGGCCGCCGCTAGGGTGCGCTGTTGCAGGGCTCGAGGACCCTGAGCCCCCACCGGGCTGGGGCCACCCCTGCACCCATGGGGGTACGGGATTGTCCTCCCCCATGGGGGAACGGGGCCACCTTCCCCTTGCGGGGCCCAAAGCTTCCTCCCGGGGCACGCCTGCACCCTCCTCTCGCACTCACAGCCCCAGCGGCGGGGCCGTGCGCCCGCAGACGCCCTAGACGGGCGGCCGGGGTCCCCGACAGGTGAGGGCACCCCCTGGAAGCCAGGGACGAGCGGCCTCCGCGGCCTCTTCCAAAACGGCAGGCACACAGGCCTGCGCGGAAATATGCCCCGGTCAAGCCAGCACCACTCAAAGGGGAAGGGTGCGCACCTGGCCCAGCATTTCTTGATGAGCCCCAGGCCCCGCCCCTGGCCGGAACCTGACCCCGCCCACCCGACACTGGCTGCGCACAGGTGCACTTCCTAGGGCCGCCGCTAGGGTGCGCTGTTGCGGGGGCTCAAGGACCCTCAGCCCCCACCGGGCTGGGGCCACCCCTGCACCCATGGGGGTACGGGATTGTCCTCCCCCATGGGGGAACGAGGCCCCCTTCCCCTTGCGGGGCCATAAGCTTCCTCCCGGGGCACGCCTGCACCCTCCTCTCGCACTCACAGCCCCAGCGGCGGGGCCGTGCGCCCGCAGACGCCCTAGACGGAGGGCCGGGGTCCCCGTCAGGGGAGGGCTCCCCCTGGAAGCCAGAGACGAGCGGCGAACGCGGCCTCTTCCAAAACGGCAGGCACACAGGCCTGCGCGGCAAAACGCCCCCGGCAAGGGAGCACCACTCAAAGGGGAAGGGTCCGCACCTGGCCCAGCAGCTCTTGATGAGCCCCAGGCCCCGCCCCTGGCCGGAGCCTGACCCCGCCCACCCGACACTGGCTGCGCAAAGGTGCACTTCCTAGGGCCGCCGCTAGGGTGCGCTGTTGCGGGGGCTCAAGGACCCTCAGCCCCCACCGGGCTGGGGCCACCCCTGCACCCATGGGGGTACGGGATTGTCCTCCCCCATGGGGGAACGAGGCCCCCTTCCCCTTGCGGGGCCATAAGCTTCCTCCCGGGGCACGCCTGCACCCTCCTCTCGCACTCACAGCCCCAGCGGCGGGGCCGTGCGCCCGCAGACGCCCTAGACGGAGGGCCGGGGTCCCCGTCAGGGGAGGGCTCCCCCTGGAAGCCAGAGACGAGCGGCGAACGCGGCCTCTTCCAAAACGGCAGGCACACAGGCCTGCGCGGCAAAACGCCCCCGGCAAGGGAGCACCACTCAAAGGGGAAGGGTCCGCACCTGGCCCAGCAGCTCTTGATGAGCCCCAGGCCCCGCCCCTGGCCGGAGCCTGACCCCGCCCACCCGACACTGGCTGCGCAAAGGTGCACTTCCTAGGGCCGCCGCTAGGGGGCGCTGGTGAGGGGGCTCGGGGACCCTCAGCCGCCACCTGTCTGGGGCCACCCCTGCACCCATGGGGGTACGGGATTGTCCCCCCCATGGGGGAACGGGGCCCACTTCCCCTTGCGGGGCCCAAAGCTTCCTCCCGGGGCACGCCTGCACCCTCCTCTCGCACTCACAGCCCCAGCGGCGGGGCCGTGCGCCCGCAGACGCCCTAGACGGAGGGCCGGGGTCCCCGTCAGGGGAGGGCACCCCATGGAAACCAGGGACGAGCGGCGACCGCGGCCTCTTCCAAAACGGCAGGCACACAGGCCTGCGCGGCAAAATGCCCCGGGCAACCCAGCACCACTCAAAGGGGAAGGGTCCGCACCTGGCCCAGCAGCTCTTGATGAGCTCCAGGCCCCGCCCCTGGCCGGAGTTGACCCCGCCCACCCGACTCTGGCTGCGCACAGGTGCACTTCCTAGTGCCGCCGCTAGGGTGCGCTGTTGCAGGGCTCGAGGACCCTGAGCCCCCACCGGGCTGGGGCCACCCCTGCACCCATGGGGGTACGGGATTGTCCTCCCCCATGGGGGAACGAGGCCACCTTCCCCTTGCGGGGCCCAAAGCTTCCTCCCGGGGCACGCCTGCACCCTCCTCTCGCACTCACAGCCCCAGCGGCGGGGCCGTGCGCCCGCAGACGCCCTAGACGGAGGGCCGGGGTCCCCGTCAGGGGAGGGCACCCCCTGGAAGCCAGGGACGAGCGGCGACCGCGGCCTCTTCCACAAGCCAGCACCACTCAAAGGGGAAGGGTCCGCACCTGGCCCAGCATTTCTTGATGAGCCCCAGGCCCCGCCCCTGGCCGGAGCCTGACCCCGCCCACCCGACTCTGGCTGCGCAAAGGTGCACTTCCTAGGGCCGCCGATAGGGGGCGTTGTTGAGGGGGCTCGGGGACCATCAGCCCCCACCTGTCTGGGGCCAACCCTGCACCCATGGGGGTACGGGATTGTCCTCCCCCATGGGGGAACGGGGCCCCCTTCCCCTTCGCGGAGCCCCAAGCTTCCTCCAGGGGCACGCCTGCACCCTCCTCTCGCACTCACAGCCCCAGCGGCGGGGCCGTGCGCCCGCAGACGCCCTAGAGGGACGGCCGCTGTCCCCGTCAGGGGAGGGCACCCCATGGAAACCAGGGACGAGCGGCGACCGCGGCCTCTTCCAAAACGGCAGGCACACAGGCCTGCGCGGCAAAATGCCCCGGGCAACCCAGCACCACTCAAAGGGGAAGGGTCCGCACCTGGCCCAGCAGCTCTTGATGAGCTCCAGGCCCCGCCCCTGGCCGGAGCCTGACCCCGCCCACCCGACTCTGGCTGCGCACAGGTGCACTTCCTAGGGCCGCCGCTAGGGTGCGCTGTTGCAGGGCTCGAGGACCCTGAGCCCCCACCGGGCTGGGGCCACCCCTGCACCCATGGGGGTACGGGATTGTCCTCCCCCATGGGGGAACGGGGCCACCTTCCCCTTGCGGGGCCCAAAGCTTCCTCCCGGGGCACGCCTGCACCCTCCTCTCGCACTCACAGCCCCAGCGGCGGGGCCGTGCGCCCGCAGACGCCCTAGATGGGCGGCCGGGGTCCCCGACAGGTGAGGGCACCCCCTGGAAGCCAGGGACGAGCGGCCTCCGCGGCCTCTTCCAAAACGGCAGGCACACAGGCCTGCGCGGAAATATGCCCCGGTCAAGCCAGCACCACTCAAAGGGGAAGGGTGCGCACCTGGCCCAGCATTTCTTGATGAGCCCCAGGCCCCGCCCCTGGCCGGAACCTGACCCCGCCCACCCGACACTGGCTGCGCACAGGTGCACTTCCTAGGGCCGCCGCTAGGGTGCGCTGTTGCGGGGGCTCAAGGACCCTCAGCCCCCACCGGGCTGGGGCCACCCCTGCACCCATGGGGGTACGGGATTGTCCTCCCCCATGGGGGAACGAGGCCCCCTTCCCCTTGCGGGGCCATAAGCTTCCTCCCGGGGCACGCCTGCACCCTCCTCTCGCACTCACAGCCCCAGCGGCGGGGCCGTGCGCCCGCAGACGCCCTAGACGGAGGGCCGGGGTCCCCGTCAGGGGAGGGCTCCCCCTGGAAGCCAGAGACGAGCGGCGAACGCGGCCTCTTCCAAAACGGCAGGCACACAGGCCTGCGCGGCAAAACGCCCCCGGCAAGGGAGCACCACTCAAAGGGGAAGGGTCCGCACCTGGCCCAGCAGCTCTTGATGAGCCCCAGGCCCCGCCCCTGGCCGGAGCCTGACCCCGCCCACCCGACACTGGCTGCGCAAAGGTGCACTTCCTAGGGCCGCCGCTAGGGGGCGCTGGTGAGGGGGCTCGGGGACCCTCAGCCGCCACCTGTCTGGGGCCACCCCTGCACCCATGGGGGTACGGGATTGTCCCCCCCATGGGGGAACGGGGCCCACTTCCCCTTCGCGGAGCCCCAAGCTTCCTCCCGGGGCACGCCTGCACCCTCCTCTCGCACTCACAGCCCCAGCGGCGGGGCCGTGCGCCCGCAGACGCCCTAGACGGAGGGCCGGGGTCCCCGAGAGGGGAGGGCACCCCCTGGAAGCCAGGGACGAGAAGCGACCGCGGCCTCTTCCACAAGCCAGCACCACTCAAAGGGGAAGGGTCCGCACCTGCCCAGCATTTCTTGATGAGCCCCAGGCCCCGCCCCTGGCCGGAGCCTGACCCCGCCCACCCGACTCTGGCTGCGCACAGGTGCACTTCCTAGGGCCGCCGCTAGGGGGCGTTGGTGAGGGGGCTCGGGGACCCTCAGCCGCCACCTGTCTGGGGCCACCCCTGCACCCATGGGGGTACGGGATTGTCCTCCCCCATGGGGGAACGAGGCCCCCTTCCCCTTGCGGGGCCATAAGCTTCCTCCCGGGGCACGCCTGCACCCTCCTCTCGCACTCACAGCCCCAGCGGCGGGGCCGTGCGCCCGCAGACGCCCTAGACGGAGGGCCGGGGTCCCCGTCAGGTGAGGGCACCCCCTGGAAGCCAGGGACGAGCGGCGACCGCGGCCTCTTCCAAAACGGCAGGCACACAGGCCTGCGCGGCAAAATGCCCCGGGCAACCCAGCACCACTGAAAGGGGAAGGGTCCGCACCTGGCCCAGCAGCTCTTGATGAGCTCCAGGCCCAGCCCCTGGCCGGAGCCTGACCCCGCCCACCCGACTCTGGCTGCGCACAGGTGCACTTCCTAGGGCCGCCGCTAGGGTGCGCTGTTGCAGGGCTCGAGGACCCTGAGCCCCCACCGGGCTGGGGCCACCCCTGCACCCATGGGGGTACGGGATTGTCCTCCCCCATGGGGGAACGGGGCCACCTTCCCCTTGCGGGGCCCAAAGCTTCCTCCCGGGGCACGCCTGCACCCTCCTCTCGCACTCACAGCCCCAGCGGCGGGGCCGTGCGCCCGCAGACGCCCTAGACGGGCGGCCGGGGTCCCCGTCAGGGGAGGGCTCCCCCTGGAAGCCAGGGACGAGCGGCGACCGCGGCCTCTTCGAAAAAAGCAGGCACACAGGCCTGCGCGGCAAAATGCCCCCGGCAAGGGAGCACCACTCAAAGGGGAAGGGTCCGCACCTGGCCCAGCATTTCTTGATGAGCCCCAGGCCCCGCCCCTGGCCGGAGCCTGACCCCGCCCACCCGACTCTGGCTCTGCAGAGGTGCACTTCACAGGGCCGCCGCTAGGGGGCGCTGGTGAGGGGGCTCGGGGACCCAAAGCCCCCACAGGGCTGGGGCCACCCCTGCACCCATGGGGGTACGGGATTGTCCTCCCCCATGGGGGAACGGGGCCCCCTTCCCCTTCGCGGAAGCCCCACCCTTCCTCCCGGGGCACGCCTGCACGCTGCTCTCGCACTCACAGCCCCAGCGGCGGGGCCGTGCGTCCGCAGACGCCCTAGACGGAGGGCCGGGGTCCCCGTCAGGGGAGGTTACCCCCTGGAAGCCAGGGACGAGCGGCGACCGCGGCCTCTTCGAAAAAAGCAGGCACACAGGCCTGCGCGGCAAAATGCCCCGGGCAACCCAGCACCACACAAAGGGGAAGGGTCCGCACCTGGCCCAGCAGCTCTTGATGAGCTCCAGGCCCCGCCCCTGGCCGGAGCCTGACCCCGCCCACCCGACTCTGGCTGCGCACAGGTGCACTTCCTAGGGCCGCCGCTAGGGTGCGCTGTTGCAGGGCTCGAGGACCCTGAGCCCCCACCGGGCTGGGGCCACCCCTGCACCCATGGGGGTACGGGATTGTCCTCCCCCATGGGGGAACGGGGCCACCTTCCCCTTGCGGGGCCCAAAGCTTCCTCCCGGGGCACGCCTGCACCCTCCTCTCGCACTCACAGCCCCAGCGGCGGGGCCGTGCGCCCGCAGACGCCCTAGACGGGCGGCCGGGGTCCCCGACAGGTGAGGGCACCCCCTGGAAGCCAGGGACGAGCGGCCTCCGCGGCCTCTTCCAAAACGGCAGGCACACAGGCCTGCGCGGAAATATGCCCCGGTCAAGCCAGCACCACTCAAAGGGGAAGGGTGCGCACCTGGCCCAGCATTTCTTGATGAGCCCCAGGCCCCGCCCCTGGCCGGAGCCTGACCCCGCCCACCCGACTCTGGCTCTGCAGAGGTGCACTTCACAGGGCCGCCGCTAGGGGGCGCTGGTGAGGGGGCTCGGGGACCCAAAGCCCCCACAGGGCTGGGGCCACCCTTGCACCCATGGGGGTACGGGATTGTCCTCCCCCAGGTGGGAACGAGGCCCCCTTCCCCTTGCGGGGCCCCAAGCTTCCTCCCGGGGCACGCCTGCACCCTCCTCTCGCATTCACAGCCCCAGCGGCGGGGCTGTGCGCCCGCAGACGCCCTAGACGGACGGCCGGGGTCCCCGTCAGGGGAGGGCTCCCCCTGGAAGCCAGGGACGAGCGGCGACCGCGGCCTCTTCGAAAAAAGCAGGCACACAGGCCTGCGCGGCAAAATGCCCCGGGCAACCCAGCACCACACAAAGGGGAAGGGTCCGCACCTGGCCCAGCAGCTCTTGATGAGCTCCAGGCCCCGCCCCTGGCCGGAGCCTGACCCCGCCCACCCGACTCTGGCTCTGCAGAGGTGCACTTCACAGGGCCGCCGCTAGGGGGCGCTGGTGAGGGGGCTCGGGGACCCAAAGCCCCCACAGGGCTGGGGCCACCCCTGCACCCATGGGGGTACGGGATTGTCCTCCCCCAAGGGGGAACGGGGCCCCCTTCCCCTTCGCGGAAGCCCCACCCTTCCTCCCGGGGCACGCCTGCACGCTGCTCTCGCACTCACAGCCCCAGCGGCGGGGCCGTGCGTCCGCAGACGCCCTAGACGGAGGGCCGGGGTCCCCGTCAGGGGAGGGCACCCCCTGGAAGCCAGGGACGAGCGGCGACCGCGGCCTCTTCCAAAACGGCAGGCACACAGGCCTGCGAGGCAAAACGCCCCGGGCAAGCCAGCACCACTCAAAGGGGAAGGGTCCGCACCTGGCCCAGCATTTCTTGATGAGCCCCAGGCCCCGCCCCTGGCCGGAGCCTGACCCCGCCCACCCGACTCTGGCTGCGCAAAGGTGCACTTCCTAGGGCCGCCGATAGGGGGCGTTGGTGAGGGGGCTCGGGGACCCTCAGCCCCCACCTGTCTGGGGCCAACCCTGCACCCATGGGGGTACGGGATTGTCCTCCCCCATGGGGGAACGGGGCCCCCTTCCCCTTCGCGGACCCCAAGCTTCCTCCAGGGGCACGCCTGCACCCTCCTCTCGCACTCACAGCCCCAGCGGCGGGGCCGTGCGCCCGCAGACGCCCTAGAGGGACGGCCGCTGTCCCCGTCAGGGGAGGGCACCCCATGGAAACCAGGGACGAGCGGCGACCGCGGCCTCTTCCAAAACGGCAGGCACACAGGCCTGCGCGGCAAAATGCCCCGGGCAACCCAGCACCACTCAAAGGGGAAGGGTCCGCACCTGGCCCAGCAGCTCTTGATGAGCTCCAGGCCCCGCCCCTGGCCGGAGCCTGACCCCGCCCACCCGACTCTGGCTGCGCACAGGTGCACTTCCTAGGGCCGCCGCTAGGGTGCGCTGTTGCATGGCTCGAGGACCCTGAGCCCCCACCGGGCTGGGGCCACCCCTGCACCCATGGGGGTACGGGATTGTCCTCCCCCATGGGGGAACGGGGCCACCTTCCCCTTGCGGGGCCCAAAGCTTCCTCCCGGGGCACGCCTGCACCCTCCTCTCGCACTCACAGCCCCAGCGGCGGGGCCGTGCGCCCGCAGACGCCCTAGACGGGCGGCCGGGGTCCCCGACAGGTGAGGGCACCCCCTGGAAGCCAGGGACGAGCGGCCTCCGCGGCCTCTTCCAAAACGGCAGGCACACAGGCCTGCGCGGAAATATGCCCCGGTCAAGCCAGCACCACTCAAAGGGGAAGGGTGCGCACCTGGCCCAGCATTTCTTGATGAGCCCCAGGCCCCGCCCCTGGCCGGAACCTGACCCCGCCCACCCGACACTGGCTGCGCACAGGTGCACTTCCTAGGGCCGCCGCTAGGGTGCGCTGTTGCGGGGGCTCAAGGACCCTCAGCCCCCACCGGGCTGGGGCCACCCCTGCACCCATGGGGGTACGGGATTGTCCTCCCCCATGGGGGAACGAGGCCCCCTTCCCCTTGCGGGGCCATAAGCTTCCTCCCGGGGCACGCCTGCACCCTCCTCTCGCACTCACAGCCCCAGCGGCGGGGCCGTGCGCCCGCAGACGCCCTAGACGGAGGGCCGGGGTCCCCGTCAGGGGAGGGCTCCCCCTGGAAGCCAGAGACGAGCGGCGAACGCGGCCTCTTCCAAAACGGCAGGCACACAGGCCTGCGCGGCAAAACGCCCCCGGCAAGGGAGCACCACTCAAAGGGGAAGGGTCCGCACCTGGCCCAGCAGCTCTTGATGAGCCCCAGGCCCCGCCCCTGGCCGGAGCCTGACCCCGCCCACCCGACACTGGCTGCGCAAAGGTGCACTTCCTAGGGCCGCCGCTAGGGGGCGCTGGTGAGGGGGCTCGGGGACCCTCAGCCGCCACCTGTCTGGGGCCACCCCTGCACCCATGGGGGTACGGGATTGTCCCCCCCATGGGGGAACGGGGCCCACTTCCCCTTGCGGGGCCCAAAGCTTCCTCCCGGGGCACGCCTGCACCCTCCTCTCGCACTCACAGCCCCAGCGGCGGGGCCGTGCGCCCGCAGACGCCCTAGACGGAGGGCCGGGGTCCCCGTCAGGGGAGGGCACCCCATGGAAACCAGGGACGAGCGGCGACCGCGGCCTCTTCCAAAACGGCAGGCACACAGGCCTGCGCGGCAAAATGCCCCGGGCAACCCAGCACCACTCAAAGGGGAAGGGTCCGCCCCTGGCCCAGCAGCTCTTGATGAGCTCCAGGCCCCGCCCCTGGCCGGAGTTGACCCCGCCCACCCGACTCTGGCTGCGCACAGGTGCACTTCCTAGTGCCGCCGCTAGGGTGCGCTGTTGCAGGGCTCGAGGACCCTGAGCCCCCACCGGGCTGGGGCCACCCCTGCACCCATGGGGGTACGGGATTGTCCTCCCCCATGGGGGAACGAGGCCACCTTCCCCTTGCGGGGCCCAAAGCTTCCTCCCGGGGCACGCCTGCACCCTCCTCTCGCACTCACAGCCCCAGCGGCGGGGCCGTGCGCCCGCAGACGCCCTAGACGGAGGGCCGGGGTCCCCGTCAGGGGAGGGCACCCCCTGGAAGCCAGGGACGAGCGGCGACCGCGGCCTCTTCCACAAGCCAGCACCACTCAAAGGGGAAGGGTCCGCACCTGGCCCAGCATTTCTTGATGAGCCCCAGGCCCCGCCCCTGGCCGGAGCCTGACCCCGCCCACCCGACTCTGGCTGCGCAAAGGTGCACTTCCTAGGGCCGCCGATAGGGGGCGTTGTTGAGGGGGCTCGGGGACCATCAGCCCCCACCTGTCTGGGGCCAACCCTGCACCCATGGGGGTACGGGATTGTCCTCCCCCATGGGGGAACGGGGCCCCCTTCCCCTTCGCGGAGCCCCAAGCTTCCTCCAGGGGCACGCCTGCACCCTCCTCTCGCACTCACAGCCCCAGCGGCGGGGCCGTGCGCCCGCAGACGCCCTAGAGGGACGGCCGCTGTCCCCGTCAGGGGAGGGCACCCCATGGAAACCAGGGACGAGCGGCGACCGCGGCCTCTTCCAAAACGGCAGGCACACAGGCCTGCGCGGCAAAATGCCCCGGGCAACCCAGCACCACTCAAAGGGGAAGGGTCCGCACCTGGCCCAGCAGCTCTTGATGAGCTCCAGGCCCCGCCCCTGGCCGGAGCCTGACCCCGCCCACCCGACTCTGGCTGCGCACAGGTGCACTTCCTAGGGCCGCCGCTAGGGTGCGCTGTTGCAGGGCTCGAGGACCCTGAGCCCCCACCGGGCTGGGGCCACCCCTGCACCCATGGGGGTACGGGATTGTCCTCCCCCATGGGGGAACGGGGCCACCTTCCCCTTGCGGGGCCCAAAGCTTCCTCCCGGGGCACGCCTGCACCCTCCTCTCGCACTCACAGCCCCAGCGGCGGGGCCGTGCGCCCGCAGACGCCCTAGACGGGCGGCCGGGGTCCCCGACAGGTGAGGGCACCCCCTGGAAGCCAGGGACGAGCGGCCTCCGCGGCCTCTTCCAAAACGGCAGGCACACAGGCCTGCGCGGAAATATGCCCCGGTCAAGCCAGCACCACTCAAAGGGGAAGGGTGCGCACCTGGCCCAGCATTTCTTGATGAGCCCCAGGCCCCGCCCCTGGCCGGAACCTGACCCCGCCCACCCGACACTGGCTGCGCACAGGTGCACTTCCTAGGGCCGCCGCTAGGGTGCGCTGTTGCGGGGGCTCAAGGACCCTCAGCCCCCACCGGGCTGGGGCCACCCCTGCACCCATGGGGGTACGGGATTGTCCTCCCCCATGGGGGAACGAGGCCCCCTTCCCCTTGCGGGGCCATAAGCTTCCTCCCGGGGCACGCCTGCACCCTCCTCTCGCACTCACAGCCCCAGCGGCGGGGCCGTGCGCCCGCAGACGCCCTAGACGGAGGGCCGGGGTCCCCGTCAGGGGAGGGCTCCCCCTGGAAGCCAGAGACGAGCGGCGAACGCGGCCTCTTCCAAAACGGCAGGCACACAGGCCTGCGCGGCAAAACGCCCCCGGCAAGGGAGCACCACTCAAAGGGGAAGGGTCCGCACCTGGCCCAGCAGCTCTTGATGAGCCCCAGGCCCCGCCCCTGGCCGGAGCCTGACCCCGCCCACCCGACACTGGCTGCGCAAAGGTGCACTTCCTAGGGCCGCCGCTAGGGGGCGCTGGTGAGGGGGCTCGGGGACCCTCAGCCGCCACCTGTCTGGGGCCACCCCTGCACCCATGGGGGTACGGGATTGTCCCCCCCATGGGGGAACGGGGCCCACTTCCCCTTCGCGGAGCCCCAAGCTTCCTCCCGGGGCACGCCTGCACCCTCCTCTCGCACTCACAGCCCCAGCGGCGGGGCCGTGCGCCCGCAGACGCCCTAGACGGAGGGCCGGGGTCCCCGAGAGGGGAGGGCACCCCCTGGAAGCCAGGGACGAGAAGCGACCGCGGCCTCTTCCACAAGCCAGCACCACTCAAAGGGGAAGGGTCCGCACCTGGCCCAGCATTTCTTGATGAGCCCCAGGCCCCGCCCCTGGCCGGAGCCTGACCCCGCCCACCCGACTCTGGCTGCGCACAGGTGCACTTCCTAGGGCCGCCGCTAGGGGGCGTTGGTGAGGGGGCTCGGGGACCCTCAGCCGCCACCTGTCTGGGGCCACCCCTGCACCCATGGGGGTACGGGATTGTCCTCCCCCATGGGGGAACGAGGCCCCCTTCCCCTTGCGGGGCCATAAGCTTCCTCCCGGGGCACGCCTGCACCCTCCTCTCGCACTCACAGCCCCAGCGGCGGGGCCGTGCGCCCGCAGACGCCCTAGACGGAGGGCCGGGGTCCCCGTCAGGTGAGGGCACCCCCTGGAAGCCAGGGACGAGCGGCGACCGCGGCCTCTTCCAAAACGGCAGGCACACAGGCCTGCGCGGCAAAATGCCCCGGGCAACCCAGCACCACTCAAAGGGGAAGGGTCCGCACCTGGCCCAGCAGCTCTTGATGAGCTCCAGGCCCAGCCCCTGGCCGGAGCCTGACCCCGCCCACCCGACTCTGGCTGCGCACAGGTGCACTTCCTAGGGCCGCCGCTAGGGTGCGCTGTTGCAGGGCTCGAGGACCCTGAGCCCCCACCGGGCTGGGGCCACCCCTGCACCCATGGGGGTACGGGATTGTCCTCCCCCATGGGGGAACGGGGCCACCTTCCCCTTGCGGGGCCCAAAGCTTCCTCCCGGGGCACGCCTGCACCCTCCTCTCGCACTCACAGCCCCAGCGGCGGGGCCGTGCGCCCGCAGACGCCCTAGACGGGCGGCCGGGGTCCCCGTCAGGGGAGGGCTCCCCCTGGAAGCCAGGGACGAGCGGCGACCGCGGCCTCTTCGAAAAAAGCAGGCACACAGGCCTGCGCGGCAAAATGCCCCCGGCAAGGGAGCACCACTCAAAGGGGAAGGGTCCGCACCTGGCCCAGCATTTCTTGATGAGCCCCAGGCCCCGCCCCTGGCCGGAGCCTGACCCCGCCCACCCGACTCTGGCTCTGCAGAGGTGCACTTCACAGGGCCGCCGCTAGGGGGCGCTGGTGAGGGGGCTCGGGGACCCAAAGCCCCCACAGGGCTGGGGCCACCCCTGCACCCATGGGGGTACGGGATTGTCCTCCCCCATGGGGGAACGGGGCCCCCTTCCCCTTCGCGGAAGCCCCACCCTTCCTCCCGGGGCACGCCTGCACGCTGCTCTCGCACTCACAGCCCCAGCGGCGGGGCCGTGCGTCCGCAGACGCCCTAGACGGAGGGCCGGGGTCCCCGTCAGGGGAGGTTACCCCCTGGAAGCCAGGGACGAGCGGCGACCGCGGCCTCTTCCAAAACGGTAGGCACACAGGCCTGCGCGGCAAAACGCCCTGGGCAAGCCAGCACCACTCAAAGGGGAAGGGTCCGCACCTGGCCCAGCATTTCTTGATGAGCCCCAGGCCCCGCCCCTGGCCGGAGCCTGACCCCGCCCACCCGACTCTGGCTGCGCAGAGGTGCACTTCACAGGGCCGCCGCTAGGGGCGCTGGTGAGGGGGCACGGGGACCCAAAGCCCCCACCGGGCTGGGGCCACCCTTGCACCCATGGGGGTACGGGATTGTCCTCCCCCAGGTGGGAACGAGGCCCCCTTCCCCTTGCGGGGCCCCAAGCTTCCTCCCGGGGCACGCCTGCACCCTCCTCTCGCATTCACAGCCCCAGCGGCGGGGCTGTGCGCCCGCAGACGCCCTAGACGGACGGCCGGGGTCCCCGTCAGGGGAGGGCTCCCCCTGGAAGCCAGGGACGAGCGGCGACCGCGGCCTCTTCGAAAAAAGCAGGCACACAGGCCTGCGCGGCAAAATGCCCCGGGCAACCCAGCACCACACAAAGGGGAAGGGTCCGCACCTGGCCCAGCAGCTCTTGATGAGCTCCAGGCCCCGCCCCTGGCCGGAGCCTGACCCCGCCCACCCGACTCTGGCTGCGCACAGGTGCACTTCCTAGGGCCGCCGCTAGGGTGCGCTGTTGCAGGGCTCGAGGACCCTGAGCCCCCACCGGGCTGGGGCCACCCCTGCACCCATGGGGGTACGGGATTGTCCTCCCCCATGGGGGAACGGGGCCACCTTCCCCTTGCGGGGCCCAAAGCTTCCTCCCGGGGCACGCCTGCACCCTCCTCTCGCACTCACAGCCCCAGCGGCGGGGCCGTGCGCCCGCAGACGCCCTAGACGGGCGGCCGGGGTCCCCGACAGGTGAGGGCACCCCCTGGAAGCCAGGGACGAGCGGCCTCCGCGGCCTCTTCCAAAACGGCAGGCACACAGGCCTGCGCGGAAATATGCCCCGGTCAAGCCAGCACCACTCAAAGGGGAAGGGTGCGCACCTGGCCCAGCATTTCTTGATGAGCCCCAGGCCCCGCCCCTGGCCGGAGCCTGACCCCGCCCACCCGACTCTGGCTCTGCAGAGGTGCACTTCACAGGGCCGCCGCTAGGGGGCGCTGGTGAGGGGGCTCGGGGACCCAAAGCCCCCACAGGGCTGGGGCCACCCTTGCACCCATGGGGGTACGGGATTGTCCTCCCCCAGGTGGGAACGAGGCCCCCTTCCCCTTGCGGGGCCCCAAGCTTCCTCCCGGGGCACGCCTGCACCCTCCTCTCGCATTCACAGCCCCAGCGGCGGGGCTGTGCGCCCGCAGACGCCCTAGATGGACGGCCGGGGTCCCCGTCAGGGGAGGGCTCCCCCTGGAAGCCAGGGACGAGCGGCGACCGCGGCCTCTTCGAAAAAAGCAGGCACACAGGCCTGCGCGGCAAAATGCCCCGGGCAACCCAGCACCACACAAAGGGGAAGGGTCCGCACCTGGCCCAGCAGCTCTTGATGAGCTCCAGGCCCCGCCCCTGGCCGGAGCCTGACCCCGCCCACCCGACTCTGGCTCTGCAGAGGTGCACTTCACAGGGCCGCCGCTAGGGGGCGCTGGTGAGGGGGCTCGGGGACCCAAAGCCCCCACAGTGCTGGGGCCACCCCTGCACCCATGGGGGTACGGGATTGTCCTCCCCCAAGGGGGAACGGGGCCCCCTTCCCCTTCGCGGAAGCCCCACCCTTCCTCCCGGGGCACGCCTGCACGCTGCTCTCGCACTCACAGCCCCAGCGGCGGGGCCGTGCGTCCGCAGACGCCCTAGACGGAGGGCCGGGGTCCCCGTCAGGGGAGGGCACCCCCTGGAAGCCAGGGACGAGCGGCGACCGCGGCCTCTTCCAAAACGGCAGGCACACAGGCCTGCGAGGCAAAACGCCCCGGGCAAGCCAGCACCACTCAAAGGGGAAGGGTCCGCACCTGGCCCAGCATTTCTTGATGAGCCCCAGGCCCCGCCCCTGGCCGGAGCCTGACCCCGCCCACCTGACTCTGGCTGCGCAAAGGTGCACTTCCTAGGGCCGCCGATAGGGGGCGTTGGTGAGGGGGCTCGGGGACCCTCAGCCCCCACCTGTCTGGGGCCAACCCTGCACCCATGGGGGTACGGGATTGTCCTCCCCCATGGGGGAACGGGGCCCCCTTCCCCTTCGCGGACCCCAAGCTTCCTCCAGGGGCACGCCTGCACCCTCCTCTCGCACTCACAGCCCCAGCGGCGGGGCCGTGCGCCCGCAGACGCCCTAGAGGGACGGCCGCTGTCCCCGTCAGGGGAGGGCACCCCATGGAAACCAGGGACGAGCGGCGACCGCGGCCTCTTCCAAAACGGCAGGCACACAGGCCTGCGCGGCAAAATGCCCCGGGCAACCCAGCACCACTCAAAGGGGAAGGGTCCGCACCTGGCCCAGCAGCTCTTGATGAGCTCCAGGCCCCGCCCCTGGCCGGAGCCTGACCCCGCCCACCCGACTCTGGCTGCGCACAGGTGCACTTCCTAGGGCCGCCGCTAGGGTGCGCTGTTGCAGGGCTCGAGGACCCTGAGCCCCCACCGGGCTGGGGCCACCCCTGCACCCATGGGGGTACGGGATTGTCCTCCCCCATGGGGGAACGGGGCCACCTTCCCCTTGCGGGGCCCAAAGCTTCCTCCCGGGGCACGCCTGCACCCTCCTCTCGCACTCACAGCCCCAGCGGCGGGGCCGTGCGCCCGCAGACGCCCTAGACGGGCGGCCGGGGTCCCCGACAGGTGAGGGCACCCCCTGGAAGCCAGGGACGAGCGGCCTCCGCGGCCTCTTCCAAAACGGCAGGCACACAGGCCTGCGCGGAAATATGCCCCGGTCAAGCCAGCACCACTCAAAGGGGAAGGGTGCGCACCTGGCCCAGCATTTCTTGATGAGCCCCAGGCCCCGCCCCTGGCCGGAACCTGACCCCGCCCACCCGACACTGGCTGCGCACAGGTGCACTTCCTAGGGCCGCCGCTAGGGTGCGCTGTTGCGGGGGCTCAAGGACCCTCAGCCCCCACCGGGCTGGGGCCACCCCTGCACCCATGGGGGTACGGGATTGTCCTCCCCCATGGGGGAACGAGGCCCCCTTCCCCTTGCGGGGCCATAAGCTTCCTCCCGGGGCACGCCTGCACCCTCCTCTCGCACTCACAGCCCCAGCGGCGGGGCCGTGCGCCCGCAGACGCCCTAGACGGAGGGCCGGGGTCCCCGTCAGGGGAGGGCTCCCCCTGGAAGCCAGAGACGAGCGGCGAACGCGGCCTCTTCCAAAACGGCAGGCACACAGGCCTGCGCGGCAAAACGCCCCCGGCAAGGGAGCACCACTCAAAGGGGAAGGGTCCGCACCTGGCCCAGCAGCTCTTGATGAGCCCCAGGCCCCGCCCCTGGCCGGAGCCTGACCCCGCCCACCCGACACTGGCTGCGCAAAGGTGCACTTCCTAGGGCCGCCGCTAGGGGGCGCTGGTGAGGGGGCTCGGGGACCCTCAGCCGCCACCTGTCTGGGGCCACCCCTGCACCCATGGGGGTACGGGATTGTCCCCCCCATGGGGGAACGGGGCCCACTTCCCCTTGCGGGGCCCAAAGCTTCCTCCCGGGGCACGCCTGCACCCTCCTCTCGCACTCACAGCCCCAGCGGCGGGGCCGTGCGCCCGCAGACGCCCTAGACGGAGGGCCGGGGTCCCCGTCAGGGGAGGGCACCCCATGGAAACCAGGGACGAGCGGCGACCGCGGCCTCTTCCAAAACGGCAGGCACACAGGCCTGCGCGGCAAAATGCCCCGGGCAACCCAGCACCACTCAAAGAGGAAGGGTCCGCACCTGGCCCAGCAGCTCTTGATGAGCTCCAGGCCCCGCCCCTGGCCGGAGTTGACCCCGCCCACCCGACTCTGGCTGCGCACAGGTGCACTTCCTAGTGCCGCCGCTAGGGTGCGCTGTTGCAGGGCTCGAGGACCCTGAGCCCCCACCGGGCTGGGGCCACCCCTGCACCCATGGGGGTACGGGATTGTCCTCCCCCATGGGGGAACGAGGCCACCTTCCCCTTGCGGGGCCCAAAGCTTCCTCCCGGGGCACGCCTGCACCCTCCTCTCGCACTCACAGCCCCAGCGGCGGGGCCGTGCGCCCGCAGACGCCCTAGACGGAGGGCCGGGGTCCCCGTCAGGGGAGGGCACCCCCTGGAAGCCAGGGACGAGCGGCGACCGCGGCCTCTTCCACAAGCCAGCACCACTCAAAGGGGAAGGGTCCGCACCTGGCCCAGCATTTCTTGATGAGCCCCAGGCCCCGCCCCTGGCCGGAGCCTGACCCCGCCCACCCGACTCTGGCTGCGCAAAGGTGCACTTCCTAGGGCCGCCGATAGGGGGCGTTGGTGAGGGGGCTCGGGGACCATCAGCCCCCACCTGTCTGGGGCCAACCCTGCACCCATGGGGGTACGGGATTGTCCTCCCCCATGGGGGAACGGGGCCCCCTTCCCCTTCGCGGAGCCCCAAGCTTCCTCCAGGGGCACGCCTGCACCCTCCTCTCGCACTCACAGCCCCAGCGGCGGGGCCGTGCGCCCGCAGACGCCCTAGAGGGACGGCCGCTGTCCCCGTCAGGGGAGGGCACCCCATGGAAACCAGGGACGAGCGGCGACCGCGGCCTCTTCCAAAACGGCAGGCACACAGGCCTGCGCGGCAAAATGCCCCGGGCAACCCAGCACCACTCAAAGGGGAAGGGTCCGCACCTGGCCCAGCAGCTCTTGATGAGCTCCAGGCCCCGCCCCTGGCCGGAGCCTGACCCCGCCCACCCGACTCTGGCTGCGCACAGGTGCACTTCCTAGGGCCGCCGCTAGGGTGCGCTGTTGCAGGGCTCGAGGACCCTGAGCCCCCACCGGGCTGGGGCCACCCCTGCACCCATGGGGGTACGGGATTGTCCCCCCCATGGGGGAACGGGGCCCACTTCCCCTTGCGGGGCCCAAAGCTTCCTCCCGGGGCACGCCTGCACCCTCCTCTCGCACTCACAGCCCCAGCGGCGGGGCCGTGCGCCCGCAGACGCCCTAGACGGGCGGCCGGGGTCCCCGACAGGTGAGGGCACCCCCTGGAAGCCAGGGACGAGCGGCCTCCGCGGCCTCTTCCAAAACGGCAGGCACACAGGCCTGCGCGGAAATATGCCCCGGTCAAGCCAGCACCACTCAAAGGGGAAGGGTGCGCACCTGGCCCAGCATTTCTTGATGAGCCCCAGGCCCCGCCCCTGGCCGGAACCTGACCCCGCCCACCCGACACTGGCTGCGCACAGGTGCACTTCCTAGGGCCGCCGCTAGGGTGCGCTGTTGCGGGGGCTCAAGGACCCTCAGCCCCCACCGGGCTGGGGCCACCCCTGCACCCATGGGGGTACGGGATTGTCCTCCCCCATGGGGGAACGAGGCCCCCTTCCCCTTGCGGGGCCATAAGCTTCCTCCCGGGGCACGCCTGCACCCTCCTCTCGCACTCACAGCCCCAGCGGCGGGGCCGTGCGCCCGCAGACGCCCTAGACGGAGGGCCGGGGTCCCCGTCAGGGGAGGGCTCCCCCTGGAAGCCAGAGACGAGCGGCGAACGCGGCCTCTTCCAAAACGGCAGGCACACAGGCCTGCGCGGCAAAACGCCCCCGGCAAGGGAGCACCACTCAAAGGGGAAGGGTCCGCACCTGGCCCAGCAGCTCTTGATGAGCCCCAGGCCCCGCCCCTGGCCGGAGCCTGACCCCGCCCACCCGACACTGGCTGCGCAAAGGTGCACTTCCTAGGGCCGCCGCTAGGGGGCGCTGGTGAGGGGGCTCGGGGACCCTCAGCCGCCACCTGTCTGGGGCCACCCCTGCACCCATGGGGGTACGGGATTGTCCCCCCCATGGGGGAACGGGGCCCACTTCCCCTTCGCGGAGCCCCAAGCTTCCTCCCGGGGCACGCCTGCACCCTCCTCTCGCACTCACAGCCCCAGCGGCGGGGCCGTGCGCCCGCAGACGCCCTAGACGGAGGGCCGGGGTCCCCGAGAGGGGAGGGCACCCCCTGGAAGCCAGGGACGAGAAGCGACCGCGGCCTCTTCCACAAGCCAGCACCACTCAAAGGGGAAGGGTCCGCACCTGGCCCAGCATTTCTTGATGAGCCCCAGGCCCCGCCCCTGGCCGGAGCCTGACCCCGCCCACCCGACTCTGGCTGCGCACAGGTGCACTTCCTAGGGCCGCCGCTAGGGGGCGTTGGTGAGGGGGCTCGGGGACCCTCAGCCGCCACCTGTCTGGGGCCACCCCTGCACCCATGGGGGTACGGGATTGTCCTCCCCCATGGGGGAACGAGGCCCCCTTCCCCTTGCGGGGCCATAAGCTTCCTCCCGGGGCACGCCTGCACCCTCCTCTCGCACTCACAGCCCCAGCGGCGGGGCCGTGCGCCCGCAGACACCCTAGACGGAGGGCCGGGGTCCCCGTCAGGTGAGGGCACCCCCTGGAAGCCAGGGACGAGCGGCGACCGCGGCCTCTTCCAAAACGGCAGGCACACAGGCCTGCGCGGCAAAATGCCCCGGGCAACCCAGCACCACTCAAAGGGGAAGGGTCCGCACCTGGCCCAGCAGCTCTTGATGAGCTCCAGGCCCAGCCCCTGGCCGGAGCCTGACCCCGCCCACCCGACTCTGGCTGCGCACAGGTGCACTTCCTAGGGCCGCCGCTAGGGTGCGCTGTTGCAGGGCTCGAGGACCCTGAGCCCCCACCGGGCTGGGGCCACCCCTGCACCCATGGGGGTACGGGATTGTCCTCCCCCATGGGGGAACGGGGCCACCTTCCCCTTGCGGGGCCCAAAGCTTCCTCCCGGGGCACGCCTGCACCCTCCTCTCGCACTCACAGCCCCAGCGGCGGGGCCGTGCGCCCGCAGACGCCCTAGACGGGCGGCCGGGGTCCCCGTCAGGGGAGGGCTCCCCCTGGAAGCCAGGGACGAGCGGCGACCGCGGCCTCTTCGAAAAAAGCAGGCACACAGGCCTGCGCGGCAAAATGCCCCCGGCAAGGGAGCACCACTCAAAGGGGAAGGGTCCGCACCTGGCCCAGCATTTCTTGATGAGCCCCAGGCCCCGCCCCTGGCCGGAGCCTGACCCCGCCCACCCGACTCTGGCTCTGCAGAGGTGCACTTCACAGGGCCGCCGCTAGGGGGCGCTGGTGAGGGGGCTCGGGGACCCAAAGCCCCCACAGGGCTGGGGCCACCCCTGCACCCATGGGGGTACGGGATTGTCCTCCCCCATGGGGGAACGGGGCCCCCTTCCCCTTCGCGGAAGCCCCACCCTTCCTCCCGGGGCACGCCTGCACGCTGCTCTCGCACTCACAGCCCCAGCGGCGGGGCCGTGCGTCCGCAGACGCCCTAGACGGAGGGCCGGGGTCCCCGTCAGGGGAGGTTACCCCCTGGAAGCCAGGGACGAGCGGCGACCGCGGCCTCTTCCAAAACGGTAGGCACACAGGCCTGCGCGGCAAAACGCCCTGGGCAAGCCAGCACCACTCAAAGGGGAAGGGTCCGCACCTGGCCCAGCATTTCTTGATGAGCCCCAGGCCCCGCCCCTGGCCGGAGCCTGACCCCGCCCACCCGACTCTGGCTGCGCAGAGGTGCACTTCACAGGGCCGCCGCTAGGGGCGCTGGTGAGGGGGCACGGGGACCCAAAGCCCCCACCGGGCTGGGGCCACCCTTGCACCCATGGGGGTACGGGATTGTCCTCCCCCAGGTGGGAACGAGGCCCCCTTCCCCTTGCGGGGCCCCAAGCTTCCTCCCGGGGCACGCCTGCACCCTCCTCTCGCATTCACAGCCCCAGCGGCGGGGCTGTGCGCCCGCAGACGCCCTAGACGGACGGCCGGGGTCCCCGTCAGGGGAGGGCTCCCCCTGGAAGCCAGGGACGAGCGGCGACCGCGGCCTCTTCGAAAAAAGCAGGCACACAGGCCTGCGCGGCAAAATGCCCCGGGCAACCCAGCACCACACAAAGGGGAAGGGTCCGCACCTGGCCCAGCAGCTCTTGATGAGCTCCAGGCCCCGCCCCTGGCCGGAGCCTGACCCCGCCCACCCGACTCTGGCTGCGCACAGGTGCACTTCCTAGGGCCGCCGCTAGGGTGCGCTGTTGCAGGGCTCGAGGACCCTGAGCCCCCACCGGGCTGGGGCCACCCCTGCACCCATGGGGGTACGGGATTGTCCTCCCCCATGGGGGAACGGGGCCACCTTCCCCTTGCGGGGCCCAAAGCTTCCTCCCGGGGCACGCCTGCACCCTCCTCTCGCACTCACAGCCCCAGCGGCGGGGCCGTGCGCCCGCAGACGCCCTAGACGGGCGGCCGGGGTCCCCGACAGGTGAGGGCACCCCCTGGAAGCCAGGGACGAGCGGCCTCCGCGGCCTCTTCCAAAACGGCAGGCACACAGGCCTGCGCGGAAATATGCCCCGGTCAAGCCAGCACCACTCAAAGGGGAAGGGTGCGCACCTGGCCCAGCATTTCTTGATGAGCCCCAGGCCCCGCCCCTGGCCGGAGCCTGACCCCGCCCACCCGACTCTGGCTCTGCAGAGGTGCACTTCACAGGGCCGCCGCTAGGGGGCGCTGGTGAGGGGGCTCGGGGACCCAAAGCCCCCACAGGGCTGGGGCCACCCTTGCACCCATGGGGGTACGGGATTGTCCTCCCCCAGGTGGGAACGAGGCCCCCTTCCCCTTGCGGGGCCCCAAGCTTCCTCCCGGGGCACGCCTGCACCCTCCTCTCGCATTCACAGCCCCAGCGGCGGGGCTGTGCGCCCGCAGACGCCCTAGACGGACGGCCGGGGTCCCCGTCAGGGGAGGGCTCCCCCTGGAAGCCAGGGACGAGCGGCGACCGCGGCCTCTTCGAAAAAAGCAGGCACACAGGCCTGCGCGGCAAAATGCCCCGGGCAACCCAGCACCACACAAAGGGGAAGGGTCCGCACCTGGCCCAGCAGCTCTTGATGAGCTCCAGGCCCCGCCCCTGGCCGGAGCCTGACCCCGCCCACCCGACTCTGGCTCTGCAGAGGTGCACTTCACAGGGCCGCCGCTAGGGGGCGCTGGTGAGGGGGCTCGGGGACCCAAAGCCCCCACAGGGCTGGGGCCACCCCTGCACCCATGGGGGTACGGGATTGTCCTCCCCCAAGGGGGAACGGGGCCCCCTTCCCCTTCGCGGAAGCCCCACCCTTCCTCCCGGGGCACGCCTGCACGCTGCTCTCGCACTCACAGCCCCAGCGGCGGGGCCGTGCGTCCGCAGACGCCCTAGACGGAGGGCCGGGGTCCCCGTCAGGGGAGGGCACCCCCTGGAAGCCAGGGACGAGCGGCGACCGCGGCCTCTTCCAAAACGGCAGGCACACAGGCCTGCGAGGCAAAACGCCCCGGGCAAGCCAGCACCACTCAAAGGGGAAGGGTCCGCACCTGGCCCAGCATTTCTTGATGAGCCCCAGGCCCCGCCCCTGGCCGGAGCCTGACCCCGCCCACCCGACTCTGGCTGCGCAAAGGTGCACTTCCTAGGGCCGCCGATAGGGGGCGTTGGTGAGGGGGCTCGGGGACCCTCAGCCCCCACCTGTCTGGGGCCAACCCTGCACCCATGGGGGTACGGGATTGTCCTCCCCCATGGGGGAACGGGGCCCCCTTCCCCTTCGCGGACCCCAAGCTTCCTCCAGGGGCACGCCTGCACCCTCCTCTCGCACTCACAGCCCCAGCGGCGGGGCCGTGCGCCCTCAGACGCCCAAGAGGGACGGCCGCTGTCCCCGTCAGGGGAGGGCACCCCATGGAAACCAGGGACGAGCGGCGACCGCGGCCTCTTCCAAAACGGCAGGCACACAGGCCTGCGCGGCAAAATGCCCCGGGCAACCCAGCACCACTCAAAGGGGAAGGGTCCGCACCTGGCCCAGCAGCTCTTGATGAGCTCCAGGCCCCGCCCCTGGCCGGAGCCTGACCCCGCCCACCCGACTCTGGCTGCGCACAGGTGCACTTCCTAGGGCCGCCGCTAGGGTGCGCTGTTGCAGGGCTCGAGGACCCTGAGCCCCCACCGGGCTGGGGCCACCCCTGCACCCATGGGGGTACGGGATTGTCCTCCCCCATGGGGGAACGGGGCCACCTTCCCCTTGCGGGGCCCAAAGCTTCCTCCCGGGGCACGCCTGCACCCTCCTCTCGCACTCACAGCCCCAGCGGCGGGGCCGTGCGCCCGCAGACGCCCTAGACGGGCGGCCGGGGTCCCCGACAGGTGAGGGCACCCCCTGGAAGCCAGGGACGAGCGGCCTCCGCGGCCTCTTCCAAAACGGCAGGCACACAGGCCTGCGCGGAAATATGCCCCGGTCAAGCCAGCACCACTCAAAGGGGAAGGGTGCGCACCTGGCCCAGCATTTCTTGATGAGCCCCAGGCCCCGCCCCTGGCCGGAACCTGACCCCGCCCACCCGACACTGGCTGTGCACAGGTGCACTTCCTAGGGCCGCCGCTAGGGTGCGCTGTTGCGGGGGCTCAAGGACCCTCAGCCCCCACCGGGCTGGGGCCACCCCTGCACCCATGGGGGTACGGGATTGTCCTCCCCCATGGGGGAACGAGGCCCCCTTCCCCTTGCGGGGCCATAAGCTTCCTCCCGGGGCACGCCTGCACCCTCCTCTCGCACTCACAGCCCCAGCGGCGGGGCCGTGCGCCCGCAGACGCCCTAGACGGAGGGCCGGGGTCCCCGTCAGGGGAGGGCTCCCCCTGGAAGCCAGAGACGAGCGGCGAACGCGGCCTCTTCCAAAACGGCAGGCACACAGGCCTGCGCGGCAAAACGCCCCCGGCAAGGGAGCACCACTCAAAGGGGAAGGGTCCGCACCTGGCCCAGCAGCTCTTGATGAGCCCCAGGCCCCGCCCCTGGCCGGAGCCTGACCCCGCCCACCCGACACTGGCTGCGCAAAGGTGCACTTCCTAGGGCCGCCGCTAGGGGGCGCTGGTGAGGGGGCTCGGGGACCCTCAGCCGCCACCTGTCTGGGGCCACCCCTGCACCCATGGGGGTACGGGATTGTCCCCCCCATGGGGGAACGGGGCCCACTTCCCCTTCGCGGAGCCCCAAGCTTCCTCCCGGGGCACGCCTGCACCCTCCTCTCGCACTCACAGCCCCAGCGGCGGGGCCGTGCGCCCGCAGACGCCCTAGACGGAGGGCCGGGGTCCCCGAGAGGGGAGGGCACCCCCTGGAAGCCAGGGACGAGAAGCGACCGCGGCCTCTTCCACAAGCCAGCACCACTCAAAGGGGAAGGGTCCGCACCTGGCCCAGCATTTCTTGATGAGCCCCAGGCCCCGCCCCTGGCCGGAGCCTGACCCCGCCCACCCGACTCTGGCTGCGCACAGGTGCACTTCCTAGGGCCGCCGCTAGGGGGCGTTGGTGAGGGGGCTCGGGGACCCTCAGCCGCCACCTGTCTGGGGCCACCCCTGCACCCATGGGGGTACGGGATTGTCCTCCCCCATGGGGGAACGAGGCCCCCTTCCCCTTGCGGGGCCATAAGATTCCTCCCGGGGCACGCCTGCACCCTCCTCTCGCACTCACAGCCCCAGCGGCGGGGCCGTGCGCCCGCAGACGCCCTAGACGGAGGGCCGGGGTCCCCGTCAGGTGAGGGCACCCCCTGGAAGCCAGGGACGAGCGGCGACCGCGGCCTCTTCCAAAACGGCAGGCACACAGGCCTGCGCGGCAAAATGCCCCGGGCAACCCAGCACCACTCAAAGGGGAAGGGTCCGCACCTGGCCCAGCAGCTCTTGATGAGCTCCAGGCCCAGCCCCTGGCCGGAGCCTGACCCCGCCCACCCGACTCTGGCTGCGCACAGGTGCACTTCCTAGGGCCGCCGCTAGGGTGCGCTGTTGCAGGGCTCGAGGACCCTGAGCCCCCACCGGGCTGGGGCCACCCCTGCACCCATGGGGGTACGGGATTGTCCTCCCCCATGGGGGAACGGGGCCACCTTCCCCTTGCGGGGCCCAAAGCTTCCTCCCGGGGCACGCCTGCACCCTCCTCTCGCACTCACAGCCCCAGCGGCGGGGCCGTGCGCCCGCAGACGCCCTAGACGGGCGGCCGGGGTCCCCGTCAGGGGAGGGCTCCCCCTGGAAGCCAGGGACGAGCGGCGACCGCGGCCTCTTCGAAAAAAGCAGGCACACAGGCCTGCGCGGCAAAATGCCCCCGGCAAGGGAGCACCACTCAAAGGGGAAGGGTCCGCACCTGGCCCAGCATTTCTTGATGAGCCCCAGGCCCCGCCCCTGGCCGGAGCCTGACCCCGCCCACCCGACTCTGGCTCTGCAGAGGTGCACTTCACAGGGCCGCCGCTAGGGGGCGCTGGTGAGGGGGCTCGGGGACCCAAAGCCCCCACAGGGCTGGGGCCACCCCTGCACCCATGGGGGTACGGGATTGTCCTCCCCCATGGGGGAACGGGGCCCCCTTCCCCTTCGCGGAAGCCCCACCCTTCCTCCCGGGGCACGCCTGCACGCTGCTCTCGCACTCACAGCCCCAGCGGCGGGGCCGTGCGTCCGCAGACGCCCTAGACGGAGGGCCGGGGTCCCCGTCAGGGGAGGTTACCCCCTGGAAGCCAGGGACGAGCGGCGACCGCGGCCTCTTCCAAAACGGTAGGCACACAGGCCTGCGCGGCAAAACGCCCTGGGCAAGCCAGCACCACTCAAAGGGGAAGGGTCCGCACCTGGCCCAGCATTTCTTGATGAGCCCCAGGCCCCGCCCCTGGCCGGAGCCTGACCCCGCCCACCCGACTCTGGCTGCGCAGAGGTGCACTTCACAGGGCCGCCGCTAGGGGCGCTGGTGAGGGGGCACGGGGACCCAAAGCCCCCACCGGGCTGGGGCCACCCTTGCACCCATGGGGGTACGGGATTGTCCTCCCCCAGGTGGGAACGAGGCCCCCATCCCCTTGCGGGGCCCCAAGCTTCCTCCCGGGGCACGCCTGCACCCTCCTCTCGCATTCACAGCCCCAGCGGCGGGGCTGTGCGCCCGCAGACGCCCTAGACGGACGGCCGGGGTCCCCGTCAGGGGAGGGCTCCCCCTGGAAGCCAGGGACGAGCGGCGACCGCGGCCTCTTCGAAAAAAGCAGGCACACAGGCCTGCGCGGCAAAATGCCCCGGGCAACCCAGCACCACACAAAGGGGAAGGGTCCGCACCTGGCCCAGCAGCTCTTGATGAGCTCCAGGCCCCGCCCCTGGCCGGAGCCTGACCCCGCCCACCCGACTCTGGCTGCGCACAGGTGCACTTCCTAGGGCCGCCGCTAGGGTGCGCTGTTGCAGGGCTCGAGGACCCTGAGCCCCCACCGGGCTGGGGCCACCCCTGCACCCATGGGGGTACGGGATTGTCCTCCCCCATGGGGGAACGGGGCCACCTTCCCCTTGCGGGGCCCAAAGCTTCCTCCCGGGGCACGCCTGCACCCTCCTCTCGCACTCACAGCCCCAGCGGCGGGGCCGTGCGCCCGCAGACGCCCTAGACGGGCGGCCGGGGTCCCCGACAGGTGAGGGCACCCCCTGGAAGCCAGGGACGAGCGGCCTCCGCGGCCTCTTCCAAAACGGCAGGCACACAGGCCTGCGCGGAAATATGCCCCGGTCAAGCCAGCACCACTCAAAGGGGAAGGGTGCGCACCTGGCCCAGCATTTCTTGATGAGCCCCAGGCCCCGCCCCTGGCCGGAGCCTGACCCCGCCCACCCGACTCTGGCTCTGCAGAGGTGCACTTCACAGGGCCGCCGCTAGGGGGCGCTGGTGAGGGGGCTCGGGGACCCAAAGCCCCCAAAGGGCTGGGGCCACCCTTGCACCCATGGGGGTACGGGATTGTCCTCCCCCAGGTGGGAACGAGGCCCCCTTCCCCTTGCGGGGCCCCAAGCTTCCTCCCGGGGCACGCCTGCACCCTCCTCTCGCATTCACAGCCCCAGCGGCGGGGCTGTGCGCCCGCAGACGCCCTAGACGGACGGCCGGGGTCCCCGTCAGGGGAGGGCTCCCCCTGGAAGCCAGGGACGAGCGGCGACCGCGGCCTCTTCGAAAAAAGCAGGCACACAGGCCTGCGCGGCAAAATGCCCCGGGCAACCCAGCACCACACAAAGGGGAAGGGTCCGCACCTGGCCCAGCAGCTCTTGATGAGCTCCAGGCCCCGCCCCTGGCCGGAGCCTGACCCCGCCCACCCGACTCTGGCTCTGCAGAGGTGCACTTCACAGGGCCGCCGCTAGGGGGCGCTGGTGAGGGGGCTCGGGGACCCAAAGCCCCCACAGGGCTGGGGCCACCCCTGCACCCATGGGGGTACGGGATTGTCCTCCCCCAAGGGGGAACGGGGCCCCCTTCCCCTTCGCGGAAGCCCCACCCTTCCTCCCGGGGCACGCCTGCACGCTGCTCTCGCACTCACAGCCCCAGCGGCGGGGCCGTGCGTCCGCAGACGCCCTAGACGGAGGGCCGGGGTCCCCGTCAGGGGAGGGCACCCCCTGGAAGCCAGGGACGAGCGGCGACCGCGGCCTCTTCCAAAACGGCAGGCACACAGGCCTGCGAGGCAAAACGCCCCGGGCAAGCCAGCACCACTCAAAGGGGAAGGGTCCGCACCTGGCCCAGCATTTCTTGATGAGCCCCAGGCCCCGCCCCTGGCCGGAGCCTGACCCCGCCCACCCGACTCTGGCTGCGCAAAGGTGCACTTCCTAGGGCCGCCGATAGGGGGCGTTGGTGAGGGGGCTCGGGGACCCTCAGCCCCCACCTGTCTGGGGCCAACCCTGCACCCATGGGGGTACGGGATTGTCCTCCCCCATGGTGGAACGGGGCCCCCTTCCCCTTCGCGGACCCCAAGCTTCCTCCAGGGGCACGCCTGCACCCTCCTCTCGCACTCACAGCCCCAGCGGCGGGGCCGTGCGCCCGCAGACGCCCTAGAGGGACGGCCGCTGTCCCCGTCAGGGGAGGGCACCCCATGGAAACCAGGGACGAGCGGCGACCGCGGCCTCTTCCAAAACGGCAGGCACACAGGCCTGCGCGGCAAAATGCCCCGGGCAACCCAGCACCACTCAAAGGGGAAGGGTCCGCACCTGGCCCAGCAGCTCTTGATGAGCTCCAGGCCCCGCCCCTGGCCGGAGCCTGACCCCGCCCACCCGACTCTGGCTGCGCACAGGTGCACTTCCTAGGGCCGCCGCTAGGGTGCGCTGTTGCAGGGCTCGAGGACCCTGAGCCCCCACCGGGCTGGGGCCACCCCTGCACCCATGGGGGTACGGGATTGTCCTCCCCCATGGGGGAACGGGGCCACCTTCCCCTTGCGGGGCCCAAAGCTTCCTCCCGGGGCACGCCTGCACCCTCCTCTCGCACTCACAGCCCCAGCGGCGGGGCCGTGCGCCCGCAGACGCCCTAGACGGGCGGCCGGGGTCCCCGACAGGTGAGGGCACCCCCTGGAAGCCAGGGACGAGCGGCCTCCGCGGCCTCTTCCAAAACGGCAGGCACACAGGCCTGCGCGGAAATATGCCCCGGTCAAGCCAGCACCACTCAAAGGGGAAGGGTGCGCACCTGGCCCAGCATTTCTTGATGAGCCCCAGGCCCCGCCCCTGGCCGGAACCTGACCCCGCCCACCCGACACTGGCTGCGCACAGGTGCACTTCCTAGGGCCGCCGCTAGGGTGCGCTGTTGCGGGGGCTCAAGGACCCTCAGCCCCCACCGGGCTGGGGCCACCCCTGCACCCATGGGGGTACGGGATTGTCCTCCCCCATGGGGGAACGAGGCCCCCTTCCCCTTGCGGGGCCATAAGCTTCCTCCCGGGGCACGCCTGCACCCTCCTCTCGCACTCACAGCCCCAGCGGCGGGGCCGTGCGCCCGCAGACGCCCTAGACGGAGGGCCGGGGTCCCCGTCAGGGGAGGGCTCCCCCTGGAAGCCAGAGACGAGCGGCGAACGCGGCCTCTTCCAAAACGGCAGGCACACAGGCCTGCGCGGCAAAACGCCCCCGGCAAGGGAGCACCACTCAAAGGGGAAGGGTCCGCACCTGGCCCAGCAGCTCTTGATGAGCCCCAGGCCCCGCCCCTGGCCGGAGCCTGACCCCGCCCACCCGACACTGGCTGCGCAAAGGTGCACTTCCTAGGGCCGCCGCTAGGGGGCGCTGGTGAGGGGGCTCGGGGACCCTCAGCCGCCACCTGTCTGGGGCCACCCCTGCACCCATGGGGGTACGGGATTGTCCCCCCCATGGGGGAACGGGGCCCACTTCCCCTTGCGGGGCCCAAAGCTTCCTCCCGGGGCACGCCTGCACCCTCCTCTCGCACTCACAGCCCCAGCGGCGGGGCCGTGCGCCCGCAGACGCCCTAGACGGAGGGCCGGGGTCCCCGTCAGGGGAGGGCACCCCATGGAAACCAGGGACGAGCGGCGACCGCGGCCTCTTCCAAAACGGCAGGCACACAGGCCTGCGCGGCAAAATGCCCCGGGCAACCCAGCACCACTCAAAGAGGAAGGGTCCGCACCTGGCCCAGCAGCTCTTGATGAGCTCCAGGCCCCGCCCCTGGCCGGAGTTGACCCCGCCCACCCGACTCTGGCTGCGCACAGGTGCACTTCCTAGTGCCGCCGCTAGGGTGCGCTGTTGCAGGGCTCGAGGACCCTGAGCCCCCACCGGGCTGGGGCCACCCCTGCACCCATGGGGGTACGGGATTGTCCTCCCCCATGGGGGAACGGGGCCACCTTCCCCTTGCGGGGCCCAAAGCTTCCTCCCGGGGCACGCCTGCACCCTCCTCTCGCACTCACAGCCCCAGCGGCGGGGCCGTGCGCCCGCAGACGCCCTAGACGGAGGGCCGGGGTCCCCGTCAGGGGAGGGCACCCCCTGGAAGCCAGGGACGAGCGGCGACCGCGGCCTCTTCCACAAGCCAGCACCACTCAAAGGGGAAGGGTCCGCACCTGGCCCAGCATTTCTTGATGAGCCCCAGGCCCCGCCCCTGGCCGGAGCCTGACCCCGCCCACCCGACTCTGGCTGCGCAAAGGTGCACTTCCTAGGGCCGCCGATAGGGGGCGTTGGTGAGGGGGCTCGGGGACCATCAGCCCCCACCTGTCTGGGGCCAACCCTGCACCCATGGGGGTACGGGATTGTCCTCCCCCATGGGGGAACGGGGCCCCCTTCCCCTTCGCGGAGCCCCAAGCTTCCTCCAGGGGCACGCCTGCACCCTCCTCTCGCACTCACAGCCCCAGCGGCGGGGCCGTGCGCCCGCAGACGCCCTAGAGGGACGGCCGCTGTCCCCGTCAGGGGAGGGCACCCCATGGAAACCAGGGACGAGCGGCGACCGCGGCCTCTTCCAAAACGGCAGGCACACAGGCCTGCGCGGCAAAATGCCCCGGGCAACCCAGCACCACTCAAAGGGGAAGGGTCCGCACCTGGCCCAGCAGCTCTTGATGAGCTCCAGGCCCCGCCCCTGGCCGGAGCCTGACCCCGCCCACCCGACTCTGGCTGCGCACAGGTGCACTTCCTAGGGCCGCCGCTAGGGTGCGCTGTTGCAGGGCTCGAGGACCCTGAGCCCCCACCGGGCTGGGGCCACCCCTGCACCCATGGGGGTACGGGATTGTCCTCCCCCATGGGGGAACGGGGCCACCTTCCCCTTGCGGGGCCCAAAGCTTCCTCCCGGGGCACGCCTGCACCCTCCTCTCGCACTCACAGCCCCAGCGGCGGGGCCGTGCGCCCGCAGACGCCCTAGACGGGCGGCCGGGGTCCCCGACAGGTGAGGGCACCCCCTGGAAGCCAGGGACGAGCGGCCTCCGCGGCCTCTTCCAAAACGGCAGGCACACAGGCCTGCGCGGAAATATGCCCCGGTCAAGCCAGCACCACTCAAAGGGGAAGGGTGCGCACCTGGCCCAGCATTTCTTGATGAGCCCCAGGCCCCGCCCCTGGCCGGAACCTGACCCCGCCCACCCGACACTGGCTGCGCACAGGTGCACTTCCTAGGGCCGCCGCTAGGGTGCGCTGTTGCGGGGGCTCAAGGACCCTCAGCCCCCACCGGGCTGGGGCCACCCCTGCACCCATGGGGGTACGGGATTGTCCTCCCCCATGGGGGAACGAGGCCCCCTTCCCCTTGCGGGGCCATAAGCTTCCTCCCGGGGCACGCCTGCACCCTCCTCTCGCACTCACAGCCCCAGCGGCGGGGCCGTGCGCCCGCAGACGCCCTAGACGGAGGGCCGGGGTCCCCGTCAGGGGAGGGCTCCCCCTGGAAGCCAGAGACGAGCGGCGAACGCGGCCTCTTCCAAAACGGCAGGCACACAGGCCTGCGCGGCAAAACGCCCCCGGCAAGGGAGCACCACTCAAAGGGGAAGGGTCCGCACCTGGCCCAGCAGCTCTTGATGAGCCCCAGGCCCCGCCCCTGGCCGGAGCCTGACCCCGCCCACCCGACACTGGCTGCGCAAAGGTGCACTTCCTAGGGCCGCCGCTAGGGGGCGCTGGTGAGGGGGCTCGGGGACCCTCAGCCGCCACCTGTCTGGGGCCACCCCTGCACCCATGGGGGTACGGGATTGTCCCCCCCATGGGGGAACGGGGCCCACTTCCCCTTCGCGGAGCCCCAAGCTTCCTCCCGGGGCACGCCTGCACCCTCCTCTCGCACTCACAGCCCCAGCGGCGGGGCCGTGCGCCCGCAGACGCCCTAGACGGAGGGCCGGGGTCCCCGAGAGGGGAGGGCACCCCCTGGAAGCCAGGGACGAGAAGCGACCGCGGCCTCTTCCACAAGCCAGCACCACTCAAAGGGGAAGGGTCCGCACCTGGCCCAGCATTTCTTGATGAGCCCCAGGCCCCGCCCCTGGCCGGAGCCTGACCCCGCCCACCCGACTCTGGCTGCGCACAGGTGCACTTCCTAGGGCCGCCGCTAGGGGGCGTTGGTGAGGGGGCTCGGGGACCCTCAGCCGCCACCTGTCTGGGGCCACCCCTGCACCCATGGGGGTACGGGATTGTCCTCCCCCATGGGGGAACGAGGCCCCCTTCCCCTTGCGGGGCCATAAGCTTCCTCCCGGGGCACGCCTGCACCCTCCTCTCGCACTCACAGCCCCAGCGGCGGGGCCGTGCGCCCGCAGACGCCCTAGACGGAGGGCCGGGGTCCCCGTCAGGTGAGGGCACCCCCTGGAAGCCAGGGACGAGCGGCGACCGCGGCCTCTTCCAAAACGGCAGGCACACAGGCCTGCGCGGCAAAATGCCCCGGGCAACCCAGCACCACTCAAAGGGGAAGGGTCCGCACCTGGCCCAGCAGCTCTTGATGAGCTCCAGGCCCAGCCCCTGGCCGGAGCCTGACCCCGCCCACCCGACTCTGGCTGCGCACAGGTGCACTTCCTAGGGCCGCCGCTAGGGTGCGCTGTTGCAGGGCTCGAGGACCCTGAGCCCCCACCGGGCTGGGGCCACCCCTGCACCCATGGGGGTACGGGATTGTCCTCCCCCATGGGGGAACGGGGCCACCTTCCCCTTGCGGGGCCCAAAGCTTCCTCCCGGGGCACGCCTGCACCCTCCTCTCGCACTCACAGCCCCAGCGGCGGGGCCGTGCGCCCGCAGACGCCCTAGACGGGCGGCCGGGGTCCCCGTCAGGGGAGGGCTCCCCCTGGAAGCCAGGGACGAGCGGCGACCGCGGCCTCTTCGAAAAAAGCAGGCACACAGGCCTGCGCGGCAAAATGCCCCCGGCAAGGGAGCACCACTCAAAGGGGAAGGGTCCGCACCTGGCCCAGCATTTCTTGATGAGCCCCAGGCCCCGCCCCTGGCCGGAGCCTGACCCCGCCCACCCGACTCTGGCTCTGCAGAGGTGCACTTCACAGGGCCGCCGCTAGGGGGCGCTGGTGAGGGGGCTCGGGGACCCAAAGCCCCCACAGGGCTGGGGCCACCCCTGCACCCATGGGGGTACGGGATTGTCCTCCCCCATGGGGGAACGGGGCCCCCTTCCCCTTCGCGGAAGCCCCACCCTTCCTCCCGGGGCACGCCTGCACGCTGCTCTCGCACTCACAGCCCCAGCGGCGGGGCCGTGCGTCCGCAGACGCCCTAGACGGAGGGCCGGGGTCCCCGTCAGGGGAGGTTACCCCCTGGAAGCCAGGGACGAGCGGCGACCGCGGCCTCTTCCAAAACGGTAGGCACACAGGCCTGCGCGGCAAAACGCCCTGGGCAAGCCAGCACCACTCAAAGGGGAAGGGTCCGCACCTGGCCCAGCATTTCTTGATGAGCCCCAGGCCCCGCCCCTGGCCGGAGCCTGACCCCGCCCACCCGACTCTGGCTGCGCAGAGGTGCACTTCACAGGGCCGCCGCTAGGGGCGCTGGTGAGGGGGCACGGGGACCCAAAGCCCCCACCGGGCTGGGGCCACCCTTGCACCCATGGGGGTACGGGATTGTCCTCCCCCAGGTGGGAACGAGGCCCCCTTCCCCTTGCGGGGCCCCAAGCTTCCTCCCGGGGCACGCCTGCACCCTCCTCTCGCATTCACAGCCCCAGCGGCGGGGCTGTGCGCCCGCAGACGCCCTAGACGGACGGCCGGGGTCCCCGTCAGGGGAGGGCTCCCCCTGGAAGCCAGGGACGAGCGGCGACCGCGGCCTCTTCGAAAAAAGCAGGCACACAGGCCTGCGCGGCAAAATGCCCCGGGCAACCCAGCACCACACAAAGGGGAAGGGTCCGCACCTGGCCCAGCAGCTCTTGATGAGCTCCAGGCCCCGCCCCTGGCCGGAGCCTGACCCCGCCCACCCGACTCTGGCTGCGCACAGGTGCACTTCCTAGGGCCGCCGCTAGGGTGCGCTGTTGCAGGGCTCGAGGACCCTGAGCCCCCACCGGGCTGGGGCCACCCCTGCACCCATGGGGGTACGGGATTGTCCTCCCCCATGGGGGAACGGGGCCACCTTCCCCTTGCGGGGCCCAAAGCTTCCTCCCGGGGCACGCCTGCACCCTCCTCTCGCACTCACAGCCCCAGCGGCGGGGCCGTGCGCCCGCAGACGCCCTAGACGGGCGGCCGGGGTCCCCGACAGGTGAGGGCACCCCCTGGAAGCCAGGGACAAGCGGCCTCCGCGGCCTCTTCCAAAACGGCAGGCACACAGGCCTGCGCGGAAATATGCCCCGGTCAAGCCAGCACCACTCAAAGGGGAAGGGTGCGCACCTGGCCCAGCAGCTCTTGATGAGCCCCAGGCCCCGCCCCTGGCCGGAGCCTGACCCCGCCCACCCGACTCTGGCTCTGCAGAGGTGCACTTCACAGGGCCGCCGCTAGGGGGCGCTGGTGAGGGGGCTCGGGGACCCAAAGCCCCCACAGGGCTGGGGCCACCCTTGCACCCATGGGGGTACGGGATTGTCCTCCCCCAGGTGGGAACGAGGCCCCCTTCCCCTTGCGGGGCCCCAAGCTTCCTCCCGGGGCACGCCTGCACCCTCCTCTCGCATTCACAGCCCCAGCGGCGGGGCTGTGCGCCCGCAGACGCCCTAGACGGACGGCCGGGGTCCCCGTCAGGGGAGGGCTCCCCCTGGAAGCCAGGGACGAGCGGCGACCGCGGCCTCTTCGAAAAAAGCAGGCACACAGGCCTGCGCGGCAAAATGCCCCGGGCAACCCAGCACCACACAAAGGGGAAGGGTCCGCACCTGGCCCAGCAGCTCTTGATGAGCTCCAGGCCCCGCCCCTGGCCGGAGCCTGACCCCGCCCACCCGACTCTGGCTCTGCAGAGGTGCACTTCACAGGGCCGCCGCTAGGGGGCGCTGGTGAGGGGGCTCGGGGACCCAAAGCCCCCACAGGGCTGGGGCCACCCCTGCACCCATGGGGGTACGGGATTGTCCTCCCCCAAGGGGGAACGGGGCCCCCTTCCCCTTCGCGGAAGCCCCACCCTTCCTCCCGGGGCACGCCTGCACGCTGCTCTCGCACTCACAGCCCCAGCGGCGGGGCCGTGCGTCCGCAGACGCCCTAGACGGAGGGCCGGGGTCCCCGTCAGGGGAGGGCACCCCCTGGAAGCCAGGGACGAGCGGCGACCGCGGCCTCTTCCAAAACGGCAGGCACACAGGCCTGCGAGGCAAAACGCCCCGGGCAAGCCAGCACCACTCAAAGGGGAAGGGTCCGCACCTGGCCCAGCATTTCTTGATGAGCCCCAGGCCCCGCCCCTGGCCGGAGCCTGACCCCGCCCACCCGACTCTGGCTGCGCAAAGGTGCACTTCCTAGGGCCGCCGATAGGGGGCGTTGGTGAGGGGGCTCGGGGACCCTCAGCCCCCACCTGTCTGGGGCCAACCCTGCACCCATGGGGGTACGGGATTGTCCTCCCCCATGGGGGAACGGGGCCCCCTTCCCCTTCGCGGACCCCAAGCTTCCTCCAGGGGCACGCCTGCACCCTCCTCTCGCACTCACAGCCCCAGCGGCGGGGCCGTGCGCCCGCAGACGCCCAAGAGGGACGGCCGCTGTCCCCGTCAGGGGAGGGCACCCCATGGAAACCAGGGACGAGCGGCGACCGCGGCCTCTTCCAAAACGGCAGGCACACAGGCCTGCGCGGCAAAATGCCCCGGGCAACCCAGCACCACTCAAAGGGGAAGGGTCCGCACCTGGCCCAGCAGCTCTTGATGAGCTCCAGGCCCCGCCCCTGGCCGGAGCCTGACCCCGCCCACCCGACTCTGGCTGCGCACAGGTGCACTTCCTAGGGCCGCCGCTAGGGTGCGCTGTTGCAGGGCTCGAGGACCCTGAGCCCCCACCGGGCTGGGGCCACCCCTGCACCCATGGGGGTACGGGATTGTCCTCCCCCATGGGGGAACGGGGCCACCTTCCCCTTGCGGGGCCCAAAGCTTCCTCCCGGGGCACGCCTGCACCCTCCTCTCGCACTCACAGCCCCAGCGGCGGGGCCGTGCGCCCGCAGACGCCCTAGACGGGCGGCCGGGGTCCCCGACAGGTGAGGGCACCCCCTGGAAGCCAGGGACGAGCGGCCTCCGCGGCCTCTTCCAAAACGGCAGGCACACAGGCCTGCGCGGAAATATGCCCCGGTCAAGCCAGCACCACTCAAAGGGGAAGGGTGCGCACCTGGCCCAGCATTTCTTGATGAGCCCCAGGCCCCGCCCCTGGCCGGAACCTGACACCGCCCACCCGACACTGGCTGCGCACAGGTGCACTTCCTAGGGCCACCGCTAGGGTGCGCTGTTGCGGGGGCTCAAGGACCCTCAGCCCCCACCGGGCTGGGGCCACCCCTGCACCCATGGGGGTACGGGATTGTCCTCCCCCATGGGGGAACGAGGCCCCCTTCCCCTTGCGGGGCCATAAGCTTCCTCCCGGGGCACGCCTGCACCCTCCTCTCGCACTCACAGCCCCAGCGGCGGGGCCGTGCGCCCGCAGACGCCCTAGACGGAGGGCCGGGGTCCCCGTCAGGGGAGGGCTCCCCCTGGAAGCCAGAGACGAGCGGCGAACGCGGCCTCTTCCAAAACGGCAGGCACACAGGCCTGCGCGGCAAAACGCCCCCGGCAAGGGAGCACCACTCAAAGGGGAAGGGTCCGCACCTGGCCCAGCAGCTCTTGATGAGCCCCAGGCCCCGCCCCTGGCCGGAGCCTGACCCCGCCCACCCGACACTGGCTGCGCAAAGGTGCACTTCCTAGGGCCGCCGCTAGGGGGCGCTGGTGAGGGGGCTCGGGGACCCTCAGCCGCCACCTGTCTGGGGCCACCCCTGCACCCATGGGGGTACGGGATTGTCCCCCCCATGGGGGAACGGGGCCCACTTCCCCTTGCGGGGCCCAAAGCTTCCTCCCGGGGCACGCCTGCACCCTCCTCTCGCACTCACAGCCCCAGCGGCGGGGCCGTGCGCCCGCAGACGCCCTAGACGGAGGGCCGGGGTCCCCGTCAGGGGAGGGCACCCCATGGAAACCAGGGACGAGCGGCGACCGCGGCCTCTTCCAAAACGGCAGGCACACAGGCCTGCGCGGCAAAATGCCCCGGGCAACCCAGCACCACTCAAAGGGGAAGGGTCCGCACCTGGCCCAGCAGCTCTTGATGAGCTCCAGGCCCCGCCCCTGGCCGGAGTTGACCCCGCCCACCCGACTCTGGCTGCGCACAGGTGCACTTCCTAGGGCCGCCGCTAGGGTGCGCTGTTGCAGGGCTCGAGGACCCTGAGCCCCCACCGGGCTGGGGCCACCCCTGCACCCATGGGGGTACGGGATTGTCCTCCCCCATGGGGGAACGGGGCCACCTTCCCCTTGCGGGGCCCAAAGCTTCCTCCCGGGGCACGCCTGCACCCTCCTCTCGCACTCACAGCCCCAGCGGCGGGGCCGTGCGCCCGCAGACGCCCTAGACGGAGGGCCGGGGTCCCCGTCAGGGGAGGGCACCCCCTGGAAGCCAGGGACGAGCGGCGACCGCGGCCTCTTCCACAAGCCAGCACCACTCAAAGGGGAAGGGTCCGCACCTGGCCCAGCATTTCTTGATGAGCCCCAGGCCCCGCCCCTGGCCGGAGCCTGACCCCGCCCACCCGACTCTGGCTGCGCAAAGGTGCACTTCCTAGGGCTGCCGATAGGGGGCGTTGGTGAGGGGGCTCGGGGACCATCAGCCCCCACCTGTCTGGGGCCAACCCTGCACCCATGGGGGTACGGGATTGTCCTCCCCCATGGGGGAACGGGGCCCCCTTCCCCTTCGCGGAGCCCCAAGCTTCCTCCAGGGGCACGCCTGCACCCTCCTCTCGCACTCACAGCCCCAGCGGCGGGGCCGTGCGCCCGCAGACGCCCTAGAGGGACGGCCGCTGTCCCCGTCAGGGGAGGGCACCCCATGGAAACCAGGGACGAGCGGCGACCGCGGCCTCTTCCAAAACGGCAGGCACACAGGCCTGCGCGGCAAAATGCCCCGGGCAACCCAGCACCACTCAAAGGGGAAGGGTCCGCACCTGGCCCAGCAGCTCTTGATGAGCTCCAGGCCCCGCCCCTGGCCGGAGCCTGACCCCGCCCACCCGACTCTGGCTGCGCACAGGTGCACTTCCTAGGGCCGCCGCTTGGGTGCGCTGTTGCAGGGCTCGAGGACCCTGAGCCCCCACCGGGCTGGGGCCACCCCTGCACCCATGGGGGTACGGGATTGTCCTCCCCCATGGGGGAACGGGGCCACCTTCCCCTTGCGGGGCCCAAAGCTTCCTCCCGGGGCACGCCTGCACCCTCCTCTCGCACTCACAGCCCCAGCGGCGGGGCCGTGCGCCCGCAGACGCCCTAGACGGGCGGCCGGGGTCCCCGACAGGTGAGGGCACCCCCTGGAAGCCAGGGACGAGCGGCCTCCGCGGCCTCTTCCAAAACGGCAGGCACACAGGCCTGCGCGGAAATATGCCCCGGTCAAGCCAGCACCACTCAAAGGGGAAGGGTGCGCACCTGGCCCAGCATTTCTTGATGAGCCCCAGGCCCCGCCCCTGGCCGGAACCTGACCCCGCCCACCCGACACTGGCTGCGCACAGGTGCACTTCCTAGGGCCGCCGCTAGGGTGCGCTGTTGCGGGGGCTCAAGGACCCTCAGCCCCCACCGGGCTGGGGCCACCCCTGCACCCATGGGGGTACGGGATTGTCCTCCCCCATGGGGGAACGAGGCCCCCTTCCCCTTGCGGGGCCATAAGCTTCCTCCCGGGGCACGCCTGCACCCTCCTCTCGCACTCACAGCCCCAGCGGCGGGGCCGTGCGCCCGCAGACGCCCTAGACGGAGGGCCGGGGTCCCCGTCAGGGGAGGGCTCCCCCTGGAAGCCAGAGACGAGCGGCGAACGCGGCCTCTTCCAAAACGGCAGGCACACAGGCCTGCGCGGCAAAACGCCCCCGGCAAGGGAGCACCACTCAAAGGGGAAGGGTCCGCACCTGGCCCAGCAGCTCTTGATGAGCCCCAGGCCCCGCCCCTGGCCGGAGCCTGACCCCGCCCACCCGACACTGGCTGCGCAAAGGTGCACTTCCTAGGGCCGCCGCTAGGGGGCGCTGGTGAGGGGGCTCGGGGACCCTCAGCCGCCACCTGTCTGGGGCCACCCCTGCACCCATGGGGGTACGGGATTGTCCCCCCCATGGGGGAACGGGGCCCACTTCCCCTTCGCGGAGCCCCAAGCTTCCTCCCGGGGCACGCCTGCACCCTCCTCTCGCACTCACAGCCCCAGCGGCGGGGCCGTGCGCCCGCAGACGCCCTAGACGGAGGGCCGGGGTCCCCGTCAGGGGAGGGCACCCCCTGGAAGCCAGGGACGAGAAGCGACCGCGGCCTCTTCCACAAGCCAGCACCACTCAAAGGGGAAGGGTCCGCACCTGGCCCAGCATTTCTTGATGAGCCCCAGGCCCCGCCCCTGGCCGGAGCCTGACCCCGCCCACCCGACTCTGGCTGCGCACAGGTGCACTTCCTAGGGCCGCCGCTAGGGGGCGTTGGTGAGGGGGCTCGGGGACCCTCAGCCGCCACCTGTCTGGGGCCACCCCTGCACCCATGGGGGTACGGGATTGTCCTCCCCCATGGGGGAACGAGGCCCCCTTCCCCTTGCGGGGCCATAAGCTTCCTCCCGGGGCACGCCTGCACCCTCCTCTCGCACTCACAGCCCCAGCGGCGGGGCCGTGCGCCCGCAGACGCCCTAGACGGAGGGCCGGGGTCCCCGTCAGGTGAGGGCACCCCCTGGAAGCCAGGGACGAGCGGCGACCGCGGCCTCTTCCAAAACGGCAGGCACACAGGCCTGCGCGGCAAAATGCCCCGGGCAACCCAGCACCACTCAAAGGGGAAGGGTCCGCACCTGGCCCAGCAGCTCTTGATGAGCTCCAGGCCCAGCCCCTGGCCGGAGCCTGACCCCGCCCACCCGACTCTGGCTGCGCACAGGTGCACTTCCTAGGGCCGCCGCTAGGGTGCGCTGTTGCAGGGCTCGAGGACCCTGAGCCCCCACCGGGCTGGGGCCACCCCTGCACCCATGGGGGTACGGGATTGTCCTCCCCCATGGGGGAACGGGGCCACCTTCCCCTTGCGGGGCCCAAAGCTTCCTCCCGGGGCACGCCTGCACCCTCCTCTCGCACTCACAGCCCCAGCGGCGGGGCCGTGCGCCCGCAGACGCCCTAGACGGGCGGCCGGGGTCCCCGTCAGGGGAGGGCTCCCCCTGGAAGCCAGGGACGAGCGGCGACCGCGGCCTCTTCGAAAAAAGCAGGCACACAGGCCTGCGCGGCAAAATGCCCCCGGCAAGGGAGCACCACTCAAAGGGGAAGGGTCCGCACCTGGCCCAGCATTTCTTGATGAGCCCCAGGCCCCGCCCCTGGCCGGAGCCTGACCCCGCCCACCCGACTCTGGCTCTGCAGAGGTGCACTTCACAGGGCCGCCGCTAGGGGGCGCTGGTGAGGGGGCTCGGGGACCCAAAGCCCCCACAGGGCTGGGGCCACCCCTGCACCCATGGGGGTACGGGATTGTCCTCCCCCATGGGGGAACGGGGCCCCCTTCCCCTTCGCGGAAGCCCCACCCTTCCTCCCGGGGCACGCCTGCACGCTGCTCTCGCACTCACAGCCCCAGCGGCGGGGCCGTGCGTCCGCAGACGCCCTAGACGGAGGGCCGGGGTCCCCGTCAGGGGAGGTTACCCCCTGGAAGCCAGGGACGAGCGGCGACCGCGGCCTCTTCCAAAACGGTAGGCACACAGGCCTGCGCGGCAAAACGCCCTGGGCAAGCCAGCACCACTCAAAGGGGAAGGGTCCGCACCTGGCCCAGCATTTCTTGATGAGCCCCAGGCCCCGCCCCTGGCCGGAGCCTGACCCCGCCCACCCGACTCTGGCTGCGCAGAGGTGCACTTCACAGGGCCGCCGCTAGGGGCGCTGGTGAGGGGGCACGGGGACCCAAAGCCCCCACCGGGCTGGGGCCACCCTTGCACCCATGGGGGTACGGGATTGTCCTCCCCCAGGTGGGAACGAGGCCCCCTTCCCCTTGCGGGGCCCCAAGCTTCCTCCCGGGGCACGCCTGCACCCTCCTCTCGCATTCACAGCCCCAGCGGCGGGGCTGTGCGCCCGCAGACGCCCTAGACGGACGGCCGGGGTCCCCGTCAGGGGAGGGCTCCCCCTGGAAGCCAGGGACGAGCGGCGACCGCGGCCTCTTCGAAAAAAGCAGGCACACAGGCCTGCGCGGCAAAATGCCCCGGGCAACCCAGCACCACACAAAGGGGAAGGGTCCGCACCTGGCCCAGCAGCTCTTGATGAGCTCCAGGCCCCGCCCCTGGCCGGAGCCTGACCCCGCCCACCCGACTCTGGCTGCGCACAGGTGCACTTCCTAGGGCCGCCGCTAGGGTGCGCTGTTGCAGGGCTCGAGGACCCTGAGCCCCCACCGGGCTGGGGCCACCCCTGCACCCATGGGGGTACGGGATTGTCCTCCCCCATGGGGGAACGGGGCCACCTTCCCCTTGCGGGGCCCAAAGCTTCCTCCCGGGGCACGCCTGCACCCTCCTCTCGCACTCACAGCCCCAGCGGCGGGGCCGTGCGCCCGCAGACGCCCTAGACGGGCGGCTGGGGTCCCCGACAGGTGAGGGCACCCCCTGGAAGCCAGGGACGAGCGGCCTCCGCGGCCTCTTCCAAAACGGCAGGCACACAGGCCTGCGCGGAAATATGCCCCGGTCAAGCCAGCACCACTCAAAGGGGAAGGGTGCGCACCTGGCCCAGCATTTCTTGATGAGCCCCAGGCCCCGCCCCTGGCCGGAGCCTGACCCCGCCCACCCGACTCTGGCTCTGCAGAGGTGCACTTCACAGGGCCGCCGCTAGGGGGCGCTGGTGAGGGGGCTCGGGGACCCAAAGCCCCCACAGGGCTGGGGCCACCCTTGCACCCATGGGGGTACGGGATTGTCCTCCCCCAGGTGGGAACGAGGCCCCCTTCCCCTTGCGGGGCCCCAAGCTTCCTCCCGGGGCACGCCTGCACCCTCCTCTCGCATTCACAGCCCCAGCGGCGGGGCTGTGCGCCCGCAGACGCCCTAGACGGACGGCCGGGGTCCCCGTCAGGGGAGGGCTCCCCCTGGAAGCCAGGACGAGCGGCGACCGCGGCCTCTTCGAAAAAAGCAGGCACACAGGCCTGCGCGGCAAAATGCCCCGGGCAACCCAGCACCACACAAAGGGGAAGGGTCCGCACCTGGCCCAGCAGCTCTTGATGAGCTCCAGGCCCCGCCCCTGGCCGGAGCCTGACCCCGCCCACCCGACTCTGGCTCTGCAGAGGTGCACTTCACAGGGCCGCCGCTAGGGGGCGCTGGTGAGGGGGCTCGGGGACCCAAAGCCCCCACAGGGCTGGGGCCACCCCTGCACCCATGGGGGTACGGGATTGTCCTCCCCCAAGGGGGAACGGGGCCCCCTTCCCCTTCGCGGAAGCCCCACCCTTCCTCCCGGGGCACGCCTGCACGCTGCTCTCGCACTCACAGCCCCAGCGGCGGGGCCGTGCGTCCGCAGACGCCCTAGACGGAGGGCCGGGGTCCCCGTCAGGGGAGGGCACCCCCTGGAAGCCAGGGACGAGCGGCGACCGCGGCCTCTTCCAAAACGGCAGGCACACAGGCCTGCGAGGCAAAACGCCCCGGGCAAGCCAGCACCACTCAAAGGGGAAGGGTCCGCACCTGGCCCAGCATTTCTTGATGAGCCCCAGGCCCCGCCCCTGGCCGGAGCCTGACCCCGCCCACCCGACTCTGGCTGCGCAAAGGTGCACTTCCTAGGGCCGCCGATAGGGGGCGTTGGTGAGGGGGCTCGGGGACCCTCAGCCCCCACCTGTCTGGGGCCAACCCTGCACCCATGGGGGTACGGGATTGTCCTCCCCCATGGGGGAACGGGGCCCCCTTCCCCTTCGCGGACCCCAAGCTTCCTCCAGGGGCACGCCTGCACCCTCCTCTCGCACTCACAGCCCCAGCGGCGGGGCCGTGCGCCCGCAGACGCCCTAGAGGGACGGCCGCTGTCCCCGTCAGGGGAGGGCACCCCATGGAAACCAGGGACGAGCGGCGACCGCGGCCTCTTCCAAAACGGCAGGCACACAGGCCTGCGCGGCAAAATGCCCCGGGCAACCCAGCACCACTCAAAGGGGAAGGGTCCGCACCTGGCCCAGCAGCTCTTGATGAGCTCCAGGCCCCGCCCCTGGCCGGAGCCTGACCCCGCCCACCCGACTCTGGCTGCGCACAGGTGCACTTCCTAGGGCCGCCGCTAGGGTGCGCTGTTGCAGGGCTCGAGGACCCTGAGCCCCCACCGGGCTGGGGCCACCCCTGCACCCATGGGGGTACGGGATTGTCCTCCCCCATGGGGGAACGGGGCCACCTTCCCCTTGCGGGGCCCAAAGCTTCCTCCCGGGGCACGCCTGCACCCTCCTCTCGCACTCACAGCCCCAGCGGCGGGGCCGTGCGCCCGCAGACGCCCTAGACGGGCGGCCGGGGTCCCCGACAGGTGAGGGCACCCCCTGGAAGCCAGGGACGAGCGGCCTCCGCGGCCTCTTCCAAAACGGCAGGCAAACAGGCCTGCGCGGAAATATGCCCCGGTCAAGCCAGCACCACTCAAAGGGGAAGGGTCCGCACCTGGCCCAGCATTTCTTGATGAGCCCCAGGCCCCGCCCCTGGCCGGAGCCTGACCCCGCCCACCCGACTCTGGCTGCGCACAGGTGCACTTCCTAGGGCCGCCGCTAGGGGGCGTTGGTGAGGGGGCTCGGGGACCCTCAGCCGCCACCTGTCTGGGGCCACCCCTGCACCCATGGGGGTACGGGATTGTCCTCCCCCATGGGGGAACGAGGCCCCCTTCCCCTTGCGGGGCCATAAGCTTCCTCCCGGGGCACGCCTGCACCCTCCTCTCGCACTCACAGCCCCAGCGGCGGGGCCGTGCGCCCGCAGACGCCCTAGACGGAGGGCCGGGGTCCCCGTCAGGTGAGGGCACCCCCTGGAAGCCAGGGACGAGCGGCGACCGCGGCCTCTTCCAAAACGGCAGGCACACAGGCCTGCGCGGCAAAATGCCCCGGGCAACCCAGCACCACTCAAAGGGGAAGGGTCCGCACCTGGCCCAGCAGCTCTTGATGAGCTCCAGGCCCAGCCCCTGGCCGGAGCCTGACCCCGCCCACCCGACTCTGGCTGCGCACAGGTGCACTTCCTAGGGCCGCCGCTAGGGTGCGCTGTTGCAGGGCTCGAGGACCCTGAGCCCCCACCGGGCTGGGGCCACCCCTGCACCCATGGGGGTACGGGATTGTCCTCCCCCATGGGGGAACGGGGCCACCTTCCCCTTGCGGGGCCCAAAGCTTCCTCCCGGGGCACGCCTGCACCCTCCTCTCGCACTCACAGCCCCAGCGGCGGGGCCGTGCGCCCGCAGACGCCCTAGACGGGCGGCCGGGGTCCCCGTCAGGGGAGGGCTCCCCCTGGAAGCCAGGGACGAGCGGCGACCGCGGCCTCTTCGAAAAAAGCAGGCACACAGGCCTGCGCGGCAAAATGCCCCCGGCAAGGGAGCACCACTCAAAGGGGAAGGGTCCGCACCTGGCCCAGCATTTCTTGATGAGCCCCAGGCCCCGCCCCTGGCCGGAGCCTGACCCCGCCCACCCGACTCTGGCTCTGCAGAGGTGCACTTCACAGGGCCGCCGCTAGGGGGCGCTGGTGAGGGGGCTCGGGGACCCAAAGCCCCCACAGGGCTGGGGCCACCCCTGCACCCATGGGGGTACGGGATTGTCCTCCCCCATGGGGGAACGGGGCCCCCTTCCCCTTCGCGGAAGCCCCACCCTTCCTCCCGGGGCACGCCTGCACGCTGCTCTCGCACTCACAGCCCCAGCGGCGGGGCCGTGCGTCCGCAGACGCCCTAGACGGAGGGCCGGGGTCCCCGTCAGGGGAGGGCACCCCCTGGAAGCCAGGGACGAGCGGCGACCGCGGCCTCTTCCAAAACGGCAGGCACACAGGCCTGCGAGGCAAAACGCCCCGGGCAAGCCAGCACCACTCAAAGGGGAAGGGTCCGCACCTGGCCCAGCATTTCTTGATGAGCCCCAGGCCCCGCCCCTGGCCGGAGCCTGACCCCGCCCACCCGACTCTGGCGGCGCAAAGGTGCACTTCCTAGGGCCGCCGCTAGGGGGCGCTGGTGAGGGGGCTCGGGGACCCTCAGCCGCCACCTGTCTGGGGCCACTCCTGCACCCATGGGGGTACGGGATTGTCCCCCCCATGGGGGAACGGGGCCCACTTCCCCTTCGCGGAGCCCCAAGCTTCCTCCCGGGGCACGCCTGCACCCTCCTATCGCACTCACAGCCCCAGCGGCGGGGCCGTGCGCCCGCAGACGCCCTAGACGGAGGGCCGGGGTCCCCGTCAGGGGAGGGCACCCCCTGGAAGCCAGGGACGAGCGGCGACCGCGGCCTCTTCCACAAGCCAGCACCACTCAAAGGGGAAGGGTCCGCACCTGGCCCAGCATTTCTTGATGAGCCCCAGGCCCCGCCCCTGGCCGGAGCCTGACCCCGCCCACCCGACTCTGGCTGCGCACAGGTGCACTTCCTAGGGCCGCCGCCAGGGGGCGCTGGTGAGAGGGCTCCGGGACCCAAAGCCCCCACCGGTCTGGGGCCAGCCCTGCACCCATGGGGGTAAGGGATTGTCCTCCCCCATGGGGGAACGGGGCCCCCTTCCCTTTCGCGGAAGCCCCACCCTTCCTCCCGGGGCACGCCTGCACGCTGCTCTCGCACTCACAGCCCCAGCGGCGGGGCCGTGCGCCCGCAGACGCCCTAGACGGAGGGCCGGGGTCCCCGTCAGGGGAGGGCACCCCATGGAAACCAGGGACGAGCGGCGACCGCGGCCTCTTCCAAAACGGCAGGCACACAGGCCTGCGCGGCAAAATGCCCCGGGCAACCCAGCACCACTCAAAGGGGAAGGGTCCGCACCTGGCCCAGCAGCTCTTGATGAGCTCCAGGCCCCGCCCCTGGCCGGAGTTGACCCCGCCCACCCGACTCTGGCTGCGCACAGGTGCACTTCCTAGGGCCGCCGCTAGGGTGCGCTGTTGCAGGGCTCGAGGACCCTGAGCCCCCACCGGGCTGGGGCCACCCCTGCACCCATGGGGGTACGGGATTGTCCTCCCCCATGGGGGAACGAGGCCACCTTCCCCTTGCGGGGCCCAAAGCTTCCTCCCGGGGCACGCCTGCACCCTCCTCTCGCACTCACAGCCCCAGCGGCGGGGCCGTGCGCCCGCAGACGCCCTAGACGGAGGGCCGGGGTCCCCGTCAGGGGAGGGCACCCCCTGGAAGCCAGGGACGAGCGGCGACCGCGGCCTCTTCCACAAGCCAGCACCACTCAAAGGGGAAGGGTCCGCACCTGGCCCAGCATTTCTTGATGAGCCCCAGGCCCCGCCCCTGGCCGGAGCCTGACCCCGCCCACCCGACTCTGGCTGCGCAAAGGTGCACTTCCTAGGGCCGCCGATAGGGGGCGTTGGTGTGGGGGCTCGGGGACCCTCAGCCCCCACCTGTCTGGGGCCAACCCTGCACCCATGGGGGTACGGGATTGTCCTCCCCCATGGGGGAACGGGGCCCCCTTCCCCTTCGCGGAGCCCCAAGCTTCCTCCAGGGGCAGGCCTGCACCCTCCTCTCGCACTCACAGCCCCAGCGGCGGGGCCGTGCGCCCGCAGACGCCCTAGAGGGACGGCCGCTGTCCACGTCAGGGGAGGGCACCCCATGGAAACCAGGGACGAGCGGCGACCGCGGCCTCTTCCAAAACGGCAGGCACACAGGCCTGCGCGGCAAAATGCCCCGGGCAACCCAGCACCACTCAAAGGGGAAGGGTCCGCACCTGGCCCAGCAGCTCTTGATGAGCTCCAGGCCCCGCCCCTGGCCGGAGCCTGACCCCGCCCACCCGACTCAGGCTGCGCACAGGTGCACTTCCTAGGGCCGCCGCTAGGGTGCGCTGTTGCAGGGCTCGAGGACCCTGAGCCCCCACCGGGCTGGGGCCACCCCTGCACCCATGGGGGTACGGGATTGTCCTCCCCCATGGGGGAACGGGGCCACCTTCCCCTTGCGGGGCCCAAAGCTTCCTCCCGGGGCACGCCTGCACCCTCCTCTCGCACTCACAGCCCCAGCGGCGGGGCCGTGCGCCCGCAGACGCCCTAGACGGGCGGCCGGGGTCCCCGACAGGTGAGGGCACCCCCTGGAAGCCAGGGACGAGCGGCCTCCGCGGCCTCTTCCAAAACGGCAGGCACACAGGCCTGCGCGGAAATATGCCCCGGTCAAGCCAGCACCACTCAAAGGGGAAGGGTGCGCACCTGGCCCAGCATTTCTTGATGAGCCCCAGGCCCCGCCCCTGGCCGGAACCTGACCCCGCCCACCCGACACTGGCTGCGCACAGGTGCACTTCCTAGGGCCGCCGCTAGGGTGCGCTGTTGCGGGGGCTCAAGGACCCTCAGCCCCCACCGGGCTGGGGCCACCCCTGCACCCATGGGGGTACGGGATTGTCCTCCCCCATGGGGGAACGAGGCCCCCTTCCCCTTGCGGGGCCATAAGCTTCCTCCCGGGGCACGCCTGCACCCTCCTCTCGCACTCACAGCCCCAGCGGCGGGGCCGTGCGCCCGCAGACGCCCTAGACGGAGGGCCGGGGTCCCCGTCAGGGGAGGGCTCCCCCTGGAAGCCAGAGACGAGCGGCGAACGCGGCCTCTTCCAAAACGGCAGGCACACAGGCCTGCGCGGCAAAACGCCCCCGGCAAGGGAGCACCACTCAAAGGGGAAGGGTCCGCACCTGGCCCAGCAGCTCTTGATGAGCCCCAGGCCCCGCCCCTGGCCGGAGCCTGACCCCGCCCACCCGACTCTGGCTGCGCAAAGGTGCACTTCCTAGGGCCGCCGCTAGGGGGCGCTGGTGAGGGGGCTCGGGGACCCTCAGCCGCCACCTGTCTGGGGCCACCCCTGCACCCATGGGGGTACGGGATTGTCCCCCCCATGGGGGAACGGGGCCCACTTCCCCTTCGCGGAGCCCCAAGCTTCCTCCCGGGGCACGCCTGCACCCTCCTCTCGCACTCACAGCCACAGCGGCGGGGCCGTGCGCCCGCAGACGCCCTAGACGGAGGGCCGGGGTCCCCGTCAGGGGAGGGCACCCCCTGGAAGCCAGGGACGAGAAGCGACCGCGGCCTCTTCCACAAGCCAGCACCACTCAAAGGGGAAGGGTCCGCACCTGGCCCAGCATTTCTTGATGAGCCCCAGGCCCCGCCCCTGGCCGGAGCCTGACCCCGCCCACCCGACTCTGGCTCTGCAGAGGTGCACTTCACAGGGCCGCCGCTAGGGGGCGCTGGTGAGGGGCTCGGGGACCCAAAGCCCCCACAGGGCTGGGGCCACCCCTGCACCCATGGGGGTACGGGATTGTCCTCCCCCATGGGGGAACGGGGCCCCCTTCCCCTTCGCGGAAGCCCCACCCTTCCTCCCGGGGCACGCCTGCACGCTGCTCTCGCACTCACAGCCCCAGCGGCGGGGCCGTGCGTCCGCAGACGCCCTAGACGGAGGGCCGGGGTCCCCGTCAGGGGAGGTTACCCCCTGGAAGCCAGGGACGAGCGGCGACCGCGGCCTCTTCCAAAACGGTAGGCACACAGGCCTGCGCGGCAAAACGCCCCGGGCAAGCCAGCACCACTCAAAGGGGAAGGGTCCGCACCTGGCCCAGCATTTCTTGATGAGCCCCAGGCCCCGCCCCTGGCCGGAGCCTGACCCCGCCCACCCGACTCTGGCTGCGCAGAGGTGCACTTCACAGGGCCGCCGCTAGGGGCGCTGGTGAGGGGGCACGGGGACCCAAAGCCCCCACCGGGCTGGGGCCACCCTTGCACCCATGGGGGTACGGGATTGTCCTCCCCCAGGTGGGAACGAGGCCCCCTTCCCCTTGCGGGGCCCCAAGCTTCCTCCCGGGGCACGCCTGCACCCTCCTCTCGCATTCACAGCCCCAGCGGCGGGGCTGTGCGCCCGCAGACGCCCTAGACGGACGGCCGGGGTCCCCGTCAGGGGAGGGCTCCCCCTGGAAGCCAGGGACGAGCGGCTACCGCGGCCTCTTCGAAAAAAGCAGGCACACAGGCCTGCGCGGCAAAATGCCCCGGGCAACCCAGCACCACACAAAGGGGAAGGGTCCGCACCTGGCCCAGCAGCTCTTGATGAGCTCCAGGCCCCGCCCCTGGCCGGAGCCTGACCCCGCCCACCCGACTCTGGCTGCGCACAGGTGCACTTCCTAGGGCCGCCGCTAGGGTGCGCTGTTGCAGGGCTCGAGGACCCTGAGCCCCCACCGGGCTGGGGCCACACCTGCACCCATGGGGGTACGGGATTGTCCTCCCCCATGGGGGAACGGGGCCACCTTCCCCTTGCGGGGCCCAAAGCTTCCTCCCGGGGCACGCCTGCACCCTCCTCTCGCACTCACAGCCCCAGCGGCGGGGCCGTGCGCCCGCAGACGCCCTAGACGGGCGGCCGGGGTCCCCGACAGGTGAGGGCACCCCCTGGAAGCCAGGGACGAGCGGCCTCCGCGGCCTCTTCCAAAACGGCAGGCACACAGGCCTGCGCGGAAATATGCCCCGGTCAAGCCAGCACCACTCAAAGGGGAAGGGTGCGCACCTGGCCCAGCATTTCTTGATGAGCCCCAGGCCCCGCCCCTGGCCGGAACCTGACCCCGCCCACCCGACTCTGGCTGCGCACAGGTGCACTTCCTAGGGCCGCCGCTAGGGTGCGCTGTTGCGGGGGCTCAAGGACCCTCAGCCCCCACCGGGCTGGGGCCACCCCTGCACCCATGGGGGTACGGGATTGTCCTCCCCCATGGGGGAACGAGGCCCCCTTCCCCTTGCGGGGCCATAAGCTTCCTCCCGGGGCACGCCAGCACCCTCCTCTCGCACTCACAGCCCCAGCGGCGGGGCCGTGCGCCCGCAGACGCCCTAGACGGAGGGCCGGGGTCCCCGTCAGGGGAGGGCTCCCCCTGGAAGCCAGGGACGAGCGGCGAACGCGGCCTCTTCCAAAACGGCAGGCACACAGGCCTGCGCGGCAAAATGCCCCCGGCAAGGGAGCACCACTCAAAGGGGAAGGGTCCGCACCTGGCCCAGCAGCTCTTGATGAGCCCCAGGCCCCGCCCCTGGCCGGAGCCTGACCCCGCCCACCCGACTCTGGCTGCGCAAAGGTGCACTTCCTAGGGCCGCCGCTAGGGGGCGCTGGTGAGGGGGCTCGGGGACCCTCAGCCGCCACCTGTCTGGGGCCACCCCTGCACCCATGGGGGTACGGGATTGTCCCCCCCATGGGGGAACGGGGCCCACTTCCCCTTCGCGGAGCCCCAAGCTTCCTCCCGGGGCACGCCTGCACCCTCCTCTCGCACTCACAGCCCCAGCGGCGGGGCCGTGCGCCCGCAGACGCCCTAGACGGAGGGCCGGGGTCCCCGTCAGGGGAGGGCACCCCCTGGAAGCCAGGGACGAGAAGCGACCGCGGCCTCTTCCACAAGCCAGCACCACTCAAAGGGGAAGGGTCCGCACCTGGCCCTGCATTTCTTGATGAGCCCCAGGCCCCGCCCCTGGCCGGAGCCTGACCCCGCCCACCCGACTCTGGCTGCGCACAGGTGCACTTCCTAGGGCCGCCGCTAGGGTGCGCTGTTGCAGGGCTCGAGGACCCTGAGCCCCCACCGGGCTGGGGCCACCCCTGCACCCATGGGGGTACGGGATTGTCCTCCCCCATGGGGGAACGGGGCCACCTTCCCCTTGCGGGGCCCAAAGCTTCCTCCCGGGGCACGCCTGCACCCTCCTCTCGCACTCACAGCCCCAGCGGCGGGGCCGTGCGCCCGCAGACGCCCTAGACGGGCGGCCGGGGTCCCCGACAGGTGAGGGCACCCCCTGGAAGCCAGGGACAAGCGGCCACCGCGGCCTCTTCCAAAACGGCAGGCACACAGGCCTGCGCGGAAATATGCCCCGGTCAAGCCAGCACCACTCAAAGGGGAAGGGTCCGCACCTGGCCCAGCATTTCTTGATGAGCCCCAGGCCCCGCCCCTGGCCGGAGCCTGACCCCGCCCACCCGACTCTGGCTGCGCACAGGTGCACTTCCTAGGGCCGCCGCTAGGGGGCGTTGGTGAGGGGGCTCGGGGACCCTCAGCCGCCACCTGTCTGGGGCCACCCCTGCACCCATGGGGGTACGGGATTGTCCTCCCCCATGGGGGAACGAGGCCCCCACTTCCCCTTCGCGGAGCCCCAAGCTTCCTCCCGGGGCACGCCTGCACCCTCCTCTCGCACTCACAGCCCCAGCGGCGGGGCCGTGCGCCCGCAGACGCCCTAGACGGAGGGCCGGGGTCCCCGTCAGGGGAGGGCACCCCCTGGAAGCCAGGGACGAGAAGCGACCGCGGCCTCTTCCACAAGCCAGCACCACTCAAAGGGGAAGGGTCCGCACCTGGCCCTGCATTTCTTGATGAGCCCCAGGCCCCGCCCCTGGCCGGAGCCTGACCCCGCCCACCCGACTCTGGCTGCGCAAAGGTGCACTTCCTAGGGCCGCCGCTAGGGGGCGCTGGTGAGGGGGCTCGGGGACCCTCAGCCGCCACCTGTCTGGGGCCACCCCTGCACCCATGGGGGTACGGGATTGTCCCCCCCATGGGGGAACGGGGCCCACTTCCCCTTCGCGGAGCCCCAAGCTTCCTCCCGGGGCACGCCTGCACCCTCCTCTCGCACTCACAGCCCCAGCGGCGGGGCCGTGCGCCCGCAGACGCCCTAGACGGAGGGCCGGGGTCCCCGTCAGGTGAGGGCACCCTCTGGAAGCCAGGGACGAGCGGCGACCGCGGCCTCTTCCAAAACGGCAGGCACACAGGCCTGCGCGGCAAAATGCCCCGGGCAACCCAGCACCACTCAAAGGGGAAGGGTCCGCACCTGGCCCAGCAGCTCTTGATGAGCTCCAGGCCCAGCCCCTGGCCGGAGCCTGACCCCGCCCACCCGACTCTGGCTGCGCACAGGTGCACTTCCTAGGGCCGCCGCTAGGGTGCGCTGTTGCAGGGCTCGAGGACCCTGAGCCCCCACCGGGCTGGGGCCACCCCTGCACCCATGGGGGTACGGGATTGTCCTCCCCCATGGGGGAACGGGGCCACCTTCCCCTTGCGGGGCCCAAAGCTTCCTCCCGGGACACGCCTGCACCCTCCTCTCGCACTCACAGCCCCAGCGGCGGGGCCGTGCGCCCGCAGACGCCCTAGACGGGCGGCCGGGGTCCCCGTGAGGGGAGGGCTCCCCCTGGAAGCCAGGGACGAGCGGCGACCGCGGCCTCTTCGAAAAAAGCAGGCACACAGGCCTGCGCGGCAAAATGCCCCCGGCAAGGGAGCACCACTCAAAGGGGAAGGGTCCGCACCTGGCCCAGCATTTCTTGATGAGCCCCAGGCCCCGCCCCTGGCCGGAGCCTGACCCCGCCCACCCGACTCTGGCTCTGCAGAGGTGCACTTCACAGGGCCGCCGCTAGGGGGCGCTGGTGAGGGGGCTCGGGGACCCAAAGCCCCCACAGGGCTGGGGCCACCCCTGCACCCATGGGGGTACGGGATTGTCCTCCCCCATGGGGGAACGGGGCCCCCTTCCCCTTCGCGGAAGCCCCACCCTTCCTCCCGGGGCACGCCTGCACGCTGCTCTCGCACTCACAGCCCCAGCGGCGGGGCCGTGCGTCCGCAGACGCCCTAGACGGAGGGCCGGGGTCCCCGTCAGGGGAGGGCACCCCCTGGAAGCCAGGGACGAGCGGCGACCGCGGCCTCTTCCAAAACGGCAGGCACACAGGCCTGCGAGGCAAAACGCCCCGGGCAAGCCAGCACCACTCAAAGGGGAAGGGTCCGCACCTGGCCCAGCATTTCTTGATGAGCCCCAGGCCCCGCCCCTGGCCGGAGCCTGACCCCGCCCACCCGACTCTGGCTGCGCAAAGGTGCACTTCCTAGGGCCGCCGCTAGGGGGCGCTGGTGAGGGGGCTCGGGGACCCTCAGCCGCCACCTGTCTGGGGCCACTCCTGCACCCATGGGGGTACGGGATTGTCCCCCCCATGGGGGAACGGGGCCCACTTCCCCTTCGCGGAGCCCCAAGCTTCCTCCCGGGGCACGCCTGCACCCTCCTATCGCACTCACAGCCCCAGCGGCGGGGCCGTGCGCCCGTAGACGCCCTAGACGGAGGGCCGGGGTCCCCGTCAGGGGAGGGCACCCCCTGGAAGCCAGGGACGAGCGGCGACCGCGGCCTCTTCCACAAGCCAGCACCACTCAAAGGGGAAGGGTCCGCACCTGGCCCAGCATTTCTTGATGAGCCCCAGGCCCCGCCCCTGGCCGGAGCCTGACCCCGCCCACCCGACTCTGGCTGCGCACAGGTGCACTTCCTAGGGCCGCCGCCAGGGGGCGCTGGTGAGAGGGCTCCGGGACCCAAAGCCCCCACCGGTCTGGGGCCAGCCCTGCACCCATGGGGGTAAGGGATTGTCCTCCCCCATGGGGGAACGGGGCCCCCTTCCCTTTCGCGGAAGCCCCACCCTTCCTCCCGGGGCACGCCTGCACGCTGCTCTCGCACTCACAGCCCCAGCGGCGGGGCCGTGCGCCCGCAGACGCCCTAGACGGAGGGCCGGGGTCCCCGTCAGGGGAGGGCACCCCATGGAAACCAGGGACGAGCGGCGACCGCGGCCTCTTCCAAAACGGCAGGCACACAGGCCTGCGCGGCAAAATGCCCCGGGCAACCCAGCACCACTCAAAGGGGAAGGGTCCGCACCTGGCCCAGCAGCTCTTGATGAGCTCCAGGCCCCGCCCCTGGCCGGAGTTGACCCCGCCCACCCGACTCTGGCTGCGCACAGGTGCACTTCCTAGGGCCGCCGCTAGGGTGCGCTGTTGCAGGGCTCGAGGACCCTGAGCCCCCACCGGGCTGGGGCCACCCCTGCACCCATGGGGGTACGGGATTGTCCTCCCCCATGGGGGAACGAGGCCACCTTCCCCTTGCGGGGCCCAAAGCTTCCTCCCGGGGCACGCCTGCACCCTCCTCTCGCACTCACAGCCCCAGCGGCGGGGCCGTGCGCCCGCAGACGCCCTAGACGGAGGGCCGGGGTCCCCGTCAGGGGAGGGCACCCCCTGGAAGCCAGGGACGAGCGGCGACCGCGGCCTCTTCCACAAGCCAGCACCACTCAAAGGGGAAGGGTCCGCACCTGGCCCAGCATTTCTTGATGAGCCCCAGGCCCCGCCCCTGGCCGGAGCCTGACCCCGCCCACCCGACTCTGGCTGCGCAAAGGTGCACTTCCTAGGGCCGCCGATAGGGGGCGTTGGTGTGGGGGCTCGGGGACCCTCAGCCCCCACCTGTCTGGGGCCACCCTGCACCCATGGGGGTACGGGATTGTCCTCCCCCATGGGGGAACGGGGCCCCCTTCCCCTTCGCGGAGCCCCAAGCTTCCTCCAGGGGCACGCCTGCACCCTCCTCTCGCACTCACAGCCCCAGCGGCGGGGCCGTGCGCCCGCAGACGCCCTAGAGGGACGGCCGCTGTCCCCGTCAGGGGAGGGCACCCCATGGAAACCAGGGACGAGCGGCGACCGCGGCCTCTTCCAAAACGGCAGGCACACAGGCCTGCGCGGCAAAATGCCCCGGGCAACCCAGCACCACTCAAAGGGGAAGGGTCCGCACCTGGCCCAGCAGCTCTTGATGAGCTCCAGGCCCCGCCCCTGGCCGGAGCCTGACCCCGCCCACCCGACTCTGGCTGCGCACAGGTGCACTTCCTAGGGCCGCCGCTAGGGTGCGCTGTTGCAGGGCTCGAGGACCCTGAGCCCCCACCGGGCTGGGGCCACCCCTGCACCCATGGGGGTACGGGATTGTCCTCCCCCATGGGGGAACGGGGCCACCTTCCCCTTGCGGGGCCCAAAGCTTCCTCCCGGGGCACGCCTGCACCCTCCTCTCGCACTCACAGCCCCAGCGGCGGGGCCGTGCGCCCGCAGACGCCCTAGACGGGCGGCCGGGGTCCCCGACAGGTGAGGGCACCCCCTGGAAGCCAGGGACGAGCGGCCTCCGCGGCCTCTTCCAAAACGGCAGGCACACAGGCCTGCGCGGAAATATGCCCCGGTCAAGCCAGCACCACTCAAAGGGGAAGGGTGCGCACCTGGCCCAGCATTTCTTGATGAGCCCCAGGCCCCGCCCCTGGCCGGAACCTGACCCCGCCCACCCGACACTGGCTGCGCACAGGTGCACTTCCTAGGGCCGCCGCTAGGGTGCGCTGTTGCGGGGGCTCAAGGACCCTCAGCCCCCACCGGGCTGGGGCCACCCCTGCACCCATGGGGGTACGGGATTGTCCTCCCCCATGGGGGAACGAGGCCCCCTTCCCCTTGCGGGGCCATAAGCTTCCTCCCGGGGCACGCCTGCACCCTCCTCTCGCACTCACAGCCCCAGCGGCGGGGCCGTGCGCCCGCAGACGCCCTAGACGGAGGGCCGGGGTCCCCGTCAGGGGAGGGCTCCCCCTGGAAGCCAGAGACGAGCGGCGAACGCGGCCTCTTCCAAAACGGCAGGCACACAGGCCTGCGCGGCAAAACGCCCCCGGCAAGGGAGCACCACTCAAAGGGGAAGGGTCCGCACCTGGCCCAGCAGCTCTTGATGAGCCCCAGGCCCCGCCCCTGGCCGGAGCCTGACCCCGCCCACCCGACTCTGGCTGCGCAAAGGTGCACTTCCTAGGGCCGCCGCTAGGGGGCGCTGGTGAGGGGGCTCGGGGACCCTCAGCCGCCACCTGTCTGGGGCCACCCCTGCACCCATGGGGGTACGGGATTGTCCCCCCCATGGGGGAACGGGGCCCACTTCCCCTTCGCGGAGCCCCAAGCTTCCTCCCGGGGCACGCCTGCACCCTCCTCTCGCACTCACAGCCCCAGCGGCGGGGCCGTGCGCCCGCAGACGCCCTAGACGGAGGGCCGGGGTCCCCGTCAGGGGAGGGCACCCCCTGGAAGCCAGGGACGAGAAGCGACCGCGGCCTCTTCCACAAGCCAGCACCACTCAAAGGGGAAGGGTCCGCACCTGGCCCAGCATTTCTTGATGAGCCCCAGGCCCCGCCCCTGGCCGGAGCCTGACCCCGCCCACCCGACTCTGGCTGCGCACAGGTGCACTTCCTAGGGCCGCCGCTAGGGGGCGTTGGAGAGGGGGCCCGGGGACCCTCAGCCGCCACCTGTCTGGGGCCACCCCTGCACCCATGGGGGTACGGGATTGTCCTCCCCCATCGGGGAACGAGGCCCCCTTCCCCTTGCGGGGCCATAAGCTTCCTCCCGGGGCACGCCTGCACCCTCCTCTCGCACTCACAGCCCCAGCGGCGGGGCCGTGCGCCCGCAGACGCCCTAGACGGAGGGCCGGGGTCCCCGTCAGGTGAGGGCACCCCCTGGAAGCCAGGGACGAGCGGCGACCGCGGCCTCTTCCAAAACGGCAGGCACACAGGCCTGCGCGGCAAAATGCCCCGGGCAACCCAGCACCACTCAAAGGGGAAGGGTCCGCACCTGGCCCAGCAGCTCTTGATGAGCTCCAGGCCCAGCCCCTGGCCGGAGCCTGACCCCGCCCACCCGACTCTGGCTGCGCACAGGTGCACTTCCTAGGGCCGCCGCTAGGGTGCGCTGTTGCAGGGCTCGAGGACCCTGAGCCCCCACCGGGCTGGGGCCACCCCTGCACCCATGGGGGTACGGGATTGTCCTCCCCCATGGGGGAACGGGGCCACCTTCCCCTTGCGGGGCCCAAAGCTTCCTCCCGGGGCACGCCTGCACCCTCCTCTCGCACTCACAGCCCCAGCGGCGGGGCCGTGCGCCCGCAGACGCCCTAGACGGGCGGCCGGGGTCCCCGTCAGGGGAGGGCTCCCCCTGGAAGCCAGGGACGAGCGGCGACCGCGGCCTCTTCGAAAAAAGCAGGCACACAGGCCTGCGCGGCAAAATGCCCCCGGCAAGGGAGCACCACTCAAAGGGGAAGGGTCCGCACCTGGCCCAGCATTTCTTGATGAGCCCCAGGCCCCGCCCCTGGCCGGAGCCTGACCCCGCCCACCCGACTCTGGCTCTGCAGAGGTGCACTTCACAGGGCCGCCGCTAGGGGGCGCTGGTGAGGGGCTCGGGGACCCAAAGCCCCCACAGGGCTGGGGCCACCCCTGCACCCATGGGGGTACGGGATTGTCCTCCCCCATGGGGGAACGGGGCCCCCTTCCCCTTCGCGGAAGCCCCACCCTTCCTCCCGGGGCACGCCTGCACGCTGCTCTCGCACTCACAGCCCCAGCGGCGGGGCCGTGCGTCCGCAGACGCCCTAGACGGAGGGCCGGGGTCCCCGTCAGGGGAGGTTACCCCCTGGAAGCCAGGGACGAGCGGCGACCGCGGCCTCTTCCAAAACGGTAGGCACACAGGCCTGCGCGGCAAAACGCCCCGGGCAAGCCAGCACCACTCAAAGGGGAAGGGTCCGCACCTGGCCCAGCATTTCTTGATGAGCCCCAGGCCCCGCCCCTGGCCGGAGCCTGACCCCGCCCACCCGACTCTGGCTGCGCAGAGGTGCACTTCACAGGGCCGCCGCTAGGGGCGCTGGTGAGGGGGCACGGGGACCCAAAGCCCCCACCGGGCTGGGGCCACCCTTGCACCCATGGGGGTACGGGATTGTCCTCCCCCAGGTGGGAACGAGGCCCCCTTCCCCTTGCGGGGCCCCAAGCTTCCTCCCGGGGCACGCCTGCACCCTCCTCTCGCATTCACAGCCCCAGCGGCGGGGCTGTGCGCCCGCAGACGCCCTAGACGGACGGCCGGGGTCCCCGTCAGGGGAGGGCTCCCCCTGGAAGCCAGGGACGAGCGGCGACCGCGGCCTCTTCAAAAAAAGCAGGCACACAGGCCTGCGCG